>NC_071091.1:72004423-72319110 GCF_027358695.1 Spea bombifrons
TCAGAAGACATTTAGTTGCTTGTTGCTAATTTATAGCACTGGAAAGCTTTCATTTGGCACAAAGATGTGTATAATATATTCCAGTCAATATATCCCCAAAATAATAGAAAATAAACAAATTGAGCTATGATTGCTTCTATGTCTTAAAAAGCCCAAAACCTTTGCATTGAAATATATTAATAAAACACAATAGTGTGGTTTAAGGAATTCCAGTTCATCCAAACAGCAGTAGTGGTAGCAGTCAGTATTGCCTCTGGCCACCCATCCACAATGGCTGTTTATACACTTAAACTAACAACCTGAGATTTACAGCAGGCTCCGACTACCAGAATAAATTAAGCTAGCTCCATTTATTTATACTAACTCATATCGCTTGAAGATTACAGAATAAGGATGCCCATGTTCTACTTGGTTGCAAGCAAGTATAAAACAAACAGTTGGATACAACGGACAGCAGTTGTGTTTTGACGCCATGGGGAAGCGCTCGCTCCTCAGTTTTATAGTACGGTATTGCTCCCATCAGTTCAGCAATGCTCTGTCTATGGCTTGCTCCATTGCAGTACGCATAGATCGAACTATACGAAACGCAGTGTTTCTGCTGAAAGCATAATCAAGTACATCAAGCCAGTCAAGAAAAAGATATAATTAAAATGCATTAGTAACTCCAGTATCTATTAGAGCGTTAGCAATATATTCCATCTTCTTCATCCCTTTTCAAGAACGGACGCTTTGAAGCAACCATATTCCAAGGTAGATGACACCACCTGCAGTCTCAGACTGGAAAGATGAATAGTTGAGATTGAAGGCTTGGGTAAAATAAAAGGAAAGGGAAGAATTGAAATGGGGGGAAGATGAAACTAGCAGGGAGAGAAAAATACATAAGGAAGCTTTGATGGACTGAAGAAAACCCTCAATGAGGGTGACAGGAGGGAAGAAAGTTAGATTGAGACAGATGACGTAGAACAGTACTGGGGGGGGTGGCAGGTAGTAAGAGGGATTGAAAGGGACATGAGGGAACCATCTCAAGATTAGACATCTGATCTCCAGAATGCTTATGTAACTTTACATCTAGTCCTGGGTTGGCCCAATTAAAGGTATCAACTTTGTCACAGCTCATGTTCTGCCGATCACATCAAAATCTGTGAGCATGCAACATGTATGTATGCAGCAACATACATAAATGAAACATTTTATATGATAAATAAAGGGAAATTACATTGTCCGCTAGTTAGCGCGTTTTATATCAGTAAAGATTTTAGCAAAATGCTAAAGATGATCATCAATAAAGATGATGACCTAACAGGACCCGAACACTTCACCTTAACTTGTGAAAGATTCACATGAGGGTTCACTTTAATATCGGTGTTCCTATCACTGGAAAACACTCAGTAAATCCTGATGTATTCAGTCTCAGAACAATCTCCCATTCTGGCACGTCTTTCAGACGTTTTAATGTACTCATCACAATTGTTTGATAGGAATCTTGTGAACTGCAACATGAGTGATGTGCTTATGATGACACCACGAACAATATAATACTAAACAGGATATGAAAGCAGAGAACAAGCATTGCTTGCATTGAATGTTCTAGACTTATTTTTGTTTGCTAAGCCGTCAGTGCATTTGCCATCACAAGCAACACTCTCCTCTAACATCACATGTAATAACTTTTGCTTTTTATTTTATTATTTATATATTTATTTTTGATGATAGTCATGCTGACAACTTTTTTGCTCCATCAAACTCAGCAGTACAATTACATGAATTTGCTTTTAATAAATTACCATTTTTGCATATATCACTCACAGCACCCACACTAAATAGCAGCTAAGTAAATGCATTATTAATTTAATTGCCACAACCTATTTAGCTAGCTTCTATCATAATTTGCTGGAACGTGCAACCTAACGGAGAACAGAGTCAAATTCAATGCGCACCGAGTAAACAGATTAGATTGTCTTGGAGAAATTAAAATGTAGCAAGCTTGCACAATTGGAATGCCAGGGCATTAATGTTTTAAACAGGTAAGAAAAAGTAACTCAATTTCAGGAGGAACAGAGGTTCAGCTTGCTGATGAGGAATTTTTCAGTTTTTATTTTTTCAGCCGCAGCTGAAAAGTACCAGTAGGAAATGGAAGAATGCTTCATTGTTTGCTGTATCTTAGTTTATCCCGTCTAAACCCTAGTTGGCTGGGGACGGAGACGGAGAAATTAAACTGCAGGTCTTAGTCTGTGACTCGCTTATAGCGACATCGACTGCAAAGGAGATTTCACTTTAAAGATAAATATGAATTAAAGGATTATTGGGCTTTGTTTATAGGTGCTGAATCTTTTGGTGTTACAAACATGGAAAAGGCCCTTGTCTTTACCCATTTAAAGAGTCACTGTTGTTTATTTATCAAAACAGGACTTTACATGAGAACATTGTCCATGAGTAAGAACTTACCGGCCTTTAAGATCTGCTCCTCAGTGTAGTCCTCATTGATAGGCAATATTTACCTAACTGGCTTACAACTCTTAACGAGGTATGCATTGAACTGCATGCTTCAATTAATTCCACAGTGTTTTTTTGGGTATATGGAATGCATATTACTATTCTCCCTTACGTCATCTCATCAGTGATCAGCGGGACAACTGCCTCCCAAGCCAGTCCAATATTCTACAAATAAGGAACGGTCTTACTTGGAACTGCATCCTCTCAGAGGCAGGACAATGGGGTCACATAAAGTGAGGTTACGTGATCCTGCCCAGAAAAAGATTAGGGTATAATGGAGTGAGTATGTTTTAGTAAGTGTGTATGTTACATTAAGTGTGTGTATGTCTCATAGTGAGTGTGTGTTAGTGTGCGCTAGTGTGTTACTTAGATACTGGGCCTTCCTGTTTATAACTCACTTCAACTACCAAATAATGTAGTTCCACCACATGCCCCAAATCAGACCTTAGATCAGGACTGGACAACTTCATGAATTCTGAGCATTCATTCCTTGAAGACACCTTTAACAAATTCCTAAGTGAGATGACTGTGCTCAAGCTGTGAGATTCGCAGCCCTCAAAGACTTGAGTTGTGCAGCCCTGCCCTATATGTAGATTACAGTATAGAGTGGGCATCATGATCTTGTATAATTAGGTGCCTCCTATGTCAAAAAAGACTAGTTCACCACAATATGAGCACATATATGTATCTAGTAGACTTGTGTATTTACAGAATTTTGACAAATTCGCGACTCATATGAAGCCACAAGAATCAGACTAAAAAGGAAGAAAAAAGCCTCAGAATTTTCACACAAAATTTGCAGACCCTTTTACTTACACTCTCTCACACCCTCAGACTCACGCTCACTATCTCACACTCCCATTCTTGTTCACTCTCTAACATTCTGTAAATGTTTCCCTACCTTCTCTACCGACCACTTCAGCTTCTTGTTTTTCCCTTTCATCTTCAATCTTTGTCCGCATCTCCAGACATAACTTGGTGCAAATTTCTGCCAAAATGTGCTACTCTGTGCTTTCGCTGACATCCCCCCAACTTATTGTTGGATCGGTCAAGAAGAGGTCACTTGAAGCTGCGATTTTGGCAGACGTTCACCGCGAGTTATGTCTGAGAAGATGTGGAAGAAGATAGAAGATAAACGGTAAAAAAAAAAAAAGAGACGATGAAAGAGAGAAGATTAGGAACAAGAAGATGTGCCAGAAGCAAAAGTGGTAGGTAGAAGCAGAAATGGTCGGCAGAGAAAGTAGGGAAACATTTAGAGAATGTGAGAGAGACTTAACGAGGGTGAGACTGTGATAGAGTGAGTTAGAGTAAATGAGAGTGAATGTGGGCACTGGGCAACAGATTTAGTTTCTACATTAAAAATGCCTCCCTTTTTTCGTCCGAAACGAATAGGCAGAGAATGTAATTTGTTGCCCGAATGGATGGCCCGTTTCCACACGTCTAATATCTGGTGTGCCTTCGCAAAAGATGTTCAAGGCTCAAGAATTGTGTCATACATTAATGTCCTGTTGAAGTCTATGATTAAGAAACCATGTAAAATTGATCTTGTGATGATTACTCATATTACCCATTTTGTTTGCACATGTAAACAAAAGGAATAAAAACTTGCATGCAATGTTTAACATTTGGTTTGCTGTGACCTCCCATGTATAGCAAGGAGCACAAATATTGTTCATGCAGCCTTATGCGTGTGTTTTATGCACCCCACGACCCTGTTACCCGACTACTACTTCTGTTTTGTCTTGTACAATACGCATAGAATGCTTCACATTTTATTAAAAATATTTCATCTCAAAATACCATGCTATATCCATTATACAAAATAATTCACACCAGCTACTGTTAGTTAATGTGTCATTAAATATTTACACCATTCAAGACAAGAAAATAGAATTCCAGAAGGGGAATATTAAGTTATTAGTATCCAGAACAAATACTGTCAAATGAGTTTGTTTTATGTGTTACGCTTTCAAAATTAGCAGCATGAAGAGATGTTGTAGAAAGGTTGACAGGTCTCACAGGGTGATATGACAGGTCTCATGGGAATAATGCAAACAAGTATTTCTAAGCAGAAACCAATGTTTATTTCTGTCTGGAGTTTGTATACTGCAAAACCTACAACACCAATTTAATTATGGCACCATTCACCAGATTTATGTAGAAGCCCAATAATACGTCTTCATGGATTCAAACGAGAACAAGTTATTTTCTTGTATTTTAGTATTTCTAATTAATTTAATAGTAGCTTCATAAGTGCTCTGTTTGTACAATGCTTGTAACAGCATGGATTGTTTTCTACTTCCAAATATACAAATATATCCTGGCTAGAATTCATATAGATAACTTGCATTTGTTTAAGTACAAAACCTTCACATATGAATGACAGCCCTACGTTCATTTATTTGGGAATTATATTCAGTTTAGATTTCAATTTGTGTACAAGTAGTCAATATGACATAAAGCACCTATTGGAAGATGTTCTACAGAAATATAACAAGACTCTTTCACCTACCTTTCCTTTGGCGTTCCAATTCCATGTTTTCCTAGTAAATGCGTGTTTAAATGCTTCTTCATAACAAATGCCATCCTAAAAAAAAATAAAAAATGAAAGGGATCAAATATGTGGATTTGATGGAAGGAAAATACATTTGAACCCGCCTTTCGTCTCACTTTGCCCACCTGCCCTCCCATCTCAAGCACCTTCACCCCTACATTCTGTTAGGACCTTGGCATCAGAAGACACAAGTAACTGGATGTTCAACATATCAAGTTTTCAGAATGCTGTGTTAAACACATTTACTCAGATGGCCCCTGCATTATATAGAACATTTAAATATCAGTTGGTCAAAATACAGAAAAGTGAATCAAACAGAAAATGCTGACAGTTCATTCAATGGCTTGATTATTAGTAGCACCAAAAGAGTGGTATTTTAGAAGGTTTTAATATGCAGGTTGATGATTACATTTACAGTGTTTTTGTACATTTAGATGATTTAGATTGAAACAGGAACAGTTTTTGTACTTTGTAACACATGTGACCTTTCAGACCAGGCTACACAGACTTCTAAACAAAGTATGAAATAAATGAATAAAAACCTGAAGTTGTTTTGGTAGAACGTGCATGTGGGATGCCTGATGTTTTTTGTCTTTTATAAATACAATCTGTTGCTTTCAGTTTATCAAAGCATAAGAAATGAGGTGAGAAATAGAGGTTTGTTTAGTAAAGAGTTGCAGCTCCTTAAAATGACTGTACATTATGAAGGTCCATTAGATGATACAAGAGATCATTCCAGGCATCTCCTCCATGAAGGCAGGGATGTATTTAGGTGGGACGATACCCTAGGTCAAACAAGCAGATGACCATACTGTTGAGGCGATCACAGATCCCTCTTGTAAGCAGCCTATTGAGAGGTGTTGTACCAAGGAGCCTGGTTGACCAGTAGAGCAATCTGCCCCTGTTTTTGCAGCAGATGAGTTGGCACACCTCAGACTTTCCACCCTAAGCTTAGGCTGGTATATGCCACTACAAGAAGGATCAAGTAGGTCAATGCATCGGGATGAAAAAATATGCCTCACCACGACTACTTCATCAAAAGTATCTCATATTACAGGACATTAATGGAAAGGATAGGCTTGTTGAACATCTAAAAGGTTAAGGTTAAAGGATCTTAACATATATAGCTGGGAAGAAAGACGTGACACGGGGGATCCGATAGAAACATTTGAATACTTAAAGGGAATCAACATGATAAAAGAAGAGAGTTTATTTAGAAGTATAGAGGGGCAAAGGTTTAAAAGTAATGTCAGGAAATATTGCATTACTGAGAAGGTAGTTGATGTTTGGAATAGCCTTCCAGCAGGAGTGGTAGAGGTTGATACATTGAAGGAGTGTAATCATGCATGGGACAGGCATAAAGCTAAGGAAAGTATTTACAAGATGGGCAGACTAGATGGGTAGAATGGTTCTTATCTGCCAACACATTGTGTGTTTCATAAAGTGACAACAAAAGGATGTTAAGGGATGAACTCTGCCACCTGTAGAGCAAGCAAGTGATGAAACATTGCTAAGAGAAAGTACAGGGGGGAAAGGCATTGATCCGCTACATGATATAATTATTATTCATTTAGGGAGATTACAGACATAACAAGATTGCTTTTGCCAATTTAGGTATCCGGCAAAAAGCTCAAATGACTCACTACGTAAGCAAATGTTTCTGTTACAACTTTCAGTGTGAAAGGACTTGCAAACATTTTTGTTAATTATGTATTACAGCTGTCCTTCATAAACTTAATTACTAATTGCTGAAAGGCAATGGGATCCCATTTGCATATGTACATGAAAAGCATGAAATATGCAAAAATATGATTTTAATTAGCATGCAATGATATGAAGAGTTACTAATCAAAGTGGCACATTGGGAGATTTTTTTACATTTAGCACTGAATTCATCTGGACAGATCTCGTAAAAAGGACACAGCAGCATTTTTAAAACTAGGAAGCTGGCATTGAAGAATTTCTTTCCAATATTAACTATATTTGTTTCTGAATGTGCTGTTTTGAATTATTTCTCTTGTTAAGAATTAATTGGCACGCTTTCACGCTAAGAAAATTAGTGATTGCTTATATGCCTTCATTGCATAAAGTTATTCAATATATATATATATATATATATATATATATATATATATATATATATATATCAAAACCCCACAGAATAATGCATTTTTATGATGTGTTATTGGTGCGATTGTCACATTCTATAAAATGATTCCATACAACTGCGTGTGCCCCCTCTCCAGAAGGACTGGCAGCCGCTGCCGTGGAGGGGGAGCAAGACAGTGGCCGGTTGGGCATCCTCCTGGAGTATGCTTCCATTTTATTTTTATTTTCTGCTAACATTATTTTACACAGACATTCATTCACACGTACACACACATATACATATTTTTTATTCCAGTACAAATGGTAAAACTATTCTTTTACAATTGCTTACAATATTTTACACACTAACATTTAATACTAGCATACATACTCATCCCTACTAGCAGCACATTGTGTGCTACAGTGTGCGGCCAGGGGGTGAATATGAACAACTGCGCGTTCCTGAAAGCAGAATTTCTTCAGGATCTCCCCATGCACAAACAAACACTCGCTCTAACACTCACTCACTCTCCCACTATGCTCTTACACATACATGCACACATACTATTTCCATCCCACCACTAACTCTAGGCTCAATCCTGACTCTCTAACACCAGACACTCACAGAACACTCATGTAAACACAACACACTAACACATACTATTAGATATTTGTTTTGTCAGAACTTTCCAGTTAACAATTGTATCACCTTTATAGTATATAAAATGATGTTTTATAGGTTTCCCATAACTTCCCTCCGATCGCTGTTACTATCTGTATGGTATATAAAATGTCACAATATGAACATAAAAATAAAGTTTCACCACAACACCATAGTGGGTGACATTTCAAGCTCCAAGTTTTAGATACGAAGTCCTCTATGTGAGAATCCCCTGACTTTCATTTGCAGCTGTTTGCCTTAGATCTGTATAAACAAAGTATCAAACAGGTTGAAACAATGAGAATAGCCTCATTTGGTGTGAGCAGAGAAATTAATTTTTTACACACTACAGTTCCCATAATGCTCAGACAGCCAAAGGCAGCTGTTTTGCCAGATATTTCTTTGCTATACATACATGTAATTAGCTGAATGGGTGGCAGTCCACAGCACCCAAAGCACCAGGGTAGCACAAAGTGGACATGGAGATGCATCAATGTGATGTTGCAATACTTAATTTATACCCACATAATCTCTTATCCCCTTCACAATGCATTGTTTTTATTGGGTTTGAGGACAACCCATTGTCCTTAAGGGGTAATACTAACCCACTCGCTCTGATATACGGCTCTGACAGTCACCTTGTAGCGGGGAATAATTTTGTGCATAAAGACTTTACATTGTGGAAGCCTTGAGGCTTTGCTCTACACGTCACAACCACGTGGAGTATACTTATTCCCTGGCACTCACATCGCTTCTATGAGTGATCAATAAAATAGTAGTCTTTAGGGTTCAAAAATTTCTCATTTATAATTGATTGTCCCTAATAACTATTATCAAGTCATGTGATGTCTCGTCTGCCTTGCAATGGCACGTCATTATAAGTATAGGATCTCCAAAGGGGTGAATGATCCCTTTGTCATACCCCTCCCCCATGGTCACGCTATTCCACATTTCACCCCTGAAGCTGTACACAGTGTTAATCTTCAATGTTTTTCTAAAATGCGTTAACAGGCAATTTCCATAAAATCAGGGGGGAAAAGAAAAAGAGAAAAACCTTTTGGCAATTAACATATCATTGAAATTGGAACAAAAATTTATGAAAGAAAACACATTTATGTGCCTTGTAATCAGCGATTATATATATATATATATATATATATATATATATATATATATATTTACAGATCTATACAGAGAAATTTGCAATCAAGGAATTTCCTAAATGGCCGCTCCAGAACTCAAAGAGTTAAATAAGGTTAAAGGGAAAAACAACTTCTCCATGAATATAAGCAAAGTAAGCAGATCTCATGTTAGTAACGGTGTAAATAGGATGTGTGATTAGCACGTTTTCAGCTGAAATGGATCCACCTCTAAGTGTGTTGCTGTCATTAAGAATCCGATAGGAGACTTACTTCTCGGAGGAAGAACGGATTCCGAGCTAATACAATGTGACGCCTCCATTTGTTGTAACATTGAACTGATGTATGATAAATGTCATGCCAGTAGGGTCCTATATCTTACATGTTGGGTTTGTCCATACTAATTAC
The DNA here is from genome assembly GCF_027358695.1 of Spea bombifrons. NCBI lineage: Eukaryota > Metazoa > Chordata > Amphibia > Anura > Pelobatidae > Spea > Spea bombifrons. The sequence continues at coordinate 72,013,767 of NC_071091.1, forward strand.
TGTGTAAAGTCCCGTATACATTGTTGCCACTATATAAGTAAAATAGACATATGTATAAACACAAAGGAACAATCAAGATATTTGTGGTTTTACACATAGCCCACATCCCTCGCAAATAGGTATATGGTGGGGGACACTATCCTAACCAGAGCCCTCAACATATATATATATATATATAAATATATATATATATATATATACACATACATACATAAACACACCTTAATATTTTGTGTATGGCACAAACATGAATAGTGATAGAAATATTTGCACATTAAATACAGCAAAATTATATATGGTATTATACATATATATATATATATATATATATAGTCTTAATATTTTGTGTACGGCACAAACATGTTCTTTTATTTCCCCGTAATAAGATCACAGAGCCTCTTATACCCAAGGCTCCAATTTTATCATGGAGACTGTAATATTTTGCAATGTAAAATTGACTGAGATGGAAGCTATTTTGCATGGTACAGTGACCATGGCTAACAAATGAGAGTTTTGTGGGCTGAGTGTTAGTCCCCTGCCTCATCTGCCACCCCTAATGACGGCAGCCACCTGCTGTTTTATTGTCACAGCTGGAGTCAGTTCACACTCCTTGGTGCCGAGTTCTGCCCACGAGCGCCAAGCACTCGGCTCGCCTCATTACTTTGATGAACTTTTTATGGTCAGCACCCATGAAGACCTCATCTAGGACTAGAGAGCCCAGACTGGCTGCAGGGAGTGTTTTTAGCAAGCATGTAGTGACACTGAGACCGTTACTGTCACTAACAGAGTCAGCGCAGAGCCCTCAACAGGTAAAAGACACTGAAATGCCGATGTGTGCTGCAGTGCTTCGCTTCCGTTCTCAAACACGAGGGGAAGGCTTTTTCCCAACAAGAAATGAAAGACTCTCCGGAGCAAGAAAATAATCCAGTTCTAACCGAGTAACTAAATCACTCTCACCTGACACTGAAAACCTTCATAAATACCAGGTTTTTGTAGTGATCCTGTATTTAAATTGATCTTTCCTACAAAACAGTGTTGTTAAATTTATTTATGTTAAATAAAACATAGGGGGTTATTATATTGGCTATAGACTGATGCCCCAGGTCAAATAAAAAAAACCAAAAAGGATCTCATTACAATAAATTGAATCGAAAGTCATTTTTGGTTATTTTTTCATGAAATCCTCACTTCCGTTTCATACCTGAACGTAGATAACTTTATATCTGACATTGATGTTTGCATGCCGCAAAAGCGTAGTATGTGAACACGTATATCGAGCAGGCGGGGAAGATCGGTATAAATGCAATACGTGTAAACACCTGTAATATAAACCCTACATAATAACTATATAAATAACATGGAGCCTTATTAATGTATTGTTGGTCACAAAATGTATAATGTGTTTGCTTGTCTGGATCATGGTCTTTTGAATCTTAAACTATACAGCTACCAATAGCATATAGCCGAAAGCATACAGCCGCAGAATTTTGCAGTTGCCACAGTGGAACAAGCAAGTCCCTGTATATTCAGTGCTCAGAACTGGGAGTATTAGCCCTGATCTCCAGTTTCAACTTTCCAGACTGAATTCAAATGAACTTCTCAATTGACGCAGGCATTTAATATGCTAAAATGTGGAAATTAAACTATAAAGAGAAATGCATCCCTTCCTACAATCAAAAGTATTTATCGGAGTGATCACGAAAACAGTCTGTGGTCATATTAACAACTAATCAAATTACAGCATCATCAATAAAGCTTTTCCGGCTAGTTATAAGCAAGTTCCCTGCGGAGAAAAAGCAATACAATATTTAAAAAATGGGACCCCTGCATTCTCTGAATAAAAGGCTATCACATTAGAATTACTTAAGTTCTGCTTACTTGGTTGTTAAGCTATGTAGGGAACGCATGGATCATTAGGTTCATGAGTCCCCTAAAAACCAATAACCAACACTTTACATACACATATAGGTTTTGGGAATGACTGCAACAATTAAGAGTCTTAGCATTCTGCCCATGCCTTACACATGCCTTACATGAATCCACAACCCGTGATACAGGACTAAATTGCAATGGTTAACGTGGATTTACCCAGCTGTGATGGCCAAGGAGAAAAAAAAAAAGGCTAACCTTTGTGAAACTGAACAAAACTGAAAGCTGCCAGATATCAGAGCAGATGGCTGTCATTAGTACTGAGAAGGGATATAATTCTGTCATATCATAACCACCTCTGCCTTCACAGGACAATGCTATACTCGGAGGCAAAGCTGGACAAATCCCAGGAGACAGCTGAGATTTTACTGCTGGCACTTACATTGCTGTGGCATTTTACGTAGATCTCCCTGGATGCGTCTGTTCGTGGCTCCTAACCTTTTTTTGCCAGGGTTCTATATTCCGCATAGATTTGTCCAGCGTTACCCGAAGGTATGCACAATTACATTTGCTTCGACTGTCAATACATATCTGCAGGCTCTGTGAATGGGCCTTTCAGATTAACGAGTTGGAGACACCAACAAAGTGGGAAGAAAGGACACATTCTCCAAACATCTTCCCCTCAGACCCCATTAGGATCCCACACTCTGTTCAATATTCTGCATAACATCAAGACGCCAACAGCTGATGGACACCATGCCGCGGTAGCACTATTGCATATGGAATCACTCGGAAATAGGAAAAAAGTATTTTGTACCAGGAAGGATTCTGATGTTAAAAGATAAACTTCTGATAATGTTAAAACATACCCATGGATATCATAAGTATACAGTCATTTAACGTCACCAACATCAACATTATAATACTCTTCTTGTATGGGCCTCACTGCTCCTGACTGACCTTGAAAGAGACAGTTACGAGCTGTTCCTACCTAATGCCACATTTCTTTGATAAACATTTGATCTAAAACATAATTTATTCTGTAAGGCAAACAAAAACATACTAAAATTTCTCAGAAATCCCGGACCCGCCGTAGATTTCTTAGCAGGTTATGGCACACGTAGCAAAAGAAAGCCTAAACGCGGGGCCTCCTTGTCCTGCAAGTCCAGGATTTTTAAGGAGCAAATGGAATGCAAAATTAAAAACTGGGGTTCTTGATCAGGAAACTTAGATATATGAATTAACAGAGTGTTATTATGCCAGCAATAGTCGGGAATCTTCTTCTCACTTATACTTTATTATATCTGGAAACAGAAATGATACAATAAAATCCTCAGACCTTTGGTACAGGTTGTAAAGTAACATGCACTGCCTCTCTAAGTAGTACTTAAAGGGTTAATGATTAGTGCTTACTTACATAACAAATTCAATCAAAGCCTTCTTATAGAACTGTATAATTTATACTGTGCATGCTTTTGCATTTAGTTATATAGGATATAAAGGGCAATTATATGAAATAACTGTATAGTATTTGGTTATTGCACATAATACAGGAGAGTGTAGGTTTTCCTGTAATATGAATAGAGAGACGCAAATACAGATGGATGTCAAATGTTCAACAGACCATCTAAATGTTAAATGTGCAACATGTCGACATGGAAATACATAGAAACAGCATTTGACAGCAGATAAGAACTATCTAGTCTGCCCATGTTTCTATGTGGACACACACACTGTTTAATGTCTTCTTCTATTTCTTGTAAATTCATGACATTTGTGGCCTACTGACACAGACCTCCAAAGTGTCCTGGTGTTCATGGCCAATCTCTATTTTAGGATGCATCTCTGGTAGCTGTCCCACTGTCCTGCATTTGTGGGGATTGGAGATCATGGGCCAATTGGAGAGGTTCTCCGATCTCCACTGATTTCCAGAGAGCTATAATATCAATAAAGGTCTGTCCTGTTACAGCTCCCATGTGGCCTCATCGTGAGACTTTCCAGCTAATCATCATAAGGTGGGTCTTCGGGTAAGGAAGGTGAGTGGCAGTGTCTTTTGCCACCAACCACTCCCTGCATCACTGGTGTCCAGTTTGGGGGGGTATGTAGATCCAGAGAGAGGATGCTCTTCTCTTATCTTTCTTTCTCAATGTACCACCGAAAGGGTGGTAGATAAATGGAACAGCACTCCATCAAAAGAGGTATGGGCTAATACAGTAAAATGATTTAAACATGCATGAAAACAAGACAAAAGGACTGATTTAAGTTCTATGTCTTTACAGCTTCAAAATGGTTCTTGTCTGCTGTCGAAGTTTGTGTCTGCAAAATATACAACAGAACAGTTTGGGAAACGGGTTTGCAGGGTCTTTGTGGCATACCTTAAAGCTAGAACTGGGATTCAAATATATACATTAAATTGGCATCATAGAACCTTAGTTCACATCTCACTGGCTATTCTGAAGTAGAAACTAAAGATTGTTTCAATGTCCCCTAACTAGGACTATTAGAGAAAATAATGCACACACAATAGCAAAGTTGTCATTGTTCTGATGAAAGGATGGCAACCTTATGTACAAGCTCCATGGGGGAATGGAGGTCTTTCACTACTGCATATGTTGCTTATATAGTTATAGCACTACTAAAGGTATACATCCACCCACAAACAGCCTTCAGCATAAAGGTCTGGCCACCTTCATTTTGTAGTGTCCTCCTTGAAAAAGCATCGATGGATTCTGCAGAATCCCATAATATACATTTGCCCCATTTCCTTACCCCCCAGCTATAACAGGATCTTCTGTCTTCCTGCAGACATCACTGAAATGCTTGATTACTAGTGCAAAAGCCAATGTTTTATCTTAACACTAAAGTCATCTCTTTTTCACATTTGCCCTTATTTACATACATCATTAAGAGTAATAAATATGCTATTAATAACATTTTCATTTACATTCAGCTATCATCAAATAACATTTTGATTCTCATATGCCTTTAGGCTATAGGAATTCTTAAAAAAAGAACTATATTTGATATTTGCCAGCTGATCAAGCTTGACAAATTTATGCAATGCTACCCACCATTAAACATTTAGTTTAATTTATATATTTAGGGGAAAAAAAATCTACTGAAATAATTATGTGACAATTTTTTGGGGGGGTGCACCATAATAATTTCTTGAAGATGACATTTTGTTTCCTCCCAGCAAAACCAGCCTTTTCCTCCAGCTTGACACAGTTTCTCATATTCCACTTTGAAGCTGTCAGAAAATGGCAGGAATCAAAATATTGATACTTAAAGTTGAAATGAGACGACAGCTTGAACTAGCTTTCAGCTATTGCTGTGGAGAAACATAAATTAAAGAACTCTGTAGAAGTATTTCAGAGACTGAGAACTGCATGTCACCCGTTCTACATGGTGGGCACAAGAGATGTCTTTTTTAAAAGTTTTTGCTCAGTTTTACATTTTATTACAGTGCCTGCCAACTCTCCCAAAGTAGTCAAAGTAACATATTTAAAAAAAATAAATAAAAAAAAATCAAGTACTCAACCCAGCCCAGTAGGGGAAAAACCTGATGCATAGACAGTAATGAAACCAGTTTACCCATCTAGCTTTTAATACCCAATTATTAGAATGCGCATAAAACTATTCCAAAGTTTTCCTGGATTATTTTACTATGCTTGCTGGTACTGCCTGCACGCAAAGTCTTTTCCAGGTATATCTTACTCTTTTTGTAAAGCTGTTTTTTTCACATTACCCAAACCCTAAACTTAAATCATCTAGGTCTGATAGAGATACTGTGTATTTTACTTTTTTACCCATTTTTCTAACACAGTTAATGAACGGAATGTATGAAACATCACATGTGTTATTAGTGGTATACAGCAAAACTGGTTTTATTTCTGTACCCATTAAAATATTGGTGCTTTACATACATGCTGGACTTTCTTTATGGACAATGAGGTCTTCGCGTGATTATATAATGGTATTATGACTATGGTATAAGGAGGTAAAGTACATTGGATGCTATGTTGATATTATTAAGTTAAAGACTCTGCACCAGAATAATACACACATAGAATCTAGAATAGCCAGGAATTCAAGGATTCCAAAAATCAAACACTAGTTTTACTGATGCTGGCAGCCATGATCTGGTACTAGATATTCAGTCTAAAAAACTGAATTGTGTGTAAAAAAAAAAACACACAAAGCAATGTTTTTCTCAAGCACCTCCTCATCAAAACCTGATCCGGTTAAAGAACGCCAGGCAGGTATGAATTTGTGGTTTAAAGATAATCCTGAAAAGATTAGATGATTTAATAACTAGCTGCATGTTCAACTTTGCCAGGTGTTCTGAAGAGTCAAACCCAGGGAATGTGTCCTGCAAGGAGAGCCTAATCAGTACGTTTACTAAAATCAGGTAATTTTACCTCTCGCCTATACTCTGAATCCGTAAACATGGCCAAATATCACAATCTTATTTTTATATTAAGAGGGAGCGTGGATATGGTAAAAAGGATCTGCTTTGCAGGACATCCAATTAGTCAATATCCATTAGTGTTAAGTCTTCAGATGCTTAATTGCTTAATCAAATGAGGGACAAATTTAATCCTGTTCTACACACTTTTGCCTATCATTATCACTGCAATTATCTGTGTATTTCACTTGCAATAAATTGAAGCGTTTTGCACAAAATCTCACGTGACATGCAAAATGCAGACATCATTAGGGGTGGAAATGGCTTTACAGATAATGTTAGACACTCAAGCCCAGAACATAGTGAACGTGGAGGATAAATTGAATTATTATGTTGTGTGCCCTAGACACTATCTACACCTTTGGTAGTCACACACAATAATCTATTAAAAAAGGGATGTTATGCGACTTTTTTGCATATAACATGTGGGGAATATATTAATATCACAACTACGCCGCTTCTTCAATCAGTACAATTACTATGTGAGTAGGATTATAAGAACTGATATGAAAATGAACATTGAAGAGTGAAAGGACAAGGAGGGCGAAAAATATAAATAAACAAGCTGTCTTGCAGTTATGCAGGGTGAATATGTTTTAGACTTCAAATTCATTCAAATTTCAATTTTTAGGAAAATTTCATCAATTCCTACAAACCTCCAAAATGAACAGAGACCGCAAAACAAAGCAAAGAGCTCTAAGTTTTTGTTTTGTTGGTTCTTTCACTTCCACTCACACTCTATCTGAATGTCTCCCTACCTTCTTCACCGATGGCTTCCGTGTCCCTTTTTTTCTTTACTCCGCTTCTTGTCTTGCGTATTCTTTTTCTTCTGTCTTCTTTCTTCGCCTGGACTTGGCCTCCTGGTGAACTTCAACAAAGTGGCGGAGCTTCAGAGCACAAAGTTTGGTCCAAAAACGAATGGACCAAACATGAAACAAAAATGTTTTTTGGTCTGTTTCCACAAGTGTACCATCTATCCATGCAGCTTACAAGGTCCAACCGATCAAATTATTGTTTTATCTTTAAATGTGTTATCTGCAGAGCTATAAGAGGAGATGAGGACTCTGCCTTTAAGCTTACAGTCTAGTCTTAAAGCACTTTAATAAAACTTTCCCCATCAAGAAAAAATATGTATGTACAGTTAGGTCCATAAATATTTAGGAAGTGACACAGTTTTCATAATTTTATCTCTGTGTGTCACCACAATGGATTTCAAATGAAGCAATCAATGTGCGACCAAAATGCTGATTTTCAGCTGTCATATGAGGGTTTTTTTAAATCCAACTTGGGTGAGTGGTTTAGTAATTACAGCAATTTTATATATATAGCCCCCATTTTCAGGGTCTGGAAAGTAATTGGACAAGTGACCGAGAAGCTGTGTCATGGCCTAGAGTCTAGAGTTTATTTCAAATGTGAAATTTAAATTTGGAAGCTGTAGCTGAGAACTCTCAATATGAGGTCCAAAAAGATGTCAATGGAAGTAAGCCATCATTAGAGAAAAACAATAAACCCATTGGAGAGATAGCAGATTTAGAGTGGCTAAGTCTACAATTTGATACACTCTGAAGACATCTGTAGGAGATCACCACAGAATTTTAAGCATGTTAAGGACGCTCTCCAGGAAGTAGTCATGATCAATCTACACCAGAACGATGGGAAGTGAAGACTATGGACAAGGGAAGGAATGGCTCACAATATAAAGCATACCACATCATCTGTGAAACATGGTGGAGGTGGTGTAATGGCATGGATATGTATGGCTGCCAATGGAACTGGGTCATTAGTGTTTATTTATGATACGACTGCTAATAGAAGCAGCAGGATAAATCCTGAAGTGTATAGGGCTTTACCGTCAGCTAAGATTCAGCCAAATGATGAAAAACTGTTAGGATGGCGCTTTACAATACAGATGGACTATGACCTAAACATATTGCAAAAGCAGCCACAGTGCTTTTCAAGGCAAATGAGTGGAATATTCTTCAATGGTCGAGTAAGTCATCTGACCTCAACCCAACTGAACATGCATTTCACTCGCTAAAGACAAAACCGAAGGCAGAAAGAGCCACACAAAATCTGTAACTTCAGACAGCGGGATTAAAGGCTTGGTAGAAGAATCACTAGGGAGGAAACCCAGTATGTTGTGATATACATGGGTAGTTTTCAGGCAGTCAGTCCCTGAAAAATATTTTGAACTAAGTATTAAGAATAATAATCTGGTTTATGAATAAATTGGTTTGTCCAATTACTTTTGAGCCCCTGAAAATGTGGACTATGTCTAAAAATTGCTGAAATTCCTAAAGCATTCACCTTCATTAGATGTAAAGACCCTCATTTGAGCTGAAAGTCTGCACTTCAATCACATCTTGATTGCCTCATTCATATACGCATGTAAATGTTCCGTACTAAATAAACATGGCGGACATCACTAGTCAGATTAGACCCAGTTGTGTGCCCACTTCCTTGGTTGGCCCCTTTATGACCTGGGGGCTCCGCTGCAACACAGGGGCCCTATCTTTGCCCAAAGAAAAGGTCACTGCCCAAGAGGAGTAGTGCTAAGCTCTCAAAACCAGAGCTGCCAAGATAAGAGGTCCCATGTACAGTTACACTTTTCCTTTGAGCTACAACACATGCAGACAAAACATCACAGAACTGACCCCATTACTACCAGATTTTTGTTTAATGCTATTATCAAAGCTGAGTGAAATTTCAAGTCTTCAAATTCAAGCAGCAGATTACATACAGTACCAGCTTTGCTCATTATCTTGCTTTAACAAAACTCTGCTAGAACAAATAAATCAAGCATTCCTTCAGCACGGCCAAATATATAAATTACAGGCATGTGCGCTGGCAGCCCTGGTATTTTAAAGCGCTTGTGCAAGCTTGTTGTGGACTGTCATTAGTACACTCTCTGCTTTTAAGTAAAGGATCAGAAACATTAAGGAACCTTTTCATAGTTGCATATCTTTTGAAGAAGCAATTGTTGGAGAACGTAAAATTCATTACTAATTAGGTGCCTCTGCCCTATTCAACAGTGGTCGCGAGAACTAGACATATTATAATGAGGGTTTTTTCTGAAGAGGGACAATTTTATTATTAACTATCATTTCACTGGAGGTTAGGTTAATGCAGCATTTTTTTTTTCTTTCCCTTGTTGGCGAAAATACATTATATATGTCTTTTTTTAATGAAATGAGATAAAAAAATGCAAAAAAAGGAATAAAAAGACAAAATATGTTAATAACACAATTCATTGTTGTCCGGTAGTTAATTCTGTTTAGAGTTTTGCACAAACTTTTGCCAAAATCTTGAAAATAGGATAAAAAAACACATCATTGTCTTCGTCTAAAATATGACTAAGAATAAAGTATGAATTTGGAGGAGAGTTGCCATTTCAAATCGCTGCCTTCACCATGCATTATGAAGGTCCAACCCCAGGGAGGTCCTCCTGCCACAAGAGCTGAGCTGGCCCTGTCTAATACATAGTTTGTTCAGTAAGAAGACTAATTTAACTATGCACTACACGGCCCAGCAAAACACTTCTTGCAGGAGAAGCTCATTGGGGTTGTCCCTTTATAATGCATAGCAAGGTCAGGAAGGTAATAAAGCAAATATCCTGCAATTCACTGAATTACAGGGGAAAATGTACAAATTGGGTGACCATTTAATGAGACTGACCAACTGAGTTAAACTTGACCCTACTGATAACACTCAGCCACACTAAATAAAGCTGCTGTATGGTCTCTGGCACGTATGGTTCCCAGGGTTATTAAGTGCCCTCTGTTTCAGTAAGCAGGACTGAGGCAATAATTGCAAGATTGTTGAAATTATAATGCTAATTTCACAATATTTGTTTGTTTAGCCTTCCATTGCGGGGTTACGTCAGGTTATTTTCTACTTTTGTAATTCTAACCTCAAACATATAACCTTGTCCTATTTTTATTACACATATTTTCCTTTCTTCTGCTGCAGAACATTTTGAAATTCTGATTAGCCAATTACTACAGAGTGAAAAGCTAATCGCTTTTTTTTTTAGGTGAACCTCCGCTGCCAACCAGGGCTTCTATGGTGGAGCACTGGCATGACATGACCTTCCGGCGCTCTGCCATAAATGCCCCGGCGGAAGTGCCGGCAGCGGAGGTTGTCTGCGCGGATTGTGCGACACCAGGGTGGGGGTGCACTGTTAAGTCTATAATCGCGTGCGGCCTATATTCTAGCCAATACGGTACCCTGTGTGGCTAAATGCAGACCAAGGAGCTGGGGGCAGGGTAATAGTGTAGATGCATAGAAGGAGATACAGAAACCTTCAATGCATCGCAACACAAACAACACAGCCTGTGGTTGAACAACACGTCTTTATTAATAAAATTAAAAGAAAATGTGACTTAGAACACTGTTTCTGAACACAGCAATGGATAAGGACAGCTGATTGAAAGTAGATTATAATATGAATTAAACAGGAATATTGATTATCTGGTTTTATACTTGAAATTATGTGAAATCTCCCATTGCAGGCTTTTGAGTAGAATAGTAATTAATATGGCGGAACCTAAGCAATTTTTACTTTATATAAAAGCAACCAGACAGAGAGATCTGCCGTTGGATGCCAGCTCCATGGGAAGAAGCTGATATTTCTTAGCATAAAAAAGCATGTAAATTAAGGTGAATGAAACATGCTTTCAGCTAGCCGGATAATATGGTAGCTATTCATCACCTCGAGTAATAAAACACTAGGTCTTGTCCTTAGCATATTCTAATGAAGCCTATCATGCAAATGAGAGTGACCTTTTCTGTGCATTCTGCAAGTTCACATTTATGAGAGGAGTATATATAGTTTGCCAATACAAACTAGCCAAAGACTGCGTAATTACTATAATCAATTAGTAGTTAGTGTCGCTCTGCTCATTTGGAGCTAATGTCATCCAAGCTTTTTTTTTTCCCTTCTTTCTTTGGAGAAAATCACCTTTGACAAACTTGTATTTTTTTGTTTTGTAATGAGAAGGGGCAAAAATATGCCAAGTCAGACTTTCTTAAATAGATAAGGAGCCCTCGATCTGTTAAGGGTATAGAAGAGGAATAAAAATAAATAAAAAAAAAACCCACAAAAGTTTATTAAAAAGAAAATAAAGTTGCATATCCTTAGAATGATATTGAACTTTTCCGCTTATGAGGCATTAATATTAAATATTTAAATGAAGGATGCTCTCCCATAAGGCGGTTCAGGACACGAGGAGACGTGTTGGTGGAACCCAAGCTTTCTTTTTCACTGCATGAGTAAACAGGCCATACCCTCAGCGCGCCAACAGTCTATTTTGTAGACAGTTATGGATAGGAAACATTACTGGAGCTGGTAATTAAAGTAAAAACTAATACTGTCTCAGAGATGGGGAATTTTGTGCAGAAAGATCATTTATCACAGCATACAGTTCGTACTATAGAAATGAATTATCTTCTTAGTTAGCAAGGATCCATTCTTTCCTGCTAAATGCACTAAAACCACACAATCAGGGCCAATTGATGATGTTTCTGCTTTTTATTCATAGAGCGGAAAATAGTTGAGGCTGGCAAAAAATGGCTTTGCATTATGAGATATTAAAAGAACTCCAAAGACGAAAAATGACTGCAACTCGAGAAATAAACTAGTGCGTTTTTGTTACATATATTTTTAACTTCAACAAAGTAAACACTTTGGCATATGACCATTAGAGACCGTATTCATGAAGGTGCCAAATAATATTTTTATGATTAGGCAGATGAAGCACTAATCTCACAGATTAATAGAATAAATTCATACAGAACATGGTTTGGAGCAAGAATGGCTCAGATATTTGTGAACTACAGAAAACTTCTCTTTTTATACATAATGTTTGTAAAGTTAGTGAAATCAAATGGGACAATAGAACATAAGAAGTTTCAGTGCAGCTACAGTGCTGCCCACATATAAAATGTCTACTGTCACAGGTTTATATTACTATGCTGACAATAGATTCTCTGTGATTAATGCAATACAGTATATTAGATTTAGTGTACTCACACTTTAGTTTACAATGTTATAAGCATAGTTTATACATTACCATTCAAAAGTTTGGGGTCACATACAAATGTTTGTTTTTTGTTTTTTTAAGGAAAACTAAATTTTGTCCATTAAAATAACAGGAAATGGATCAGAAATGGAGTTCAGACGTTGTTAATCTTGTAAATGACTATTGTAGCCATTTTTAATGGAATATCTTCATAGACGTACAGAGGCCCTTTATCAGCAAACATCATTCCTGTGTTCCAATGGAACATTGCATTCGGTAAAACAAGTTTAAGTTTAAAAAGCTAATTGATCATTAGAAATTATGTTGCACAGCTACAGATGTCCTTGTCTTCCATGAAAACAGCTAAGGGACCTCAAACCTTTGAATGGCATTGTTTCCTATATTAAAGTTAGCTACAGATATTTAAGTGAATAGGTTAACGACACTTGCTCGTTGTGCGGATTTGTTTTAACATACAAAAAGCTGATTGTATTCATACATAGTAACAGTCCGTGTCACATTTAAGGTCCTGAAGTTGCCTTTGAATAAACAATATTAGTAGTAAACAGTGAGTAGGATGCTCAAGGTCATACAAAGTCATGATGCCACGTTTACAGACAAACTCATAACACAAGACAAACCTATAAGGCAAAGGGTATATAAGAACGGGACTTTGGGTGGAGAAGGAAATGCTACATTTTATTATCTTTATTGGCAAGCATTCTACCTTTTTTATGTACTCTGCTTTATAGGTTCACTTTTGGATTTAATGTAATTATTGGTTATATTATATATGTTCAATAAACATGTATGTTTAATTCACAATTCTCATGTCTCTAAATTTATTATGGCCTTAATTATTAAATATGCATAGATCTTATTATTTATATTATATTATTAGTTAATATATATATATATATGATAAAAATGGGAATAGAAGGTATGGCATTATAATACCATTATGTTGTTAATGAGCAGATGTTACCCATGAGGGGGGTATTCAAAACATCACCTAAGAATATCAACCTAAATACACTATATTCATTCCACAATAAAATTATATTTGTGCAATATAAGCAAAGAAAAGCTAGAAGACGGTATACACTACCATTCAAAAGTTAGGGGTCACTTAGCCGTTTTTCGTGGAAATCAACAAAATTTCTAGCGGTGTAACATAATTACAAAAAGGGTTTCTAATGATCAATTAGCCTTTTAAACTTAAACTTGGTTTACCCAATACAACGTGCCATTGGAACACAGGAGTTATGGAGGGCCTCTGTACACCTATAAAAAAAATTCCATTAAAAATCCTGTTTCCAGCTACAATAAACATTAATAACATCTACACTGTATTTCTCATCCATTTCATGTTATTTTAATGGACACAATTTGATTTTCTTTCAAAAACAAGGACATTTCTAAGTGACCCCAAACTTTTGAACGGTAGCGTACATAGATATCCTTGTGACAAGGATTTGCCTTCGCAAAAACTAAAGTCTTTACTTGAAAGACAAATAAAACACACAAAATCTCTCTTTTTTCCCTCAAATATAAGTTGCTATGGTTGCGGTGTGGGACGTGGGATAAAAAAAAGAGCAATCAAGTAGCAATAAGTGGAGTGACACTGAAGATTTATTGGTTTACTTCTGCTTACTGCTGAAACAAGTCACCTCACATAGTGTCAGACACGTACAGGTTGTCGATACTGACACAGAGCCCAAACAGCAGAAAGATAGCTCTTTCATTCTTGTCAGCCTGTGCTCTGATCCATCTGTGACAGTTACTGAGAGGAGACAACAGACACCGGGGAAAAAAAAGAATGAGTAAACGAGAGCAACATGAAGAACCGCAGCATTCAAACTGCCTGGGGCCTCTCACAGATAACTGAAAAAGGAACGCTGAACAAGGCCTTACGGAGACGTAGCCAGACTCGCAGACACACAAAAAAAAGGCTAACATGTAATGCTTCAGAAAACAGAAGACTAACTGATCAACACAGCACTGAGTCGGGATGATGCCTTTATGATAAGCGTTTGCGACAAGTTGTGACCAAAGTGCTGTTACAACACTAATTGTCCATGAAAGCTGACCTGCAGCAAACCAGCAGAGTTCAGTTTCGATAGGCCTGGCTCAAGAGTACGAATGTGATTACACATGACACAAGACATCCACGCATCAAAAATCTTTGGAAATGTCTGACATGACTTTGCACATGGGGAAAAATAGAAACCTTCACATCTCTTTTTGGTCTTTTTTTTTTTTATACAGATGGAAGAAGCTACACACGTGTGAACAACATGAAACAATTGTGTTGAATCTAAGGACTTTTTTTGAAGCCTTATTTGAAATGTGCTACAAATACTAAATAAAGTTCCAGGTTAAAACATGGTTGGCATTCACCAAGACAGTGAATTATAAAACAATGTATCCTACACTGAGGTCTAGTCTGGCTACAGAACGCGTCAGTCTTGACTTTATTTCTAGAGGACCTGCAACATGTGCCTGGACCGCAATGAAGAACATTCATTCTCCTTGACTGCATTTGAGGTTGGCAAATATGTAATTTGGTAAACTAGCTCAGGATTTGTTTTTAATTTACAAACCACTCCTCTGACACGTAATCACCTACTTCTAGAAATCTTGAGTTAGCTATTGATATGTTAAATTATTCAATTTAGGGATAGGGGAATGTAGTAGTCAAAGATGAGCTGAACATGCATACTACGAAATTAAAATACACAGAACAACAGTGTAAAGCATGGTTGCCCAACTCTGTTCTTGAGGGCCACAGGCCATGATTATTGGATATCCCAGCTTGAGCACAGGCATCTCGGTGAAAAATGAATTAAACTACTTGTACTTAGACAAAGATACGCAGAATTCCAGCCTTCAAAGACTGGAGTTGTTCAATTCTAGTGTAAAGGCTGCTGTTCCTTTTAAAACGAGACGGAGAAATTCTTGCATTGCTATATTTTAATGAAGTAAACAAAAAACACAGCAGTGTTAGGGTGGCTTAAAATTAATTAGAATGAAGCAACTTGCAAATGGAGCACGATGACAAAATACTTCAGCGTGAATCATGCAGGGCTCCAACACTTAGTGTCAGTGAGATCTGAAAAGCTTTCAAGCACAAAACAATGATATGAAAGAATAGCAAACATGAGATATAACTTCTTTATGGAACATAATTATTTTTGATGATATAATCCAAACTGATGTCTCTTTGAGTAGGACTTGAATCTGTGCAGGCTGCAAAATTGAAATGTTGGAAATGCAGTATAATGCTTCAAAATGGAGGATTATCTAAGGAAGTATTTCTCAAATCAGTAATCGGTATTGTTTGATGCTTCCTTGTGGCCCCCCAAGTTGTAATTATTATGGGAGATTATGAGTATTTCTGGGAACCCTTTGGGTTTGTCCCAGAGTCTCCGAGTGAAGCGATCTCCTCTTTCGCAGGTGCGGGGAGCTGTCTTTAGCCACGCCTACTTCCTGCCCAATTCACCTCCCACCCTCCCCTCACACAGCTAGCCCCACCCCACTCATGAACCACTCCCACAGAAGAGAGAGTTGCCTACCCTGAAAGTTCCAAGTAAGAGGTGTGGCTAGGGGCAAGTTTTACTGAAAACTTTTATAAGACTTTGTGACCTATGGAAAGCTACTTATGTAACTTAAAGTTTTAAGATTATTTATTTACATAATTTGACTTATAAATCCTTTTACTGTAGCAAAAGGGGGTCCAAGCTGGTACTATCAAGGTGTACCTAATAAAGTGGCCATTCAGTGTGTGTGTGTGATATACTAATACACCTGTACCTATTTAACACCAAGAAAACATGCATCAAAGTGGGATCTGTGGCCAAGGAGTGACTGCCCAGATGCTGACAGCTATATCATCAAAATATTGTTGTTTTCTGTTTTAAGACACATTTTTCACATAATATAATGTTTCTACATGGCTACATATTTGTCAAGTTTGTGATCTAGTTCTGTTATCCAGCTCAAACTAAGACACACACACAGTGCCTCATGGTAAACAGGAGAATGTCTCACTCTTAATCAACCAGAGAAAACTACTGACTAACAAATGCATATAGAAGAAAGGAATTCATTAGCGTTACCATAAAAAGCTCAGTGTAGGAGTTAGGACAGCTAAAACGATACAGCCCGTTTCTTGGAGTTATCCTTTACGTAGTACATCATTTTATTGAGAACTGGCACAAAGTTCTCAATAAAATTATATATAAAGTTCATGCTGTGTAGTACAGCTACACATACAATGTCATTTAATGTATTTGAGGTGGGCAGCTTTCTGTCCCGAGCAGGGATGAGCAACATGGCTTCAATGGACTAACCCCTGCAAAATAAAGCCTTTTAATTACGAGAGTTGCCGACCATAGCAGGTCACCAGGAGGACTATAATAAGACGTATTCCAGACTGAAAACGAGGGTTAAGTCAAATAACTTATCACCAATATATCACTGCTTAGTTAATCTCTACCACTTAGTCTATGACCTCTTCAGAAAGGCTATAAATAATTGAGTTATATGGTCTATCAGGATCTACCACAGGCAACTAGAGGGAAAAACATCTGGCACATACATTAGCCCGTAAAGGAAATATAAAAAAAAAATTCACAGCAGTTTTCCAAATTGTTCCAAACATCTCGTAACAAACACCTATTTTATTCTTATTATATACAGTCATCAGTGCTCCACAAAGAAAGAGATATACTCTGAGAGCAGACCAACACCACCAACCTCAGCCAGTATCCACTTTCCCTCAAACATTGATCTAAGGGACCACCAGAGTTGTGAGAACATCTTCTCTGCTTGTACAGCTAAGGCGGTGGTTTCTGTGATATGCTGATAAAGGTAATGAGATTTGACTGCATTGTTGATTCTTGGATCCGCAGCCCTAACTTTTATTGTGGTACAGAAAGAGAAATGAGTGATTTAAAATGTGTGATAATACGGACATAACACAGCTTATGAAGCTAATGCAGAAAGATGTGGGGAACGCGCACACCTGCCCTGTCAGAAATGTTTACGACCTCGACTACAAGGTGCAATGCAACAAGCAAAATGCCGTGTAATTTACTGCTCGCCAACATTGTAGCCGAAGCCAAATACAACACAACTGTGTTACATTTTTGTTGACCATACTTAACACTATTTAGGTTAAAAATACTAAAGTAATACATTATACATTACTGTAAAATAGCTCAGTGTTCCAGTGAACAGATTGGTGCTGTTTCAGCTTTCTATATGATATTAAAGTGTTCCATTCCCAGTGATGTGGGGGAATAAGAGGCATAGCACATTAGATATGTTGGCTTTTTTGTTTTGTTTCTTACAACCCTACCAACGAAGAATGCATATTAAAGTACTTTTATAGTAACCAACAGTCCAGATGAAGTCAGGACAGCCGGACTTTTGTTGGGGATCCCAACCAGTGCGACAAATTTTAGAAGCAATTTCAACTACACATCTGAAATAAACAAAGATATGACACTTCGACAAGAACTTGATGAAATCATAATGCCACTCACATAATATCTGCACAACCAGGTTGCAATATAACATGCAAGTGGGCATCTGGAGACACAATTAATGTACAAATCCAAATATAAAATTACACTCTTCTGTATTATATTTAGGGTATTGCTACCCTTTTTTGCTACGATTTTTTTTATTGAGGTCATATTGAAATTGTCTGATCAGTAGTAATACAACTGTGGTTTAAAAGATTATTACCCATTAACAGAATAAAAAGACGTGATTCAGTTAAGGGACTCTTTTGTTAATTAAATCAAACTTTAAAAAATACACTTTATATATTGAAATAGCATTAATATTTAAACTCAGAAAAGAAAACAAATGACCCCTCAGAGATATATTAAGGTATTGCAGAACTTTTCCATTTCTCATTTATTGCCATTTGCAGCAATAGCTCATTCATGCCTTTCTTTTGTTGTTGACTATCGTGATTTATACTTTATTAGCTACAAATGTCTGACTTTTAATTCTTGTGTTTAGTAAAGATTGGGACTTGATACTGCAATGCTGATAACCCTCAAAAGTTCCTCCTAAAAATTATATTTATTATCGCACCACAATAGTCTATTGCTCCTATACCATTCATACAAAACACAGGGTAAATGTTCTGTGTGATTTCATTTTTAAAAACATGAGGGCATCCGGCTCGAAAAAATGATAGTGATTTAGAGAACATACAAGGAAATGTTACAATGGATATATTATGGGTCACTATGAGCATAAGTGGGAACGCTCCGGGTTTGACCTGGATATCTCCAGGTGAAGCACCGCTTCTCCAATTCAACACTCGCATCCTCCGAGTCCTGACACACCCCACTCCCTGCCCATTTCTCCTTTAAATGGGGGTGTTCCCCGCGATGTCAGTAGGAACGCCCATTGACATCAGCGGGACCACCCACCAACATCCTCACGACCGCCCACTGACATCAGTGGGCAGTCCTAGTCGCGTCCCGCAGGGGAAGGCGCCGGGTAGCCAGGGCTCAGAAGTTCCCCAGTATGACTAAGAGCATATCATCATTTAATAATTGTTGTAGAAGAACGTGCTATTTTGAAGATTAAGGACATCGCTATATCATACAAGTTTTTGGAAAACTACATTAGTGTCAGGCACTAATAAGTCTAATAATAATAATAATCTAACAGTCACCTGGAACAGGATGTCCCCTCCCAAGTAGGCCTCAAAGATGGTGACAGAACCTCATCCAACATGCTGCTCTAAACTGGGTAGAACAATGTGAACGTACTACGGATAAAAATATCAATGGATTTTGAAAGAAATTTGCAGGGGGCTAAAATCATTTGTCATTTACAAGCTGACACAAAGGATGGCATTTCAGACAGTCTCTTATTGATTTGTAAGGTGATGCTCTCTTTCCTTCGTACAGTATTCAGACTGCTGGAGCCATAAGACAGAGACAGCGCCACAGTCATTAAAAATAATTACCCACACGATGCTTCCTAAAACTAAACATGACAACAATGAGAGTTGGGAATATTACCAGGAGGAATAATATCACTTTCCACTTTAATATTATGTGTTATGAGTATCATATTAAGAGATACATACACAAGGGGCTCATCACTTAATGGGTACACTTGGGACTACACCCAGTATCCATGACAAGGGCATCAATGAAGAGAGGTCAGATAGAAAGCCAGAAATACAAACTGATTGACTCATCTTGCATGTCATTTTTCTCTCTCAGAAAATACCAGATGTTGTAGCCAACACTGTTTGCATACTTGCAAATTTTTAGACCCCTGAACGGCAGTCCATATTCTGTTAACCTGGGTAATTTGTGGAAATATGGCCATCTATTTATTAATATAATATATACATAAACACGAACACATACCCCGAAAGTATTGGGACACACCTCTTAAATTTAGAATTCAGGTGTTTCAGACTCATTGCCATAGGTGTATAAAACCAAGCACCTAGCCATGCAGTCTGCATTTACAAACACTTGTAAAAAATAAAATAAAAAAAAGAGCTCAGAATTCAAACATGGTACTGTGATAGGTTGCCACATTTGCAATAAATCAGCTTGTGAAATTTCACCCCTGAGCAGCTGCATACAAGCCTCACATCACAAAGTACAATGTCAAGCGTCAGATCGAACGGTGTAAATAGAGCACTGGAAACGTGTTCTGTGAAGTGACAAATCACGCTTCTGTTTGGCAATCTGATAGGCGAGTTTGGCGGATGCCAGGAGAACGTTACCTGCCTGACTGCACCGCGCCAACTATAAAGTTTGGTGAAAGAGGAACACACATGCCACCAGGATGTATCTATGGAGGCCCCACCTTGCAACTTACAGGACTTAAAGGATCTGCTGCTAACATCTTGGTGGCAGATACCTGGCTATTAGGCAGTTGGTCATAATGTTATGGCTGATCGGTGTATGTTGTTTATGAGGTTTATACAGTGAGGTTTGTTTTCAAGTTGAGAAACCAAATAATAAGCATGATGAATTACAGTGTATGACCTTTAGGCCTGCACAATAATTGCACCATACTTCTCATACTGAGTTGCCATCTGATGAGCCTCTTCCAAACAGGAACGCATTTGTTCAGAGAAGATTAGCCTAAACACATTGGCCTAAGCACAAAAAGCTGACATGGGGAAGCTGTAAACCTCCAGGATAATGCACAGGTCAAGACGTTTTGCTGTTGGGGGCTTGATCATTTCCATTTTGGTCAGCAGAGGCCAACTTGTCAAAGGGAGCAGAAAAGGAACAAATGAGGCTGCAGCAATCATGAAAATCAGAGCAGCACTTTTTTTAGTCAAACGAGTGAACTTCAATCCTTAGTAGTGATTATAAAATATAACTAATATTTAGCAATGCAGAACATAAGGTTACTGCTTTGAAAGGCCATGTTACAGTGATTTGTATTATGGGTGTCCATCTAGTTCAACAGTGAAGAGCAAATTCATGAAACATACTATCTGGTATTTCGATAAAGCTCTCACTAATAGTGATCTCCACATCGACATACAAACAATAAAGCTGGATATCTCAAGTAGATCCTAATGCACATCATGTCATCATACCTTTCGCACACATTTTCCCCTTCCCTAGAAAATAAAGGTTGCAGTATGGGTTCTTTAACAGGAAAGTCTCAATTCCAGGTAAGGATCCCTATTTTATTGATGAATATAAGCTCTTCAGGAGAACCTTCTACAATGGAGAGTTATGATATACCTGCTCCCTGCCTACATCTGTCTATCCCCTCCTTTCTAAAACTGCCCTTTGTCTTTTATTAACAAGCTCACATTTGCTATAGCCACTCCTGATTAATCCATTCTGTTGGCACACCGTACCATTCAATCTTTTTAAATACACATTTCTGAAAGTTAATAAATGCTCTATAATAAATTTATTTCTAGCATTTGCCTATTATTGACTTTAGGGCTAGGTAGCTAGAGGGATGTTGGGTTTTAAGTATGAGTTATAAGTATTAACGGATTTAGTTAGGGGAAATTATTTGCGGTGGAGGCCTCCCAAATTCCTCCTGCACACACACACCAACATACTAATAAACACATACTTACACAGAGTAACATACTTAACCCCTTAAGGACAATGGGCGGCCCCTAAACCCATTGAAAACAATGCATTTTGAGCCCGTACATGTACGGGCTTTGTCATTAAGGGGTTAAACACACATACTCTTACAAACATACTAATAAACTTACACAGTAAAATTCTTATACACACTAACATACTTATATGCACATTAACACACATGCGCACACACACTGACATACTTACATATACACAGTAACACACACGCACATCCTTACCTTTCCTGCCTACATCTGAGCTCCAGGAAATGATGTCATATCCTGATGCTTAGACTCACACTAAGGAGTGTGGTAGAGCCCTGCACGGGACTACTTTTTTAATCCCGCTCCCGCGGTTTTTAATCCCGCTCCCGCAATGTGGGTGTTCTGCTCCCGCCACATTTGTGGCCAATCCCGCCCGCTCCCGCCACATTTGTGGCCAATCATGCCCGTCTCCTTACCTGATTTCCCGCGCAGTCCCGCGCGGCTGCCCTCGAGTTGTTCCCTTACGGCGTCTCTTCTCTTGCTCCGCCCAGGAACAAGGCGGAGTCACAGGAAGTGACATCACATCAGGTGACTCCGTTTTGTTCCTGGGCGGAGCAAGCTAGGAGACGCTGTAAGGGAGCAGCAAGGAGGCAGCCCGCAGCCCCAGCAAGACCGTCCGCGCCCGCAAGTTTTTTGCCCGCCTCCCAGTGTAGTCTAGAGTGTGGCCTGAGTAACAAGCAGTATGCCTTGACTGGGGGGGGTGCTGTTACACCCATAATCTGCCCATTAACCTGGAGACATGTTTTAATTCACTGTTTTTTTACATACCTTTTTATGCACCTTGCTTATGTACTTTGGTTGAAAAGATCTTGATAATCATTCACAATGAACTCTATAAAATGTCTTCTCTTACATAGGGTGTATAAAGAAATGTCACTTTTAAAACCTGTTTGAGAGCTCCGTATTTTTCCAAAGGTATGTTTTTACATGACTTCACACTTGCAAAGATGAAGAAGCTGAAGGGATGCCTGGATCTACCCATCTAAACAAATAAAACCTGACATGGCTTGCATAACCAATAGGATCCTATCTTTTTTTTAATATTCTGTCATCTTTCTGACATTTAAAAAATACATATGAATTAAAAAAAACATGTTGGTCCAGGAAAAGAAAAAGGACAGAGGAAAAAGAAATGTCTTCAAAATATGACACTAACTGTCCTAAGGGGTAAAAAAAAATTAAATCTAGTTAAGCAAAGCACTGGCAGCTATGGTAATGTGATGTTGAAAGTCAAACTTTCTGTTCTGGAAATAAAAATGTACATAATTAACTATTTGTAATATTCTTCCAGTCAGTCAGGGTTGGGTCAACTAACTCCTTGTTTTTATACCTAGAAGAAAGGGCATGGACATTTGTAAGAACCAGGACTGTTTTAAATATGGCCAAGACAGAGATCAGACAATTCATTTAATTATCTGCACATAAACATACATTTGTTAGAAAGGAGAGCAAGATATTACATGCTTTTTAAACAACTCCTATGTAGACAAAAGATGATCCTTAGGTAGCCAACCAATAAACTACCCAATTAAGGGGTACATAATGTAAAAATGTACATGTAATGTAATACACACAATTTACCCCCTTTTCAAGTGTAATGAAAACAAAGGGGGGGTATGTATTATACATGAGTGCCAATGGCGTTCCCTCAGCACCAGCCCGTTAATTGTGGGAGCTGGGATATTACATTATTTCATGTCCACCAGCTGCTGGACCACAGGGTAAGAGCCTCCTCCTGAGCCTACAAACGTAGGTAAGGTGGGAGGGTGGCTTAAATGTAGATGTGTGTGTGATGCAAGGAGTGAGTTGGTCTATCTAAATGTGCACGTGTATAAGTGTCAGTATACGTGTGTGTGAGTATATGGAAATATGTGTCTGCAAAGCTACCTGAAGCTGGAATTATGGGTTTATATTATACACTTGTACTTAATTATTTCCTTAAAAGTATTATACATAGGTGTGTATTATAAACAGGAGCGTATTATAAATGAGACACCCTATTATTAAAAATAAATGTATAATATACTATTGAAAAATAGAAAATGATAGCCCCATTTTATTTTGAGATTGCACATAACCCATTACTCATATTACCTAAAAGCATAAAAAGCTTAGTGCAAAATGTGCCGGACAACCTTTCTTTAAGGTAGTAGCAATTTGTTGTGTAAAGCTATCAAAGTTCCCTATTACGTCAAAGATTATCTTAAGATGGTTTCATAGGTCAAATCATAAGAGCAATGAGCCAGTTTAGAGTACTTTTTTTTTTGCCCCAGTCACTAAATTGGGACCTTAAAGTTCACCCCCGAAGCTTGTTTAGGAATTTACGCATCTGCACTTCACCACACCACAAAACTTGTTTTTGTTCTCTTTTTTCTCAGCCTGGAAGATTAGATTTCATTAAGATGTGAACTGACACATGGTAATGCAAGTTATGGATCAAACCTAGCTTGATCCCAGAAGAAAAGAGATTCTCCCGGCACATCTATACGCTACGGGAATTGATAGCCGGGATCCCGGATATCAGCATAATCCGAATATGCAAAAATGTGTATTACTACAAAATGCTGAGGTGGATAAATTCTTATTTAGAAGTTTACAAAAAGTCAAGCCAACTAATTAAAGCTCTCAGTCAGGGAACAAGGAAACTAGACTCTGATACCAATGGGCCTTGCACCATACAGGCCCTTGTGACAAATGGGGTTAAAAATGTTGCGAGGCATTAAAAGCCATAATTCACTAGAAAAATAGAAGAGCAGAAGTGGAAGCATGCAAAAAAGCAAATAAGCAGAGAACAAAATGACAGTTATCTGCTAAATTCATAAATGTGTCTTTTGTAGAACTCTAATGATCATATTTTATACTGTCACTTTACATTTAATTGCTCACTCTGGTGCTTTTCTTCACAGAAGCCATCAGTACCCCACAGAGCCAGATGCTGAATCTCAAAAATAAAAGAAAATAGTGTGACCATGGACTTTTAGTAATGTTACAGTACTGAGCCACGGTGTATGACAAGTTAATTTTTACAATTACTCTTTTTTTTCCGCAGGAATAACTAAAACGGCAGGTCATCTCTGTTCCATATCATTAAAATTCTAGAAAATAATATATATCATGGAATATTTAAACTTACCTCATCTCAAATCTTGACAAAAGGAACGCCATGAATGTCAGCGAGACTGAATAAAAACCCACATCATCTTAAAATAACTTAAAATCTCAATATTAAAAGGTGGAGACACATTGCAACTAGTCCGTGCTCTTAAACCTTTACTTAAGATTATTCCTTGAAGCATTAGGAATTCATGCTATGAACTATTGCATTTTTGGTCTTAGAACAAAGAAAAGTTTGAAATATTTTCTTCCATTACTCATTAGACATGTTAATATATTGGAAAATTATATTGACTACTTTTTGCCAAAAATGTTCCAGCTAAAAGGGGAGTATAAAATGATAAAATATCTTTTATTCGGAATACGTCTTAGATCTACATAATACTGTTATTGCACTTAATTGAAGTGTGAGGTGCGTGAGTTTCCATATCTTATGAAGAGACAAAGGTGAATAGGAGTGCTCCAGGAGGAGCCAGAGCTGATCATCTGATCCCAAATATTCTTCTTCTGGGGCCACACTCCCCAGAGGCATATGTAACCTATTCCTTCCCTCCCCGAGGCAAAATACCCACTCCCTCCCTACCCCCCCTTCTCACGATCTACCCACTCCCTCCCTACCCCCCCTTCTCACGATCTACCCACTCCCTCCCTACCCCCCCTTTGTAGGTCACTTACCGTCAACTCCTGTGTTGGGAGCGTGAGGCGTTTGTCTCGGGTGCCGGCGCTTCACTGCTGAGTGCCGGCATATGACGTCATATGCCGGCGCTCAGCGTGAAGCACCGGCACCCGAGACAAACGCCTCACGCTCCCAACACTGCACTCTGGGCAGCGCTGAGGCAGGCGGCGGCGGCAGCAGCGGCGACGGGGAGCGGAGGCATCCTTGATTTCTGTCAGTCAGGGGGGCCCAAGAGTTGCCGAGCGGTCGTTTTCAGCAACCGCTCGGCACCCCTTGGGCCCCCCTGACTGGAAGAACTCCAGGGCCTGGTCACAGTCGCGACCCCTGCGACCCCGCCACTGGGAGGTGGAAGCCCAAAAGTACAACCTACCTCCCCCACCTAAAAAGTAGAATCATTCAGGGATCTGGCACCACTGTCGCATTTTCAGGGCACCAACAATAAAAATCCTGCATCAGCATATTTGTTTGAATAAATATTTAAACTGAAAAAGTGCAAATATAGGCCCAGCATGCAGGCATCATAAGATATTTATTCTATCTACCAGCCAAAGAGCTAGTGCAGGTCAGAAAATGGTTGAAGTTTCCGGGTGCATCCATGTCCTTACCAGTACTGGGGCTACCAGTTGAAGGGATAGGTATACTCCACCATCTCACAACAATAAAGTGTACACAGCTTGGACCTCTCTGGGCAGACGCAGCTTGGGCTTCCCTCTGCCAAATGGGTAAAATCAAACTATGTTGATATGGAGATTCCTCCTCTGTAGTGGCACATGTGTGCTAAAACCTGAAATGCTCCTGAGCGGGGATGCACCGTAGGGTAGATTATTAACCACCTTTTCTCAGTTGAGTTCTCAAACTTTCTGATATGTGAATTTCCAAAAGTGAGCTTGACTAAGACTCTTTATGACTGGTGGACATCAAGTAATTAAAAATGGCTAGTGGAGGTCACCGGTGCATTTAGCGAAATGTCTCACGCAAAGTCTCTTCCCACACCAAGTTTATAGTGAGCTGCAGGGTTCAGATATAGTATCAACTATAAACTACCGATTCTCCAACAGAGTTCCATTTTGTGCAGTGCTGTGTACAGCTCATCCTCTGAATTACCAAATCTTTTTTTTATATATTAAATAAAAATCTTATACTTTAGTACAACAAAAGAATGGGAGTATAAATAACACAGAGATCAATATGGTTCACAGGTCTCCAGGAAACAGAGGAATGAATTTGTATCTTATCATCCAAATTATGAACTATAACATTTAACCTTGGCCACAGTACTGCAGCAAACAATTTTGCATTATATTTACCCTAGTTTGGATTAAAAATGATGTGCATTCATAAGCTTGGAAGAAGAGAGCGGTGTATATCCCATTTTTAAGTGCCACATTCTGTGCAGGTTTAGACGCATTTTAATTCCCGCTGAAGGACACATACCACAGTTAATGCAGGTAAATAGTATAATTGTTCACGGAACATAAAAAGTCTTATGGTAAAAATGATTGAAACTGGACAGCGAGCGTTACCAGGCATATTGTAAAATGCCCATTGTCTTATATCATGTAAAAGGGAAACAAGTGTAGGTATAACAACCTATTATACCTACACAAGCTGACAATCCTGAACCATTCCATTTATAAAACTGATGGACAATTTGTGTTTGGAAAGCCACTGGCCAAAAGTCATAAAATGTAATTTTAAGCATTAAGTTCCAGTTCAAGAGAGCTAAATGGCTTTAGAAAATTGCCTTTTTATATTATGTTAATGCAATTTATGCAAATAGAAATGGAACACAGTATTTATAAGTTGAACTTAAAAAAGTAATGAGAAAGAATTAATTTTCTTTTTTTTTTGGAAAGTCTTTTTGCTTTAAGGATTTAACCATGTATGCGACTAAGGGGTACAGGAATTCTGCTGGGCTTTTCATTTTACCTGGCACTCTAAATTGTTATTCACTAACTATTTTTGTATTGTTAGCAGAAAATATATATATAAAAAAAAGAAAACATTTTTCTATGCACCACTGGATGTGTTATACTTTCAACATAGATTACTTTTAAGGGTACTTTTCAATCAAAAGTACATATAGATTGCAACACTTGCAGCAGCTACTATTTATCCTCCAAGGACGATTTGCTCTTAAACCTTCTCCCTTTCTCCTAATCATTTTGTTCCCTCTTATAACATGCAGGGAAATAATAGAGTTGCACCACTTCAGCGATAGAACTCATATGACTTGGAGCACAAAAGAGACGCAAAACGCTTGTTGATAGAGATGTAAGGCAAGGTTATCACACAAAACAATTCTATCCTCCATTCTACTTTACATAATTAAAGCAAAGATCTCCCCAGTCTTCGGCGGTATTATCCACAAGGAAGCTGTACAGCAAAGATAATTAACTTAACCTTATCACTTTACGGTAGTGGACCATTCAAGTAAGGCACGAAACGAGCGGTAGGAATTAATGCGTGGAAAGCTAACAGGGTGCCGAAAAGATTGAAAAAAGCCATCTGTAAACGCACGGCCTCTGCTCATGCTTAGTTCTGCAGGATTAATGTTCAGGATCGCAGGTTTGCAATGGCAGTTTAACCATTTAATCAATGTACATGAATACATTATCGATATTAGTGAACATACACAGGCAAAATTAATTGTCATAGTAATAGGGTATTGCAGGTTAACCATGGTAAATTGTAATGCATCTGGGATTTCTCCTCCATCAGAGCATTTTCTGCGCATGCTGTGCTGTCGATGTATGCTTTAGATCGTAAGCCAAGAGCTGTCACATACGGGCCCGAGATGTTAATGAACACCGACTCCCATCACCCTCGGTCAACGAATTGCTGTTTTTGAGAGCAATAGTACAGTAATGGCTGGGGGTTTGCAGCTGTCTATGTCTTTAATAGAGCATAAAATACACGTTGCAATGCAAGTAACTCTTATTATAAGCACACATTCTGCTAATTGTGTTGATCACTAATAACTAGTAATATCACCACACTGTTCCCTTGTGTTCTTCAAAGTCCTTACGTTAACCGTATGGTTAAATAACAGAAAATAGCAAAGTGCACAAGAAACCATGTTGTGACAGCCTTGCAAAGCACCACAAAAATCTATATTTTTTATATTTATTTTTTCCTGTAGCTGTATTCTTCATCGCTATGGTCATGCAATCATATTTGTGATTGTGGAAAAAGGACAAATCTCTGTTGCCAAAGCAGTATTTTTATTTTATTTTATATTTTTTTTTGAGCTCTTTGACTTTTGCCAAGTCAGACAATAAATCATAAGGGACAATTATCAGCAAATTCTCTCCGACAGGCCCTAAGCCTGCTGAGGTAATGCAGCTGACAAAGTTTGATGCGCCGTGCCCGTGCACATTATGTTCACCTAGTGTGTACATCTGGGCACCTTTTATGGCAATGCAGCAAACAGCCAATCATTTATTCCACTCTAATTAGCACACATGTAAATCCTCACCAATCAAGCCATACTGCTTGTGACCGTTATGGCAGCCATATCACAAGCTGGCAAGACAAGTGAGGGAAAGTGGAAAAGGCAACTACTGGGTTTGATTTGAACCTGCCGTCACACGGCGGCAGGTCCCCTTTAGCCCTGACTGTAACCAGCTCACCCTTTCAAGTCCCATCAATGAAGAGCAGAAGAAAAAGGTCATCAGGCAGAGAGCCGATTGGCCGGGGCGCTTTGATTCTTTATAAGAGTTCGGAAGTACACCTGAAGCGACATCCTCCTTTTAATAGCTTACAGCGGGCTGGCTGTCGCTACAGAAAGTCAGGCTCCGTTCCCAATCACAGCATGGAGAGCATGTTAAGTTAAGGAAGCGCTGTCTACCTCCATTTAGGAAAAGAACTTGTTATTTCTGGCAAATTCTCTGCCACATGTCAACATCTCTCTCCTTCCTAAAGGAAGATGTTTGCTTCTCTGCAAAATCTTAAAATTCTGAAAACCAATTTGGAAAAAGCTTTCTATCCCGATTACTTATATAGCAAATGGATTTATATAATGAAACAAAATATTTTAATACAGCCCAAACTGTTATGTGATGCACTACTTGTTGAGTATTATTCAGCCATTGTACAACAATTTTCTTAGAAAATACTTATTTTTACCAAAACCAGTAATTTGAGGGCTTTAAACAGTTCCTCATTTACATTTCAGGGAAGCTAAGGGGTTAAGATCCAGCTTATCTTGGAAGTCATTCATATGTATTGAAATAGAATTATAGTTTTGAAGAAATAATAACCTTTGATTCTAGGTAACTAGAACTTGTGTATTAACAATGTTAGATTTTTTTAGTGATTAAAAACAACACTATAAAACTACACGGGATGCACCACTAAAATATTAAAAATAGTAATTCTGCTCTAATATGTTAATCTAGTAAAGCCTATGAAATATGCCATTTAATTATTTCTTCACATTTTAATCACAATCATATAAAGAGTTTAATCTCATAAAAACAATACAGTTCTTTCGGAAGAATCTATCACTGCATACTGAGCCACATGACAATTAAGCATTCCCTGCAAAAGTTACTTTCACATGATCAAAAGATTATCTCAGGAAGGGAAAATGGGCATTTATCGGTACCCGAAATGAGGTTTCCAAATCTCCATTTAGCGGTAAACTATCACATTCTGCAGAAAAAGAAGAGCGCCTTTGATAGAATGACTTACAGTCATGGGGTAATACATACATAATCTAAAATTCTTCTACACCTGGTGTGCTCTACTAGCAACTGGAAATATGACCGAAAATACGTAGCATTTTGACCTTAAAAATAAGACCAATGTACATTTGCCAAACATGAAAGCTCTCCTGGTTGCTTTGCGGAAAAATAAAGATCATTCTCACTCTAGACATCCTTGTTGGGCAAATTCAGAATTGGAATACAAGGAGAAAACCAAAAAAAGTCTAGTTGCCCAAATTCATCAAATTAAAGAGACACATGGGACAATTGCTTCCCTGGCCTCTTACCAGTACATCCCTCACAAAATGGAATGGAAGTAATTAAATGGAAGTAACTGGAAATCAGCAACTGTTACCAGTAAGAGACCTCTTTTAATGTCACAGAGTAACACAAATATTCTGGTTCCTCTTTGTTCTTAAACTAAATTAAATAGTAGGTCACTGCCATTACACTTAACATTAACTTAAAAAGTCCAGATCTTTGAAAATTCCAGTAGTTAACATATCTCCGAGTTACTTCAATCGTATTAATTACACATAGTTCATATTAAAAGAAGTCATTCCATTTATAAAAGTTTAAAAGATCCATTTTAACTAGAAACTGCTTGGTGGTTCATGGTATAAGTACTTCTATTGAAATCTAACAACTATTTTTTTTTTATTATAAAAGAATAAAATTGACTTTTCAATAAAGTCTCCACTAGCTATGAAGCACGTTTCATATTGACTTATAATGACTATTGGCTGTATGAGACAGACACTATATAACACCTACATATATACAGTAAGTGATCTTCGTTACATAGCAATATACAGTGATGACCATACCTACAGTGATGCTAAAAAAGTGAAAAAATAAGCAAACCATGCCAAATTGTATTTCTCTTATTTGTCTTTTAACATGAAATTCTGGGTACTGTAAAGCTCAACAGCTCGCGTGGGAAATCTCTCATCTCTCCATGCTCACGTGGGAAATCTCACTTGGTTTTGTCCTTTCCCTTACACAAGACACTACTAAAATAGTAATTTAATCCCTCGTTATATCCCACCTGGATTATTGCAACTCTCTACTAACTGGCCTTACCCTCTCCTGCCTTCCATCACTCCAATCAATTCTGAATATCTGAATATTTATCTTAACTCATCTGCTTCATCAAGGTGCAAATCCCTCCAATGACTCCTCGCACCCTCGAGAATTACATTTGGACTTGAGGTCCTTACCTATAAACCCCCTAAGAAAACTGTGCCTCTATATCTGTGTTCATATCTCCAAATACTGGCACAACTGCGTTCTTCACTCAAGATTTGCTTCTCTCCTCAACCTCTTCTTGCCATTTCCGTGCTGCAGCTTCGCTCTGGAAGTCCCTACTTCATGGGACCTATGAATTTACTTGGTTCCAGATGAAGTCTACAGCTGATCATTTCATATTCTAATTAGAGCTAGCCACACCCCTTGCTGTGGCCACACCCCTTATTGCTGCCTATAAGGGCAGCAACCTCTGGTAGAGTGCCAGGTATTTAATATAAGTAAAATTTGTTACCCAAACCATATTAACATTGAGGTTACTACTTTGTGGGCATTTCCCCATTCGGGGAACTGCCGACAAACTATATTTAGGCAGATTTAAGATTTAATTGAATGGAAACAACAATGTATAATATACAAGTAAAGAAAATGGACAAGAACTAATGGCCATGCTAAAGTTTAAGACAATATAACTCAAGTGCACAATAGTGAGCTCACATGAAATGTATGCACCAAAATAATTTGAGGGCATAATGTAATTTGCTACTTAATTACAAAAACGCAACTGGAATATAATCACTATTTACTTGTTCATGCTGTAAATTAATTACCATGAGAAACTAATTGTCATTAATACAATTGATATCTCCCATTGGTCTGTTCCACTCATTAGCTACAGATACTAGTAGAAAGAATAATTGAAAAACTGGATTCCTACTTTGGAAATAAACCATCGATAATGCAACATAGTACAGCACTGTATCTGTATGCCTGGAAATCAAAGTCACTTGATTCACTTGTGTCCTTGTGCTTGTCTTGTCGACCTTTGATTTCAGCAATGAACATAAATTATATTATATATATATATATATATATATATATATATATATACGTAGATTAAGAGGGATCCAACTAGTGTCAGTCTGGTCACTACAGAGCTTTCTAAATCTCACATCATTCCATCTATAATTGGAATTATATAATTCTTCATGAAGTATTTTCAAATTTCCCACATTTTGCAAAACAACTGATTTTACAGAGATTAAACCATGAGAACCTACCCAAGTCACAGTAAAAATTCCTTTTATTTAAAGATTTTGTGCGTAATTACCCTACGGGACAAGTCGGCACTGCAAAGGGGTTAGCGAACATTGATAGATGCCAATTTTCTGGAATGGAATTGGAATTATCATCCCGGGAAGAATCTCACACAAAATATATGAGTCAAATCTACCACTAGTTCAGTTCTATTGATTTGAAAGCCTGAACAGCCTATGGAAGCCACACTAAACACCAGTACCTCTACTGCTATTTTATTAAAGCTCAAACCTGTCAATTAAGGATCCAATAAACCTACACTGTGATCCAGTGTATAGATTTTCCAGAAA
This sequence comes from Spea bombifrons, assembly GCF_027358695.1. Classification (NCBI taxonomy): domain Eukaryota; kingdom Metazoa; phylum Chordata; class Amphibia; order Anura; family Pelobatidae; genus Spea; species Spea bombifrons. The sequence goes on from NC_071091.1 coordinate 72,046,425, forward strand.
CAGGTAATGTACAATCATTCCATTATTTGATGATTTGGTTTGTAAAGTATGTTTAAACAAATGAGAACCTATAAAAATACAGAGATCTCATAACAAAGGCTAGATTCTGTTCTATCGACTACAACAAAAACAAACAGTACTTTATTAATTACAGCTCAATTATTATTTTTTTTCTCACAGTATCAAAGAGTCATACATGTCAAACACAAATAGAATATTCCGTTCCAAGTGAGCACCGAATGATTTCCTCTTTTACAAAGGCCCTGATTTGGAGTGATCTTAACCCTCTGGAAGAAAAAGAATTCCCCAATTTTCCAAGATCTGAAGCCCAATTACAAGTAATTATAGCTTTTCATTTTCAACATGATGAAATAATTTGATTCTTTTTTTCCAGAGGTCTGGTTTAGCTCAAAATAGACGAGTGCTTCTGCACGGAGTTAGTATACAAAGACAATATAGATCAATCAGAAAAGAAAAGCAAAAATACATGTTGGCCATAAATCATAAATGTATTCAGAGCAGAAATAGCTGGTGTGTTCTGGGCATGTCATTCATTTTATCAGCCGTGAGTGAGAAATAATAAACATAGAAATGACAGCTGGGGGCTTTTAAATAAAAACAGTTTGAGATTATTGAAGAAAATCAAGAACATAATTATAGGTTCGGGACAAGCTTCCAAGTAATCTATGTTGACAAAGGGGGAAAAAAGGCAAACAATGGCAAATTCAAGGAGCTTCACAATACCGGCAGGGCTGCGTTTCAATGCTAGCTAAAAATTGTTGAGAGCTACAGATGCGGCGTGGAATCGCTAGGCTGTATTTAGAGCAGGCCAGATTAGTAATGGGGAACAATTTTTAGGAATATGCAAAGGCCTTACGCAAAGCCACTCTTTTGGAGGCAAGCATGCTTGATGGGGGTCTGAGGTTGGGTGTCCACAGTATTTTTATTTCGGGAGGGGGTAATTGTAACAGGACTGTATACTATACTATATATTCCTTAAATTGTAATAATGGGTAAAATGGCACATAGAAGTGATCCTCCCATAGAAATAGCATGAATGAGCGAATGGCACTAGCTATACTCTACTTTTTCCCACTCTTGCAGCATATGAATATAAACATTTTCCCAATCCAGAACAGATTCATCCAGTAATCATGCATTTAAGATGTTAAAACATAGCTGTATGTGTTCGCCTTATCATTTTCTGCTGCAATATATGCTGCTAGAGGTTGCCCTTATATTACAAACATGCCTCCTCCTATTTTGATGCTCATAATAAAGCCACATACTGTATACAATCTGCTTTGGATACATGGACATGCTGTCTATTTATTATGGAATACGTTTTAGTTTTAAAGGAACGTGAAACGGTCTTTGCTCACTTAAATTAAAATTTAGCAGAAGCATGGTAATCTAAATAATTTCACAGGTTTTGTTAAGGTGGCATACTTGGGAACTTCCCTGGGGCACCCCTTCTTGTGGGGATGTGACTTATTTAGGGACGGGGGTTGCCCCATTAAACTCCAATGCATACCTCCCAACAATCCCAGTTTTCACGAATTTTCAGGGGCAAATGAGTTTAATTGCTGCATAAATAAGTGAAATACTTTTGATGTCAGTGTCCCAAGTACCTCTGATCTCCCCTTACAGATGCAGGAAGTTGAAAAAGCAACCAAAAAATATGGAGTTACAGCACAGTCGTCCTTTGCAGCTCCCACGGAACCTTCTTGCTTCACTAATGTCGCTAGGCACCCAATCGTGTAAAAAGGATGCCTACTTCCCACATTGGGTGATGTGGCGTCATTCCAACAGTGTCTCTTGCCACATCACCCAACATAGGTGTTCTGACTTGGACAGTAGTGGTAGGTAGTAGTGGACTGGCAGCGGGCAGGATCTGGGAAAGGTGTGGGCACAACCAAACACCACTCCTCTGTCAATAGATTAAAGAAACTGCCACGGTGTCCCAGGGAAGCAGCTGGTGGCTCAATCCCAGAAAGTTCCAATGTATAGTGTTAACATATAGGTACATAGCTGTAAAGGTTAATTCTGCTAGTAGTTATGACATGTCCATTTTGCCTGGTTGTTTTCAGTATATGTTGAGGCTGCTTTCCAGGTTTGAAATAGGGTTTCAGACCCATGCCCCCCCCCATATGCAACAGGAACACAGACCTAATCCATTTACGTTAACACAAATTAACGTGTGACCCAGAGGGGAACGACTCCTTCACATCTGAGTTAGCAAATTCCAATTAACATACCTAGTATCTTAAAAAAGTCTTACTTTTATAGGAACTTGGTGTATGTATATACATAACAAATATAAATTCACACTTAGAAACAATTGCAGTAACACTCCCACCATGGACATGTTTGGCAGAAGTGGAATTATTAGATTATTATTTTAAATCCCTGAGATCAGAAGTATTTCAATTATTTATGCAGCAATTAAACTCATTTGGGTCCTAAAACATCTCTGGTTCGCTGCGTTTCTACATATTTGTATAAATGATCCAACAATATTTTACCATAATTTAGGAGAGTCGCTTCTACTTCAAAATCTTATATATATTTGTGTTACATTTCCTCGACGTGCAGTTTGAGGTACGTTGCCAAGTGTAATTTCCAAAGCTTCTATTGGCACGTAATAAGTCACGCTAAATCTGTTTGCAATTTTCAGCCTGACACTAAAAAGTGCTTGTTTACTATTTATTTTACCATGTAAAGCTCGTGTTTATGTTCGTCCCGTAGCATGTGAATGTAACTTCCTCTCGTCAATCTGTTCATAAAAAATCAAAGTTTTTCAAGCTATGTGTATCTTTTGGATGCACACTTCAGAGGAAATACAAGGTAAAGACGCAGTTTACTGTCCCTGATATACCCTGTAAAGAAGAATGCATATTAAAGTACTCACGGCCTGAGCACCGATTTCTTCTTTGTCGTTAGAAATGGATGTTTATGCTGAAGAGGGCCACATTTTACCCTATATCACGGATTATTTTTTTTATACTACTGGCTAAAGGGGTAGTGATTTTTTATATATATTTTACTTATAGTGGGCTAGGGCTAATGGGGACTTTTTTCATTTTATTTATTTATATATTTTGTGCACTGTTCCCAGTGGAGCATGGCTCAAGATCCCTTTGGGGACCTCTCATACATTTTTATGCCAGTGATGTCAAGTTGGCATCACTGGGCTACCCACACATGTTATTTATTTAATTAATATTTTTCTCTTTTTCCAATTTTTTTTAAAAGGGGAAGAAACCTTTTTTTACCTCTTCTCCTCCTGATATGCCTGTGCTGTCAAAGCAGGGGTCCATTTCCATGCCTTGCTGATCGTTATATGTACAATCAGCCATCAGGGGAGCAATGAGAGAAGCTCTCTTGTCCTCAAGTGAAGTTCTGATGGGTGTCAGCAGTGACATCTACTGGAAGGGAATGCCCAATTGCATGTATGATGGTGTATCGGTGCTCGGGGTGGCAGAAGACAGGGAATAGTTCAGGCTTGTCAATAGGCAGCCTAATGAACCGTATAGCAGCAGAGAGATGTCCCTGAAGCTGCAACAAAGTCAGAATGTATTGGTACATTCCAATGGGCTTCTTGGCATAGGTTTTAAGGATGTACTAAGGGACTGCATGGGTTAATATGCCTTCTGCCAAGATGTAATGACGGACCTGACACAGAAGAGACCTGACACAGAAGAGGCTACTCTGCGACAGCAGCTGCCCTCCTCCTCCATGGTCTGACTATTCAAGTTTCAAGCAGCCAATCAGTGGCAGGAAAGTGCTTCTATTTAAATCAATAGCAGCACTTTCCACGTATGAGGTCCCCAAGCTTTCCCCAATCCAGCAGTGGAGCTGACCAGAGGTGAATATATCACATGCAGGGAGTTGCGCTCTGCCAAACACATCTCTTGCATGGCATTTACCTGGAGGATTGGGAAAGGGCCAAATGCGCATGGCAGAACATGACATTTTAAAGCGATCATGTAGCTTTCATGTACATTAAAGTGCATATGATGGCTGGAGTGTCCCTTTAAATATGTAATATTTTATAGAAAGGTTATTATAGGTGTTTCTGGATGAACACAGAGGGAAAATGCCTGGGTGTGGCTGAGAATTTACTAATTGCATCCATGTTGACAAGTGAAACAATGTCCAATGAGAAGCAACCATAGAAGTCTTTATACCCATCAGCCTAAAGTAGCTACATGGCATGAAGGTCATTCTATTTTTTTTTTAAAAAATGGATGGTTTGCCAAAATAAACCATGATCACTATTTTGTCAGATCAAGGCTTTCAGCATCTAAATAATTAAAATTCTGTAACACATTATGTATTATTTTGATTATTATTATTATTATTACTCCATTGGTAAATCCTCTGATTCCCAGCAAATAGGTCTACTTGCATTATTTTATTATAATTATAACCATGCTGAAACACTACTTTGCAACAAGAAGTAACTTTCAATTTGGTCCTGATTTCAGTTTTGAATTAACATTGGTTTATGTGCACACGTTCATGTTGGAACATGCAATGGCATGTACAAGAACCCCAGTCCGTCTGACAAGCTTCCGTGCCGATTGTATGTATGGGGCTCACTGACTGAGCGTTCATGCTCACACTGCAGTGAGATAATGTTGCTTTCAATATCACCAACAATATATATTTTTAATTTCTTATAGCGTGACGTAAAAATATCTTATTTGGCCATTGTGATTTCTGCCAGCTGGATTAATCAGTTCCCTTTTATTGTGCAGTTGATCAAGCTCATATAAAATAGTTAAAGCTACACTCTAACTATAATTTGCATTTCAATGCGCTGTCAACTTATACTCTTTATACATTCTTTGCATGCAAACACATAAAGGAATCCTCTCAATGTATCTGCACTGTTTCCCTGGCCCCGGCTCCTTGGTTTACAGGAGATGCATTCTCACCGCCATCCAGCACTGGTTCCCATGAGGTTTCCATGGGGTCTAATGATATCACGCATGTGTGCAAAAACACTCCTGTTACATCAGAGAGCACAGGGTGAAGTATTAAAAATGGACGTTGGTAAATGTCCTATACCTGCATTCCTTCCCTGTATAATGATAACCAGGAGGAGTAAATATTTTTCATTACTAGAGACCTCTGTTGCCCCAAACTGGGCATTTTTCTCCAAGTCATTTCCCCAAAATGAACGAAAGAAACAACGTACTCTGAGCCTACATAGAATGTTTTTGTAAATTCTACATTTATTTTGTTTAACGTCATCTCTAATGGAGCAGTTTACATTACTAAGCACTGGTTGCGCCAAAACAAAACACTAAGGTCGTCGGAACGAGCAGATAGACATCTTGCTTATTGTTCTATAAATGCCAGGCCGCGTTCGCGCTAACACGTGGCACAACCTTAGATGTAGACTCTGAAGAAACGCAGCTTCAATTCACCTGGCAGTTTGATACAGCGAGCTTGCACATGACAACACATTGATTTTACTTCTACCACCACGTCGACGTCTGTGTAAAGAAATCCATTAGCTAGACAGTTCTCATCTCTATTGACTGACAGAGTGACAATTGAATACTTTTCACCTTCTTAACTGACTGACGGGTAGACACTTAAACAAGCCTTCATGCTGCTATAATAGGTTGAAACACTTTCAATTACCTGAATCAAACAAATCCATGATCCAACCAGTGGAATATTTTTCCTGCCTGCCGAGTTACTTGACTTGGCTTACAGCGCCTTTTGGATAAGGTTACAAATCTGGTGTTTGCCTGAATAAATATAGTATTAAAATGTAGTAAACTTAAGAAAAATAATTAGATTACTACAGTTATGATGTTATGTGTGTACTGAATGAGTATATGGTAGACTAAGTCCAGATCAAGATTTTTTATTTTTTTATTTTTAATAAGACTTTGGGTTCAAGTCCTCATTCTGATGTCACTAAGTAGCCATATATGCAAATGGCCTGCTTTAATACAGAATACATAAGTCGTAAGGACACATGCAAACGCATTTTTAGTCTAACCTGTGAGCATGTGACAGTTTGCTTTAATATTGTGTTCAGAGCGAAATGACAATTTCTATAACTCAACAGTCTATAATTAATGTGATTCCGGTACTTAATGAAAACCCTTTAAAAAAATGTTTAAAGTATGTAATAACCATATTTATGATTTTTTCAAAAGTTGAGATGGACTTCCAAATATTTGATGAACATAAAAATAAAATAACATAAAATAGTGTAATCCTGTAATGATGTGGTAGCTTATATTGCTTAGTAATGTGCCCATGTATATGTATGTATGTATGTATGTATGTATGTATGTATAAAGTGGATATAGAGGCAAAAGGTGATTATTGCTGACCTTGTTTGCATGGGCTGACCTTGTAATGCTTCTACTACCCTATATATATATTATATACATACACACATATATATATATTTACACATACACACACACATATATATATATATATATATATATATATATATATATATATATATATATATATATATATATATATAAATACATATATTTATGTGCTCCAGCCTCCAAATATATATTGGACATAAAAGAATTCTTCATAGTTTGCCAATGTCACTTTAAATTTTAATAATACACTATAAATTTCTATTTTTTAATTTTATGTCCAATATATAGTTGGATGCTGGAGCACACCACTACTTTTGAAGAGTTTTAACACTTCCATGTATACTTACCTGGGAACTCTGTGGGGTTTATTATTTTTTTTTGTAAAATCGATTTTTTTTTGATATAACAATGAACATACCACGTAATCAATTCTAAGCGTAAAAGAAAGAATAACTGTATTAAAGAAAATTGTGCTCTAAAATGTATTAAAATGAGGACCTGGCAGAATCAGATATGGTTTCTACTTTATGGAGACTGTTAATCTACTTCTAAACAATATAGTATATCTGGAGAGCTCCTGTATTCACAGGGAAAATGACAACTAATACCAATATTTCATGAGAAGGTTGCTAACCTGGAATTAGTGACTGATACTCTACTTAATGACAGGTTTCATGGCAAGTATCTTTACCATCTCACCCCTGTAATTATATGTCCATCTCAGAAACACACATTACAAACCCGAGGGGAAATCATGCCCTCTATAAAAATAAGTACAGAGGGAACCACAGAAAAACAAAATTTAACAGCACATAAAAAGACCCATTGTTCTTGTCTTATCTTTAGGATAATCTTAGGTTTATCACATACATGTTTAGCTTTCATTGTGGTATTAACCCCTTCCAGCGCCATTCTGAAACCTGCACATGTCATTGCTATATATATGGCTGTCAGGGTCTCTGCCAAAGTCCCCTCTGTTAGCCCGTGCTAGCATCGCCACTATCTTTACACATACGCACAGCTAGCAAGGAAATTGTCCTTTTCTTATAAATCATTGTAAGTCATTTTGTATGCACATCTCATGATTCTCAGCCATCCATTTAGTTGCCTGAACATCATGAGAAATCTAATAACGGCACTTTAAGTGCCAAATGTTACCACAACTGCTGGGAAACTCGTGTCCTATTTTGGTTCCAAGCCTTCATGTCCCGTTTTTACTCCCCGATAACTACCCTCAGAATGCTAGACTACACAACATAACATTAACTTTCATTGACTGCAACTCTCATAATGTTGATCCAGCAATAGTAGTTATAGCGGCTGGTAAGTGGAGATTGGGCTTTTTTTGGGGGGGGGTACAATAAGAATACAGTACAAACTTTTGTTGACTGCATCTACAATAATATTCAGCAACCATATTGCTGCCTAAACCTCATGGGAATTGTAGGTATCTGCAGCTCCTATTATATACAGTCAGCCATTACTAGCTGAACACCATTATATTTATTCCTATAGCGCCAGCAGACTGTAGAGCTGCTACAAGAGAGTCAGTAAAATCACACACGATAACAAACTGGTACAAGAGCAAGAGACAGCACTGCTCTCGCCATTTTATAATCTAGATGGGGGTGGTTGTGGCTAATCATTACCACCCCAGCTATTGTAAACTAAAGTTCTCTTGTTGTGCCAGTACATGTTGGTCTGTTAGCCACTATTATCACGGTCATATCGTTTTTCCTATTAATGGGTAACCAACATTTACCGTCCACCAGGACACCCCTCTCCTGAACCAATAAAGGTAGGCAATGGGGATGAGGTAAGGAGTTATTGGGGTGGGAGGGGGAAAGCTGGGGAGGATATTTTACACCCTTGGAACAAATCCTGCAGACATGCAATGTACATGAGTGTGATTGTTTGCCGTTTTCCCATATACACACACTTGTGCACGCACACTCAATGTCTACTATGATTTGCACAATAAATAATATGAGTCCGGATTTATCAACTAGCTCCTTCCTGATATCAATATGTGCTGCTAAGAGAACTTCAGCTTGATCAGGCTGAAATATCGAAGTGAACATGCTTATGATTTAAACATATACACTGCATAACAGGCAAACAAGTAGAATGAGGGTGAGCTGTAATCTACTGTAATTGGGTTGACAGAAATAAAAGGAAAAGTCAGAGTCCATCAAGAACTGCTTTGTAAAAAACACACAAAATGCAAAAGATTGTCTCTGCAATTGAACCGTTGAATCAAAAATGGTCAAAGCATTTTAAAAAGGACATAATTTCAAGCTAAGAAAACTTGACTTGAAAATAAACCTCATTCCATATATCTTCCATATAATTCATGGCTCCGGAGCAATGTTACGTCTAAACAGGTTATTGAGCGCACGGCCTTATCTAGCCTCCAACAAAACAAGTGGTATGCTTATAAGGCAGGTAAAAAATAATATTATATATATCTATATATATCTATCTATATATATATATATAGATATATATCTATCTATATATATATATATATCTATATATAGATATATATAGATATATATATATCTATATATATATATATATATATATTGCTTCTATTGTGAATTTTGCCTGCAGGATAGTGTTGTGTGCAACTTGGGGAGAAAAAAAAGAGAGAGTGGGGAAACAAGAAAGAAAGAGGGCAGAAACAGAGAAGTACAGGAGAGAAGAAATATGAACAGAGAGAGGGGAACAAATATATGTGTGTTTGTATGTATGTGTATATACGTGTGTACATACACACACATTAATGCAGGTACACACACACATAATGGTAAAAATATTATTGTTACTGCCATGTATGTAGTTACAGAATTAATTCCTGCCCACCAGTAAATTTGCACATATGGTTTATCAAGAGATTTTCATTCTTTTTTAATTTACGAGACAACAAAATCCTGCAAATCCTTATAGTTTTCAGAAGAAAAAAATATATACAAAAATTAGTATGAAAAAAATGTATTGTATTTTAAATGCTATAAAATGTTTATGTTTAAATTAAAAAGAAGAAAAAAAAACCCTTAAATTTTAGTAGGACAATAAATCTCTACAGCAAGAGTGGAGTTAATAGAAAAAAGATGACAAAGCATTTGCAGTATGGATTATACCTGGGGACCAGCCCTGCAATTCTACACAAGAACTAATGGAACGTAATTTTGGAAGATGTTTTGCTAGTAATTTCTAGGACATAATGCGCAATCTCTGGGCATGTAATTTCTCACAAGGCCAACACTTTAGGAGGAATCAAGTTTCCTGGCTTGACGCCCCTCCACTGGTCAATAACCTGGAGGCGCCAATACTGAGTTTTCTTTGAGCCCAAAGTAAATTGACACTGTGTAAGAGGAGCTTGCTCAACCACACTATACAACAAATTGATTTTCTGGGAAGCAATACAGCCTGTATTTAACCTAACAGTCTAACCCTGTTGTACTACACAAAAAGGATCATGCATATTGATTTCTTTATTACAATTCCTTGTGCGATCAGTAAACGTTCGAAAACACCAACTCCTGGAGCAGGGAGTTTTCATTTTTCATTCCAGCGTGGTAAGCCTATATATCTGAACGCTGGCATTATTTTCTGGAAGCACGTAGGAAAAACTCCAAGTGCAGAAATGTTTAGTATATGCGTTGATCGCCCTTTTTCTTTTCTTTTTTATTTTTTTCTCAGGGGGTTATTTGTAATTAATAATAGCATTTAGTGCAACACAAACATGTTTATTTTCAGAACCTTTTTTGTATCTAATTGTAGCGTTTGAGACACTGCAACATATTTATTTTCTTAACAATACTAGTTACAAAATAAACATGTTACACTTTCAATAATGATACAAAAAAAGTAAAAAAAAAATATCTAAAAAACAAGAGTGAGTGCCACAGATCTCTGCTATGTAAATATACTCACATTTGTCAAAGCAAATATATATATATATATATATATGGTTAATTATAATCTATAGGAAAAGGCTTACATATTTATCGATTGCATTTATAGTGCAGATTATTTGTAGCAACTCTTAAAAGACAAATCCCTTTATTGAAGCATCTGGCAGAGAACGATTTGAAGGGATGATCATACAAATAAAATGCAATATATTTATTAGCAAAAATAAAGTTTGAATCACTTGGCAAAATCCTTACTGCTCTGGATGTATCACCCATATAATAAAGCTTGTGTTATAAGGTCACATTCTATCCACATGGAATGTCTAGGAGAAGAATAATGGGAAATGAATTTTATATTGCCTTCTTTTTTTTTTGAACACAATTAAACTTTGGATATCGTTAATGTGAAGTTGCTGGAATCAATGCGAGCGATTAAAGAATTTCAGGCAAACTGCTTTGTGAAGCGTAATTACTATAAGGTCACTAGATATTATTTGGAGTCAGTTTGGTTTATCATATTACGACATGACAGGATGTGAGGCAAAAAATTATAAATTCCTTCCCTAAATCTGTCCTTTTCTGATTTAGATGGATGAAGAATAATTAACTCTTAATTATTCAGATGACTTCGAGGCAACTTAAAGATTCTGTAAAGAATACAGGCATTTCCACCAAGGAAAGCAGTCTCCTATCATTTATCAAATCTTACAACTTGACCAAGGATGAATAAAAGAAAGAAAAAAAAAATTCGATGTTTATCCAAAGCCCTAACTGTTACCTTAGAGGTTGTTAAGCAATAACATTTCCTTTAAATTCTACCATATGCAAATCATCAGCTGCAATTTGCATTTTAAAGTATTTAACTCTACATATTTATTAGATTTCGAGGCCACGCTGATCATTGATTTATGTGCTTCTGGCAATCATATTTCCATATTTGTATGATTTTGATGACAGTAATAATTCAAATATGCAGAAAGTTGTTCTTTGAACAATATCTTTAATTACGTCCTCAAAGCATTATTGTTTTGCCTCCTGCCCAGGCAGGAAAAAAAAATAAAAATATAGGAAGAAAGGATTTAATGCAGCCACGGCACGATGGCTCAAAAGGCATATATCTAAATGTGTCTCGGACAAAAAAAGAAATAAAAAATACCATGATGACTCTTCTCATGCATTAGTCCCAAGCCTATGTTACACAATGCAGAGCCCAGCAACCTTTGCACGTGAATTTCTTATTAATTCTGACATACTTTCACGACAAATTCAATCACAGCTCAGAAGGCTCCTGCTCAAAATGCAAAACCTGCCCTATTTACTTTGCCGCTAACTCTGAAACTTTTTCTGCCGTGTCTTTGTATTGGACTTGTCACAAAATTGCTGGCTTTCCTATAAAAAAGAAAACATTCAAGAAGTGTAATCATTAAAAGAGCCACAAAATGATTGTATATCAGAATAGGATATCACAGCCTTGTCCCTAATAATGTGTTATAAACGCGAAGTATTAGTAATGGGAACGATAAAATGACATCCTATTGTCAGGAGAGATAGATTCAGGTGTTCGTCATATTCCTAAATTTACCTATAAATGTATCTGCAAACATTTATGCAAAAACAGTTATTTTAAACATTTATGCTGATTGCTTAACAAATACAAATAGGATTCCAAAGATGCACAACATAGCTCACGATACATGCGCACTGTTAACTCTTCAAAAGCCTGAACGTGTGAAGTGGCAAGAGAAATTGGGGAAAAAAAAACATTTGTATCCATTGCAACAAAAACTCTTGAGCCTAAGTTGTATAGTGAATAGTGATGTTCAGTTATAACCCCCACCCCTCCAAAAAAAAGGTTTGATAAGGAACAATTCCCTTAATACTCATAGGGCAATAAACAGGCAATGGTGGCAATATAACCATACCTATCCTATAATTACTATAATCATCTTAACTAAACTCGCAAGCACTTAGTATGTGAATTAGAACACAGCATCAGTATGTGTTTTGTTATTGTCATAATTAGAAAAGCATGATAAAAAAATTGTTATATATATATATATATATATATATATATATACACACACACATATATATATGTATTTATAGAGAGACATACGGTATATACATATATATATATATATATATATATATGCACATACATATATATTTATTCAAGGCTAGTATGTATATTTGTTACACATTATTGTGGTGGAAGGAGCCACTATGCTTTTGAGAGAGATACAATAACCATTATTGATATTTAATGACCACTGAAGTGATTGTTCAGTAAATGAGTGTTATCAATCGAACAAAAGACAATCCCATTTAATTGAATGCACTCCCTGGCGTTTTATGTATAAGCCTTTAAAGTAAATGTGTTAACCCTTATATTTAGCTCTGTGTGACTTCCTCTAGCAAAGCATACAGCTGTTCTCTCATATTCCTTATCATATCTGAAATGACTATGTACGGCAAAATAAATAAATTCACCATCCAGTGTATAATTATTTATGAGAGGGGCGGCTTTTTGGTTTGCACAAAAATAAAAAAAAAAGAAAAGGAAGAGGGTTGTCATTGCAGCCTTTGAGACCTGCCTTGTGTCCCCCCCAGAACACAATATTTGGTTTATTGGTAACACTGTATATATAGCCACTTATTACAATAGCCTGTAAAGAAAAACAGAGTTGCAGTCTTAATACTGCACAAGGAATAAAAGACATTTTGTTGAGTGTCGCTGGTATGATTGATGTCGCTAATGTATATAATAAAAATAAAACAGCAATTTGTAGGGGAAATCAGCTCACTTTAAATAAATATATGTATTTCCCCTATGGGAGGGAACCTTGGTTTTGCTCAGTAAGGAGCCACTAAGTAAACATCTGGAATTATGTGGGGAAAAAAGGCTAAAAAGGTATTTGATTCTTTTTCATTTTTTTTTAAAGGGGGACGTACAAAAGATATTCTAGTTCAGTGTGAATGTCATGTTCATCGAGCTGAGACTGTTAACATACTAAATTTCCCTCTCTACCATTCTCTGATTCATTAAGGTGCCACTGGGATTTATGCTATATGCTGTACCTTGTCCTAAATTGCCCCCAAGGCACCACCTTTGTCATGGCTGGAATGTTTTCAGGTTGGTCAGGTGGTCCCCGAGGAGGCTCATGCTAACCTACTACTTAGGAAACAAGTCACTAGAAACCCCCCCCTTCATGGCCAGCAGCTCACTAGACGGCAGATCCAGTAATACAACGGTTAAACCCATTGTAACCCCTTAATTTATTTTCAGATAGGTTTCTGCAGGACATTAAAATGCATTAGCACAAATGCATATCCTGCAAACCCTTCAGAATACTTTTGGTTTTAAATTGTAATTCAAGAATATATATTTATTATTATTCAAAGTCTTAAATGCTTTGGGGCTTAATTAATGTCCCTTTTCTTATTCTAAAGAAGGTAGCGACGGGTCATTGCCCACACCTTGTGGCACTGAAAGGGTTAAAGCCATAATATCGTATCAATGTTACTGGGTTGCGCTGCTGGAAAATCCGCTCTAGCGTTAGAGGATTCTATGATCTTGAAACACATCAGCCGTGAGTTGAAGACCTTTCGGCACAGATGAATTTGACCCCTTAAAATCTCCCCATGCGTTCAGCTAAACCCGTCCAGGAAATAAAGAAATAAATAAAAAGAATGAAATGCATCAGAGCTGATCCTGTTTACATTGTAATAACGCACGTTCCCTCGTCGTTTTGTAAATTTACAGTCCATGCTCTCGCAGTGGGGTCAGATGGGTTTGTTCCTTAAAGGCAAGTCATTTGTTCAGCTATTTGAAAACAACAAATATTAAAGGGCAGAAATCCCAGGGTATTTGAAGCTGTAACATATGCTCCCAACAGTGACTATTAAAAGGCGCACACGAGAAAACGCAAATCCTGTAGCCAAGGAATACCCAGATTCTTGGAAGGAAGGGTCACATTGTGCGGAGAAAGGCCTTTAAGAGTAGGCTACCAAAATCTAAGACTGTGCGAGTAAAATAACACAATCTGTGCGTTATTTACGGATGGCAGATGACTTTGTACCAGACAAATTATGAATTTGTGTATTTAGTGAGCATCGTGGCAAAGCAGGGGTTAACAGAGTATGCAGTCTACCTATCCAACATAATTATTTGTGTATTTAACAAATAGATGAGAGTTATTCATCATTTTTTAACTTCCTGTATATTTTTCTTGGATAAAACAAAAATGAGAGAGCGTCATGATAATCATGAAAATGATACTTGCATTAATGCAGAAAAAAAAACCAAAAAAAAACCACACAAGTAAGAAAAAAAAAAAAACCCAAAGCGCATGAAGGTGCAGACAAAGCTTAAAACATCATGGGAGCTTAGCATTCACAAAGGGTGAGCCTTATCTGTCCTTGTCAAAAAGGACAAAGGTGGAAATTGGTTAGGGACGTGGAGAGCGTAAGGCGCGATGTATCCCCCAAGGACTAACAAGAAGAGCGCGTGAACTTTAAAACAGAGCACAGGATAAAATTAGCTGATACCTTGCCAAAAAAAAAAAAAAAAGAAAATTGATGCTACAACTAGTGTACTTCTAAAAGTTTTAAGGACAAAGAACATTTTAATAAAAAGAAAACAATACGTTGTCTGAAATAAACAAAAATTGTCTTAAAAAATAATTTATCTTGTTTGCCAGTAACATGCTGTTCTAGAATAATTAAAGGTTCCTAGATCGGAGTACTTGCCGTTTCAGAAATGTTTCTCAGATTTTAATCACTCATTATGGTCCTTTGTTTTCTTAAATAAATGTTAATGAAAAAATATGAAAATACTGGTTAATAAGACAGACGGAAACCATTTTATTTAATGATTATTTCGATTAAAACTCAAAATACCAAACGACGTGAAATAGTGAAATTAATTCAGCCCTTTTACAAACAAGGGATCTTAATTACGAGCCAGTGTAACATTGAAGTGGGGAGTTAAAATTTTATAAAATAAATATATATATATATATATATATATATATATATATATATATATAAGAATAGCAAAAATTGTTGGTTTAATGGCAGGGGAGTTTGTCATCATAATGAATCTCCATCTTTTCTGCTACAGAATGGCGAGGCTTGTGTCAATTCCTGATGCATTAAAAGATTTTACAGTTAGTTAAACTCGCCCAATATATGCTTAGAAAGAGTATATTAAATTATATGCCATCATGTTAAGTACTAGAACGGAGAGTCACACATTGCAGGACTAGTTTTGTCCTTTGATTGTAACATTACAGATCACGTGTGAATTTGTCTGTCTTTTGTCTGTCTTTCCCCAAACTGGTTCTTTAATTTAAAAATTGAAAAGGTGTAAAACCAGCCTCACTTAAACTAGTAATATGCAAACTTCTTACTTTACCGAGAGAGTGGTAGATGGAAATGGAACAGCCTCTCGGCAGAAGTGGTAGAACATACAGGGGATAGGCACATGACTAACTTGACTCTAAGATGAGAATGTGAGTTTTTAAAGCAGGGAAATGGGCAGACTAGATGGGGCGAGATGGGCTCTTACCTGCCGTCAAGTTGTTCATTCCAAAAAGGATTTGTACTTTAACATGCACGTTACAGAATATTTTGGGAAGAGAGTTAATGATTTGGAACTTTAAATCAATTTTCCATGGGATATGCGATAAACGCATGCAGAGCGCACACAAAAGTTCCAATTAAAAGGTGTACACTTAGAAAAATGGCAATAAAAAAAAGAATGTTGTTAAATCAACTTGTGCGTCACATTAACAGATTCCGGGTTGTATTTTGTTTTTATCACATGTTTCCTATAAACCAAATAAACGGGTTACTGGTTACACCATCACACAAATACAAAGCTAATGGTGAAAATGTAAAAAAAAACCAAAAAAACAATGAAAGTTGAGCGTGAGAGCTCAGTGAAATAAGAACAATGTATAGGTCAACTCATTCACAGTACATCAAACATTATGCTTTAGTTTACTTGCTAAAGAAATAATTTATACATGGTTGTGTGTGTGTGGTGGTGAACTGTCGCCATCTGCTGGAAGAAAAGGATATTGCTCATAATTTACTAAACTGGGCGGCATAAAGCAGCAGTGTACAAATATGTCAAATAAATGCAGCAAAGATGACACAATTATTTAGAAATACATCTTGCAAGGTTAAAGAAACTAGTCTAACTTTTCTCATTTATACAAAAATAACGGCAAATTGTTGTGTGCGTTTAAAATGACTTCTAGGAGTTTAAAGACTACTTTGCTAGGTCTTGTCTGTAGTTGGCAAGTTAAAATTCTCAGTCTGAGTGCCTTAGCAAAAAGCTGTCCAAATGTAACATTTCTAATCCGTGTGGCCTACACCGCCACATTTGGGTTAGGTTCCACCAGCAGTCCCGACAACCCTACACAAGCAGATCATGCGTCTAAGTTATTAAGAAGTACCTTTTGGTTCAGAGGTTTAAGCAGTTTTATTGTCTAGAGTTATTTAAAAGCCAGGTTTTATGGTACTGTTCTGTGATCCTTCTATTAGCAACAAAGGATAGTATTTGTTACACAAAACCTCTCAAGTGACATACAATTATTTAGTAGTCAATTGAGGCAAAAAGAAAGGTAGATGATTGTTTATTGCTATGGGGGAACAGTGCTTTCTTTGATCACCTTTTCGGCCGGAATTAACAAGGCTTTATTCAGCATAATCCAGATGCGACAAGTCCTGATTTGTTAGAGGAACGGATGACTCAAATAAGGACAGCAGAGCTTTCAGGTAGCCTCATGATTCTGCTTACCTGATCAAGCAGCACGAGTTCCCATTCATTCAATTAACTCCCATAAAGTAAGTAATTTAAAAAATAACATTATTGTATTTAAAGCTGGGGTGACCCAGCTAGTAGTTCCCCAGCCATTGCTACTATTCCGCCTATTAAGGACCAGGAGACGTGGTCCGACGACTACTACGGAGCAGCCTTTTGCTTCCCCTGGGCAAATGGAGCCCGAGGCTGCCCTGTCTCACTTTCCAGGTCCATACGAGGGACACTATGCATAAAATATACTTTGTTTTAGTTTTTATTTCTTGCTATCTTACCACACCAAAATTTGTTATTGTACCTGCAAACAAAAAAAATAATTCTGCTCATCGCCACCGTAACCTGGTGGTTTGTAAGGGGATGAAATGATCGATGTATGCGTTTAAATGCAGAGGAACCGGTGAACCAATGCTGCATTCCCGGGATGGAGCATTTAGCAGCCAACGGATAAACCATCAAGCGTTTACTTAATCCAAAAAGTATATAACCCATTGTTTTAGCACCATGCAGGGGTTTCCATCAGCATTTTCTTCCCTTTGCGCCTACAGATTTAGGTATTATTATTTTAAACTAAAGCACCAAACACTTATCTTCCCCATAAAACTGGGCTATGCAACATTATCCTTCATTTCGGTCTTGGAAACATAAAAGCACAAACCTATTTTCCTTTTAAGTCATTTTATTTGTTTTGTTTCCGTAATAAAATCTACCGTTTCTCCTAAAACAAACTATTTGAAATTGGCGGATTTTTAACCCTTTGAACGCTAGAACCCTGTACAATGCGACGCTAAACACTCCCGGCCGGTTCCGAAGGAGTCAATGCGCCGTGGCATTTCTAGCTGGTTCTTTAGGGCAATATAGCTATGTTTCGGGAATGAACATGTCTTTTATGAAAAATTGGTGTAGGAAATGACAATTGCTTTTCCAAAGCAGTTCCCACAGGTGTCTTTTCTTTGCTGGCAATGACACGGGAATCAAACAACACAGAAACAACACAACACTATAAAAATAAAAAAAGTATATAACTTTACTTAACAAGGAGGTAGTGCTTCTAACAGAGGTGAGTCTGAGACAGTTCCCTGCTACAATAAAATACTAAATATATAAAAAAAATAACACAACAACCTACAGGACTGGCAATTCCAACTTCTGGAATTCCTAAACAAGGCTTTCTTATATTTCATTAAGTAAAATAAAATTGTAATACAAATCGGCAAATGTAACAAAGTTGTTGTGCAGAATGAAAGGGTAAATTGCATATAGCCAATAATGTTAACTTAATGTGACAAGGTTCACGAAGCTCTAGAGCAGACGGCAGGATTCATAAAAACCTGTGGAACCTCCATGTGAATACCCCAAATACTTGCATTCTGTATGCTCCTACA
This sequence comes from Spea bombifrons, assembly GCF_027358695.1. NCBI lineage: Eukaryota > Metazoa > Chordata > Amphibia > Anura > Pelobatidae > Spea > Spea bombifrons. The sequence goes on from NC_071091.1 coordinate 72,064,930, forward strand.
GCAATGCATACGTTTGGTTCTGGGTTGAAAATTGCTTGGATTAGAGAGCCACGTTGAGGAAAAGGCTAATCATTTATTATTAGCGTTACATATTTCAAATCCTCTTCTTTTTTCTTTAACCATTTGGGGGTTTGTAATCAAGTTTCCTTATTCTGGTGTTGGCGTGTAATTTTAGTGTTTTCTAGATCACATATTTTGAAACTCCTGTGATGGATTAGGCCAAGTCCAACAGAGCAGAAGACACAGTGGCGTGAAAGCGTGTCCACGTGGGTTTTCTGCCCTGCAGGCTACAGAAGGTAGATGTTAAAAAGAGGCCCTAATTGTTCCAAATTTAAAGAGAGAAAAAAAAGTTCTAAATCCACTGCTGTCCCAGCAAACGAAAAAATCCAGAATATGTGTGGTTACTCAAGCTGTTTACGCGTTCAATTCCTCAGCTATGATACTGAAAGATAGAGACGTGCGTGACTTTAAATTTATTTTATGTATTTTATTTATTTTGGAGTAATTACATTATTCGTTTCTATTTGACTAGAAATACGAGGATACAGAATTATTCATTAACCCTTTAAACCGCTGCTAAAGATTAACAGGTTTTTGCCATTAGCAGTAACTTTACAAGCAGCATTTCGAAGACTGGTTAACAAGTAGCCCTTGAATATTGTGACCAGTTTCCTCGTAGCAAAAAAAAAAATACACGTCTCCAATATCTGCTTTATTTTCTATTTACTTTTCAAATCTGATGCGCTTTGAATCAACGCACAAACCTTATAAATGCAAGAAGAAAACCGTACAAAATGAGTGACTTATGACAAAACCCAGCAAGCCTGCACATCTCCGATCATCTCACATCTCTTCACATATTAAACCAGCAGACTGCATAGTCATTGTTCACTTTTTTATTTATTTCAAATTACTATCGGTATTTTTTTTGGTGTAAAAAAGACATTTTCTCGGCTATCTGCTTGTAGAATCAATAAATGATATGACAGGCCATCCGGCTTCCCTTGCTCTACGTGAAAGCACTTCCCCTACTTGTTAAGCCTCTGTGTTAAAAGATATGCTTGAAATATATGTCTGCGGAACGAACCTTCTTGAATTTGAAGCGGCTGATCGTTGCTCAAACATTTTGGTCGAAAAAGAGATAGCTCAGCGCTGGCAGCAATTGTATTTTAACCTGTCTTGATTATCTGAAGCAAAATTGGATATGTCTCTTGTTTTTAATGTATTTTTTCCATACGGGGGGATTATAACAACTGTGTTTGTCCTTCCATAATCTGGATTTTATTTTATTTAGGTTTCTTTATTTTTCCTTTTTTTGTTTTGTTTTTGGTGATAATTTTTTTTATTGCTGCAGCAGTAAGATGCACAGATAGGCAGGCTTGTGAAATGTCATAAGTCACATTTCATACAGCTAGCTACTATAACAGAAGTACATGCAAAGGACAATATTAGTACGTTATTCCTAGCGCTACTTGTGGACCCATAAATACTGCAGATAACCATATAAGGAAATGGTTTGCGGAAAAAAAAACAGCAGTTTTTTGCCACTTGCTTATTTATCCTGGTCCTTAAAGACATGGTTGGATGAGTTTGTTGTGGAAGAACTTGACTGACACAGAGCCCTGACCTCAACCCCATCGAACACCTTTGGGATGAACCGGAACGGAGATTGCGAGCCAGGCCATCTCGTCCAACGTAGGAGCCTGACCTCTCAAATGGTTTACTGTATGAATGAGCAAAAATTCCCACAGAAACACTTCAATCTTGTGGAAATCTTTCCCAGAACCGTGGAAAATGTTATAACTGCAAAGGGGGGGGGGGCAACTACATATTAACGTATTTAGCAACACATAGGATATATTTTTGGTTCCAATAAAGTAAGATGGATAAGCTCGTTACCGCACCAAGATGTGTTATGTGATCCCACTTTTTGACCTGCCATAGTAATGCGGCATCTCACACGGTGCATCAAAAATCCTAGACTCACCTTCCATCCTGGCCAGTGTGTCAGCAACAATTAACCATTTTACCGCATGAGTAGCGTTATTATAACCTTCAGGATATATATAGAATATAAGATAGCAATGCATTGTTCATTCAATCAACTATTGTCATAATTCATGTAATAATTATTATTAAATAATTAATGTAATAAATGTTACTAACCTTCTACTCTAATCTTATGTAAGACCAGCTGTATAATACATAGATAAATGAGAAAAAACAATAATACAGGACAAACGTTGCTCTTTTTGCAAGAGAAGCTCGCTGTTGCTGGTAACAGTCATATAAAAAATCTGCTTGACTCGTATGCAGATCCCCGATTTAGCCAATTTGATCCGCGATTGTTTCCAATACAAGGCCTGGTGCCATCTAATAAGGCTATTTTAGGGATACAAAGTATAGAAGCTTATTCAAAGCGACAAATCTACAAGATTGAGACAAATACTACTTTACGGAAGGGTGTGTTATAAAAGGGATAATGCAAAATTCCCATTATAAATTCCTCCGGAGCCCACAGTTGTGTAACAATATATAACACATTAGACGTTACATGCGCAGAGCATGAGTTGCAATTTTTATTAAAAATGATCTATAATCTCATTTGCATCCAAGTGCAATATGATTTACACATAACCATGCATCATTTTTGCAAACCTGTCAGATGGGCTTGTTCACCATGATAAAAACGGAATCGTTTTAAGCATATTGAATACAGGACGCTGTAAGGCTCCTAAAGAATTATTTGATGTTACACATATACATTTCCAGGAAGTGCGCGACATTAATACGTTCCTGTTATTCTTAAAGGTACCCTGCAACGATTGCCTGAACCACCGGGACACTCATTTGATTTGATATACCAGTATGTGGTAACCATAACATTGTTGGTTCCCACAGGCCATAACGGTTTTGTTGTCGCTATCGCAGATTATGCAAATCAAGTTTAATTGCCTGGTTAGTAGAAGCATTTTTATTGTCAGGACCCGTTATTGATATGTAAATGAAGCCATCATTATACATTTTGGGGGATTTACTAAAATCCAGTGTAGTGCACTTAGAAAAAAAGATCCTAACATCTACAAGAAGATGAAACGTCGGCCCTTGGGTTTCGTGCATGCTAAATGACCATTAATGTAAAAGTTCTAACTCTGCACCCTATCGCTTTTCATACATACATCGCATTGTTTGCGTATGATCTGAGGTGTACTATAAGCCATAGTCTTCGCTTTATCTTCACATTGTATACGAAATACAGAATCACTGCAGATGATTGAATAGCTAATACCAATACAGCTGATTCACCTACAAAAGCATTACATCAGATATTATTATCGGTTTTATAATTAAACAAATTAAGCAGCGCTGTACAACTTAAATGGGGCAGTTAACGCATACATAACAAATATACATTAATACATAGACCCATCTAGAGTTGAGAGCTCTGCCCGTAAGACTGCCATCTAGCCTTATGGTGCGTTTACAGGAAGGAATGGTGGGCTTTTGAGGGCCCCGCTCGGGATCTTACAAACTAAGGGTATGATGCAAATCACATTAACGCAAGTTATTATTTGGTTGGACTTGTTAAGCAAAATTACTATGGGATAATGCAAAGTAACAAAGTATTAATACTTAAACCCCTCTATCTCATAGGCAGTCAACAGTCAATTCTGCTAATGATGAAGATGAACAAATGCCACCTTAATCCACAAGAGGTTCTGACAAAGTCTTGCTTTGTTTCCAGGATCGGAAGACTGGTTCTATATTAAGAGGTTTAAAAACTAGAATACCGTGTTGAAGGATATGTATGGCCACTGTACAATGTTTTGTTTAGCTTTATAATGAACCTTCTAAGCTTTTTTTCTCCACCTGCTCTCCATGTTCCCAGTGCGTTCTGTTCCTAGAAAATCCTTGATGTTTCAAATAGCCTCAATAGGAGGCACGGGGTATATTAAAGTAAAAGTGACTGGCTTTGTGGTGAGAACAAAGGTGGTACACAATAAATGTTGTCCTTGCATGCTATTGTGTAATATGCTCGGTGTGACTAGCTATATAGAAGAGGGTATAGTGCAGGGGTGTCCAGCCTGCGGCCCTCCAGCTGCTGCAGGACTACATCTCCCATAATGCTCTTTCAGCTAAGGGGCTGGCTGAGGAGTATGGGAGATGTAGTCCTGCAGCAGCTGGAGGCCCGCAGGATGTACGCCCCTGGTATAGTGGGTGGGATGGACTCATATGTGTTAATGCCGAGCATATATCTCATTAGGTAGAACCTTATCACTGGGGGGGGGGTGAACAGATTATCTCTGTGTTCTAAAGGAAATTGGACTGTCCTGAAACGTCTACAGTGCTGAAAACAGGACACTTTCAAACCTGGGAACAAACGCTTACGTTAAACCATCATAAAGATCAATGCTCCTGCAAAGTACTTATTACATTACTCTGCAAACCAGTAGAGCACATGGAGAGAAAAAAAATCTTCAAGAGTGAGAAAGAAACCCCATAATCGAGAGGCCTGTGACAATCCAGACTACTCTTAATAGACCCAAGCAATAGACTAACGTTGATGCCACAATAAATATTTAACCATCCGGTTACTAACCACTCCACACGAGTTTTCAAAATAATGTGATGCCCCTATTTGTTAAAACAAGCTCACTATGGCATCAATTAAATCACGGACTGTCATCTAGATTGCTCTCTTTGTTGAGGGACAGCACATTTCCATTGGAGGATCAACGCTGCTTTCTATCCCGGCAAGACAATTCATAATTCTAAGCAGCGGAATGAATGCACAAATTACATTCTTCAACCTTTTACTCCCACTAAATCTTTCCTTTTTTCCACTTTGCTGAGCCTGAATATTTTATTCCTCCATCAAATATGCATCCCATTAATTAAGTTAAATTACTTCTGACTGCCAAATATTCTCTGTCGATGACTGTCAACACAAAATACATGGCTGTGAACTTCTAATGACACAGTCTGGCTTAAACATGAGTTACAACCTTCACGCAAGCATCTACAGGCAAATTATCAGCCTCTCCTTCAAAACGGGGCTGAAATTAAATGCTGGTTTCTTTTTCTTCAGCTTTTAACAAGTACACAATAGATGACACACGTTCTTGACAAAGCAAGTACTGCAATTTTAATTATATACCTTTTTCTCATCTTTTAATTGCTGTTGTTAATCAGTCATTAACTTCTTCCCAAAGTGCAAGATTCTTAAGTCTCCTTCAAAACATTTCGGCTCAATAAATTCCATCGCTCTTCATAACTAACGTGCAATTTTGTCTATTTTTAAAACTGTCATTTTCCAAAGACTTCCTTTTTTTAATGGGAGCTTTAAGGATGACAGTAACAAGGATTTAATCAGAACTTGCATAAAATTAGCACTCTCTTACACATCGGGGCTAAAACAATTCAGAAAGACATAAATGGTTTGTTTAAGCATTATTGTGGAACAACAATAGGTTTTTTGTGTTAGGTGTAAGATGCCGTTTCATTTTTACTATTGCGGGTGAGCAAGAACATACACAACACAAGTGGCTACTACAAAAATAATCCCACCGCGTAGCCCGGTAACGTAGGATGCTCAAAATCATTGCGTACCCACAAATGTATTTAATTACACTGAAAACTGTTATGACACAACACCAAAGACAGCCCGTTATTTCCTGAACTTTAAAATAACGTGCTCTTTGGGACAACAAAACAAAATTATTATGTTTGGCCGCTTATATGGCTGTTTTGAAATGTTCTGCATGTGACAAGTATGTTACATTAGTATAAAAGAAAAGCTTCAGCCCACCAGGAAAAGTTTTGTATATGTCCGCTGGCATTTATTTCATTTTGTCTTCACTATGTGACATTTTTGGTCTGTCTTGAGCCAATCAGCGTACGCTGGTAAACAGGGCTGGGCACGACGATAAGGCCAGCGGCTGCTAAACAATGCAAGTGCCAGCTGGATTTACACAACCACGCGTTACATTTTTATACTAATGCAGTGTGTGTGACCAAACATATCTAGCCGGAGGCCACACATTGCCGAACCCAGTCTGTCACTGCATTGGTAGATCGGGTAAGTATGGGGCATTTGCCCAGTATGCTAGATGGTTAGCCCATCTACCATACCGCCGATGAGGTTTTTTTAAATTGGTGGAACTCCAGTCAATTGATTACTAAGCAGCAACAACAACTTTACTCCAAAGATAAGAGCCATGGTGATGACTCTGGACTATGTAAGCAGTAGCGCTTAATCAGCATCATGTACTTACATCGTATAGCCCATCAGATGCAAGCTGAAAGGCAACAACTAGGGGTGGGGTGAAGCTGCCTTTAGGCAAACAGGATCCTGATGACAGGCAAACATAATTTTGGAGGATTACTTGTTTCTGCTTCAAGACAAATTGAAAGCTGTCGCAGACAAGCTTGCTTGCTTTATATGTACTTCACGTTGCCTGCGTTGTAACATTTTTCATGGCCAAAGAAGGAGTAGACAGTTGTGATCAAAACGGATGAAAGCCCGCTTTGTAGCTTGTTTTGAAAGGTGTTGCACTTCACGAATAGGTAAGCAAAAAGATCTAAAGATGAAGTAATGTCCCTTTTCACAGAGGTCCGTGAAGCAAAAGGGTTTGCTTCGTTGGTACATTTCTTTTATTTAAAAATGGCCGTGGTTAAACAAGAAATATTGTTTACTTGATCGGCAGCTGTTGTATGTGTATTTTCCTTGGGATCGGGACTAAACTCAGCCTAGACCCATCTATACCAGTGACATGCTAGATAAGCCAACATGCCACCAAGCTGAAAGGGGCAAAGCCAAGCAGCTATACACAACCTGACTGGTAGATTTTAGGGACATAATCTAAATGTGTCTCAATTATTCTAGTTAGACTGAATTACAAGCATAGGTCCTACTGGAAATATATCCACAAAATTAGGGTATGTTAGCCTCCCGATGGCAGTGGTACATGACCAAACGCTTATTAATGGCAGGTGACTGGTGCTATAGGATGCCAAATACTGTTCTTCTCAGAAATAAGATATTTTATAGGGAAATAAGGGGGTCCAGGTGCCAACACACCTTCATATAGAGGTAAATTGTATACATTAGAACAAAGGTTTGGTAACAAGGGCGTAACTAGAATGTAACAAAGATGTAACTAGAATGTAAGTGAAAAGGTAACAAAGTATACATTATCACACTTGTACAAATAGACCACTACATTCCAACAAATGTTTTTACATATATAACATAACATGTTTCCTTAACAATAACTGCAGACATTAATCAGTACACAGTCTATACATAGCATTAACTCAAAGCAAGCATCCAGTTTAGGGCTCGAGTTAGGTTTTCAGCCCGCATTCTAACTCAGCTGGTGTCCAACAGCTGATCAGAAGGCGGAATTCTCTCTGGTGCCATTATTGCGTATGAGGATTATACTTCAATGTATTTGGCAAGAGGGGGATGAAAAATTGTCATAATTAGATCATATCATATGGGATGTGCCAGAAATGGGTTCACATTTTAACTGCATGTGCAGGAACTATGGGTGGAGGAGACACAAAAAACGGTTATAATCAGGCAGCAATAACTAGAGGTATGGCAGAAGAAGAAGAAATATGAAAGAAAACTGCAGAATAGAGAATGCAATACATAAGCAAATGGTACTTAAATAGATAAGCTGAGAATTGTAAGTGCCATCTGATTAGGTAAAGTACAGTATAACGAGCTGTTCTTAAGTGCAAATTTTACCAGTGGGAGCCAGGTCATATTCAAAAGCCCTCACACATTTCTTGAAGGTGAGTCTTGTTTCCAAAGTTTGCTGATGCAAAGAGGGCAGCGCAGGCACAATTGACAGCAATGGCAATCAATTTGCTGGCCATCTCAGGATCTGCTGCTTCATACAACAAAAAAGGTCTTCAAGGGCATCTAACACAGCAGTATTTAAAGACAAGGCAAGCACTAGACACTGGCTGACAGCACCACATACTCACCCGAGCTGCCACTCCAGCAGCGGATTGGGTGCTGCAGCGTGCGGCCAGTAGCATGTAAAAATGTAGTGTGAGCCGCGGCTTTTTAAAGCCAGCCCACACGTTATTTAGTGATATCTACCTTCCGAGTCACAGTATAGAACTGTTTACTGCTCATATACCAATGAATAAGCTCAACGAAGAACAAAACTGCAAATACAATGTTTCTCAGGCATTGTGGGTGTTAAAGTTCAAAGCAACTGGAGTAACACATGTTGCCTAGTGTAGCAAGACCTTTTACGCCAGTCAATCTAATAATATACAGCTCATTCAGCTAGTAAAAGAACATTAAGGCACAGAGAAGAGATCAGACTGTGTTTACGAAGACTGACCTTTCATCTTATGCATGTACACCAACACATATGACTAGACAGTGGTGGGTCTATTCGGTGAACAAGCGAAACCATTATTCCTCCGACCCTCATCCGTCTTTTCATGCGACCTACGTCAAGGCCGCCTTTTTAAGAAAAAAAATAATAAAAAGAAATATATAAAAACGTCACCTGCTTATTGAAACCTTAGCCATCGGAAATATCATCCTGAGAGACCAACAGCACTTTGCTATAAAGAGAACCAAGGTTTTTATGTTTCCACAACATCCGGCAAAACGTCTTTCCCATCTAGACCAATTTGTAGCCAGCCTGTGCGTTATGAATTGTTAAACATTCAGTACACTGCCTTTGATGATTTAAGCACACAACAGCTTGAGTCCATCGAGCCAGCCGAAATCTTCATTTATTCCCGCTGTCTACAATTACCCACAACTATGTATTTTTAAATATTTCCAGCCTATAAAAATTACTAATTTTTGCCACTTGTGTTTATCTGCATTTCGACTTTGATTTGGATAAATTAAGCTCTCAAGTGTTTCTTGCTTTATGAAACTCTGCATGCTGTACACTTCAACACAAATAAATGACTTCTACCATTAGAGGTTTAAATAATGTAATGTATTTCATGCGCAGCCCCAAGCTGGATTCCAATGAAGTTGCTAATGCACGTAATGATTAAGTGTAACTCAAATACTAACTGTGTTGTTGAAAACATGACAGGCAATAATTTGGTCTATTATATTCTGCCATTTAATTGCTTGGTACAGACATTCTCTGACACGTTATGAAGCAATGATTTACAATTATTCAAGCTGCAAAGGTCAGAAAGTGACATTATAATCATCCACACAAAGATCGCGTCTAATGCACAAAAACCAGATAGTGCCACACAAATTAAAATTGTTTTGCCGGATATATTAAGTTTTTTTTTTTTAATTTAGTGCTCCTTAAAATGTAATGTTACTGTGAACCCGAGCACGGCAGGCGTGAATACAGGATGCAGACTGGATTAGCCGCTGTACAACAAAAGATGAGGATGATAGTTAACATTTGTTACTATAATTCATTTTTTTTTGTTTAAGTTTGCAACAAAACTCCCCAAAACACAATTTATATATAAATAATCTCAACATGAAATAAGCAGTCACTTATATGTATTACTAACTGGCTGAAAGTGGGATATGGATTAAGCATGGTTGTATCCTCCAGATATAGATCCCCCCCCCACTCCAAAAAAAATAAAGAGGTACCGTACTTGCCGGCGTATAGCACGCACCGGCGTATAACACGCACCCTCCGCAGGACCGGAAGTGAGGGAGACGTCGCTGCAAATCGTGCAGCTCTAGGATTTATCGGCGTATAACACGCAGGTAGGGTTTTAACTTCGTATTTTGGTTTAAAAAGTGCGTGTTATACGCCGATAAATACGGTACTTAAATATGTTTCTAAAAATAAGTAGGTAGATGTTGATTGATTTTGTCTGTATATATATACACACATATATGTATATACATACATACATCCAATGCCCTCCACAAATATTGGCACTCTTAAGCAAAGGAGAATGTGAAATTGCCTTTATTGAACCTTTTGATCTTTTCTTCAAACTATACACAAAAATAATCTGCTCTCATAGACATCAAACAATTGCAAACACAGCGAAGGTAAGCAAAAAAAAAATAAAAATACAAAAATTGTGAAATAAGTGTGGCACAATTATTGGCACACTTTAGACTTTTAGTTGTGCTACCTCTCTTTGCCGAATCTTTTCTGGCTCTGGACAAATTCCTAGGTTGACGCTGGTGGACTCTACTCTTCAGTTCACCCCACAGGTGTTCTATAGGGTTCAAGTCAAGGGATTGGGATGGCCATGGTAGGACCTTCATATTATGGTCAGTAAGCCATTTTGTAAAGTAATTGTATTGATTTGTGTTTTGGATCAGTATCCTGCTGAAAGATCCAACCATGGCCCAAGTTAAGCTTTCTGGCAGAGGCAGCCACATATTCATTTAATATCTTTTGATATTCGATAAAAGTCATTATGTCATGTATCCTAACAAAATGTCTAGCTCCTCTATGCAGAAAAAAGGCACCACCATATGGCTACTTCTTACGGGGGACAAGCCTAGGGATGCATCGGTAAGTCGAGGGGCATATAGGGGGATATCAGGGAGGCAAAGTGACGTATTGGGGGTATAAGGCATTTCCGAGGGGCAGAGAGGCATATAGGGGGTTATAAGGCTTATCAGGGGGGCATATTGGCATATCAGGGAGGCAGAGTGGCATATAGGGGGTTATAAGGCATATCAGGGAGGCCGAGTGGCATATAGGGGGTTATAAAGCATATCTGGGGGGGCAGAGTGGCATATAGGGGGTATAAGGCATATCGGGGGGCAGAGTAGCAAGCTGTGTACATAACTAGGTGGCAGGTTGGCAAATAAAAGGAAATCATGGTTTTTATTAAATATGGAAAAATAGTTTACGTGTGAATTAATATTTGCTAGTAAAACTTTTTTCTTACAGTGTAGTCTTATATTAAGGCTTTTTCTTTTTTTCTAAAATAATATTCAAGTTTTGAGGGGGGTCATAGAGTAAAAAACTTTGCATTCTATGATTTTACATATGAAGACATAATAACAATCATCTGTTCCTTAGCAGGTGTAAAAGTTAGGGAAATGCAACCTCAGATGAACAGCAACATATGTCATATTACAAAGTGTCATGATCTATTCAACAAAAATAAAGCCAAAAATGGAGAAGCCATGTGTAAAAAACTAAGTCTATCTTACTGCTTCTATAGGAATTAAGATGTTAAGTAGCAGACAGGTGCTGCAAATTAGGTGAGTAATTGATCATCTTAGCTGTTTAATGGTCTGGTGCATTCAGGTGTGTGTTAACACATTGTCAAGGAGGAAAGACATCAGCAAGGATCTGGGAAGGGTTATAAGGCCATTTCCAAACAACTTAAAGTCCATCATTCTACAGCAAGAAAGATTATTCAAAAGTGGAAAACATTAAAGACAGTTGCCAATCTTCCCAGGAGTGGATGTCCCAGCAAATTCACCCCAAGGTCAGACTGTGCAATGCTGAGAGAAATTGTAAAAACCCAATAGTTACCCAATCTCAGACTCTACAGGCCTCAGCATGTTAAATGTTAAAGTTCATGACAGTACGATTAGAAAAAGACTGAACAATTATGGTTTGTTTGGTGGGGTTGCCAGGAGAAAGAATGCCCTTTCTAAAAAGAACATGGTTTGCAAAGTTGCAGCTAAAAAAACACAAGACAGACGAGATCAAAGTGGAGATGTTTGGCCATAACGCACACTGCCACATTTGGCGAAAACAAACACTTTACACCAACTGTCAAGCACAGTGGTGGAAGGGTGATGGTTTGGGCTTGTCTTGCAGTCATTGAGTCCACCACAAATATTCTGTATACTAGAGTCTAATATGAGGCCACCTGTCAGACAACTAAAGCTTGGCTAAAATTGGGTCATGCAAAAGGACAATGATCCCAACACACACCAGCAAATCTACAACAACAAAAAAATCCAGACCTCACCCTGATTGAAATGCTGTGGCAGGACCTTAAGAGAGCTGTGCATAAACAAATGCCCACAAACTTCAATGAACTGAAGCAACTGAAGAGTGGACCAAAATACCTCCACAATGATGTAAGAGACTGATAAAGTCATACAGAAAATGATTACTTCAAGTTATTGCTGCTAAAGATCATTCTACAAGCTATTAAATCATAAGGTGTACTTTGGTTTTTCACACATGGCTTCTCCATTTTGGCTTTATTTTTGTTGAATAAATCATGACACGGTGTAATATGTCATGTGATGTTGTTCACCTGAGGTTGTATTTACCTAATTTTTAGACCTGCTAAGGAACGGATGATTGTTATGTCCTGATATGTAAAACCATAGAATTCAAAGAGGGTTTACTTTCCTTTTCACGATTGTATGTAAGTGTGTACATTAGAGTACATATGTGCTTGTGTGTGTATTCCTTGCTAGGAGAGGGGATCATGGGGCAACACGGCTTTTCATATTCTCCAGCACTCTACAATGCTTAAACAGGACATAACAAGTAGCGCATAACATAACAATTTGATTTACAGAAGCAAGAGGTAAAGAGGGCTCTGCTCAAATTAATTTACACTGATAAAATGTATTATTCTTCCAAATTCCTCACTCAATTAAATCAACTGCAAAATCAAAAGTTTTAATCACGCCTGTAGCCATACCCAATTGTCTACACCAGCCATTACAGAAGAGGCATATAGGGAGATTTTAGCACAGTGTAGCACTAAAATATTCCTCAGTTTACCTTAGATTATGCAGCTCCTGCGAGCTTCTGCAGCAGCTGAAAGATTTTGGCTGACCTTGTACCAGGCCCACATAGCTCATACAGCTGGAGAATCTTACTCGTATGGGCCGTTTGGAGTGAATTCCTAATTTATAGCGTATGTGCTACTGGATTGTTTCATAATTTTGCATTAATTTTCTTTTTGATTGAAACAAATAGAAAATTATTTATTTTATTATAGTGCAGGAAAATTAATTTAGTTTAATACTACCTATGTTGAGGTATAATTTCAAATCTTATAGTTTGAAAACTTAAGTAAAAAAAAAAAACTACAATGGTTGAAGCAAAAAAACTATGATTGATGCAAAAAGATGAAATAATCTGGAATGAATAGTGAAAGGAACTGCAACTACAATGCTGCAGCAAACGCTCATAGTCATGGCCATTACCAAAGACTGCTCCTAGAAGTCATGCTCTATACTTCAGTCATCAATACACTCAACTGCACTCTAAATAAGACTGTCAGGCTGGTAACAAGCGCATCTTTTTAGAATGAGAAAGATCAAAATTAGAAGTGGGCAAAAACTTTGATATTGTAAAAAAATAAATAAAAAAAAAATCTAAGAAAATGCCACAAAATACACAAGAAGTATCAAAAGTTATCATGGTTCGAGACATTACTTGCGACAGGCAACAACATTCCAGTGGGAGGTTTCACAAAATAGTAAAGGTTCACTTCTGCCTCTCTTAATCAATATGTGTGTAGAAGAACGCTGTCAATTTCCATGACCTCCTTAATTTCTACTACACTACAATCCTTAGGATATTACATTAGCTAAAGACTACAAAAAGCCATAGTGCAGGACCTTCTGTTTGTGACATAATTACAGCGTTAATGTTCCTGAAAGATCAGTTCACCTTATAAAGCAGGATTTTTAAAAAGGTAAAATTTATAGCAATTAAAGCTAATGAAGAAATGCTGCATGAGCTGCTTATGCTCAGGAACTAATATGTCCACAGAGCATTCCCAAGATTATTTAGCCATCAATGATAATGAATTGACATTGTCAGAAGTGTTAATGTACCGACAGTTCTAATCCGTAAGCCATTCTTAGAAGAGTTTTTTTTTTTTATAATGTTGATGGCTACTTTGCCAACCCACCAATTCTCGTAACTTTTTAATCAATCCATTACCAAGATGTGACCTCCGAGGCATGTGCTTTACCCGTTCTGGTCTTGAATTCATACATTTTATTATGAAGGAAATGAAAGACGGGGGAAAATCTTCAGCAGATGTTCAAAACAGACACTTTTATTAGAGAAAAAAGTTTCTAGCGGAAGACATTTATTTCTCATAGAAGTCTTGGTATATAATCTACTTGCATGAAAAATAGATACTGTATTTAATAGTATCCCCCCTGTTCAAATATAAGGTTCTATGTTCGCAGCTAGACAATAATGACAAAGTTTCATGACTACCTACCGCAGATAAATTACATCATCAGGGTCACGAATAAATGTGTAGAGGTGGCTAAAGCCGATATCATAGTGCCTACACTTTATCTCTTTTGGGGCAATAAATGCATCAGCCACTCCAACACTAAATATTGCAGAAAAGGTCACAAAACACGGCCTTTTTTGGCAATACGTGTATTCACATAAAGTGCGTCTGATGTCAGCCGAGGATATCAATGTCTCATAAGGCCCGAAGGCCATCTGGGATAGGCCTTCATTTAGTAAATTAGTGCTGGATCGATCCTTTTGGTTTTTTTTGTGTTCATTCCACGCATCAAGTCCGTGCGGATCCGTGCAGATGAATATATAGGGAGGTGAGCTGGCTTTTGCATTTATTCAATTTTGATAGGCAACGCAGCACTGCTGCGAAGGAAGACACAGACGGCCTCCATACAGGGAGGGATTCAAGAAGTAAGGTTATCAATGGAAAAGCCATTTCATGTTATTTTCACATACAAAGCTTTTCTTCCAGAAACAAAGACATATCTAAGTGACCTCAAACTTTTGAACAGTAGATGTCTGTCTGTCTATCTATTTATGTAAATATTTCATATCATAGCAGGACAGACTCAATTTGCTAGTAAAATAGCAATGGCGTAATATTAAAGTCATGCAAAATCTGCAATTTCTGCCATAAAACCTAGTTAAGCGGAGCATTTGCACAGCAAGTAAAAGCTGTAGGTATGAAAGCCTATTAACATGGAGAAGATCAGCCCATCCATTCACCCGTGCATTGTGCTAACTATAATTGAACTTGAGCATTGCTTGCATTAGCCAGAGGACCTCTTCAGCAGGTTACACAGGTTTGCGTAAAGTGTTTTTATATGATGCATATATCAGTTCATTTCTCTGGCATAATAACATTAAAGTGTATTTTTTAATCAGAACAAGGGTATTAAAATCCAACTCCAAATGTCCTGTGATATACAGTACATGCCACAGCAATCTAAAACCTTTAAAAAGACACTTCCCTGAAATTAATTAGTTTTACATTAAGAAGTTTCAATGCCTACTTAAATGCAGCATATTTGAAGGACGATTAAACAATACAAATGAACCTGCAAAAAGGGAAAAAAAACTCCAAAAACCAGAAAGTATGTTTTTTTAAGGAAACACACATTAAAGTTAAATAAAATAATAAAAGATTTATAGTACATTGCTAAGACGTACTGCTGTGTGTGTATATATATATATACGTACACACACAAACACACACACACACATATACAAATGTTATTTTAGTATGTAACATATATTAGTGAATAGAACTTAATATGTAGCAGAATAGCGTAAAGCTATTGAAAGTAAAAGGACAGGAAGTAGATCCTTGCCTCAAGTTATAATATATATTTTTGATGTCTTTAAATGGAATTTACAGTTCTCTGTGGTAATACGAGGGAACATCCTATAATTTAGGCAATTTACAGATTACAGGTTCAAGTTGACCTTGTAGCCCCATACAATTGCTCATCCACAGCGCTGGATTAGGAGTGGGAGAAAAAATGTCATAACTGTGTTTAAGGAATTTACCATGACAATGAAAAGCAGGGAACGCATGCATAATTTGAGCCATCCTGAGCACTGGTTTTGCATTCTGAAGAAGCGCACATCTTCTCGTCTTTTCTTCCCAGAGTGATCAATAGCAGCAGCAGTGATAATTTACTCACCCACAGACGTGACACTTGTATTCTCGCATCCCAAGATGTCTCTTAACGTGGTACCTGGCATCTCCAAGCTGAGCGGCGGCAAAGTGGCATATCTTGCACTTAAAGGGTTTTGATCCTACAGAAAAGCCAAAGACACGTCAGTTCAACTGGAACAGCGCAATCTGAAGTTCTTGTACAATCTAAGCTGCAATTTACTATACTTGGTAAACATGAAATAACATTTCCAGCACTCACTATAAATAATATATTATTTTAATACTGTATTAAATAAATACGCTATTTTGGCCAAAGACTATAAGCTCACCTCCCACATCAAAGGGGACACGTGGAGAGTAAGAGCAGCCTCTCCGCTTTACTTGGTTTGAGCTTTTTGGGTAAGGCATATAGAGACTAACCTTTCTTATATTAGGGTAGTATGAAAGTCCAGCCATTTTGCGTTAGCAAGTGGTTAACAAGGCGAGAGAATTTAAACATGAATGGGATAGGCATAAAACTATCCTGATTCTTTCGAGGCCCTGTAACTCAACTATCATCCTAATCAAGCCATCTGAATAATTAACAGCTTCAACACATCATCGGAAGCAGATCAGCTGATCCAAATCCAAGCAGTCCTCTCCTATTGTCTCACTTTTCCATCAACCACCCACTAGTTTGTAAGAGCAAGAGCAGTGCCCTCTTCTCCTTTACACCAATTTGTTATTGTATGTGTTATTGTATGTGAAATTGTTCTACTGACTGTAACAGCGCTGCGGAATCTGCTTGCGCTTTATAAATAAATGCAATGTAATGTAATTATAACAGGAGATAAGGGTCCAAGTCTTTATCATCAGGAATAATGGATACAATGGATATGCCCAATGGTTCTTGTATGTTGTCAAATGTTATTTTTCCTCGTCATGGGGCGTCAGACTGCATCCTTTGCCTAGCACAGTAGCGCTGGCAATTTGGTCTTTGTTTCTATAAATATTGCTAAAGGCATAATGTGTTCTAATTATAAACCACAGCTCATGTTACCAATACATTTCCATGTAGGTTTAACTAAACTGTGAGTTGCAGGGATATCATCTTAACTATGCCTTACAACGGGCCAACTCAGCCCTTATAGCTAATGAGATAATGTTTGTCATCTCACCTAAACCCACTCTTTCTTGAATTTCAATCTTGCTCTTTGGGAACAAACATTGCAGGGCACTAGATTATTATTTGTGTATATACATTTTAGATACATGCAGTACTCTAACCAGGGAGAACGCTCTGGTTTAACCAGGAGTCTCCAGGTGAAGATTTGCTTCTATAGGTCTCTTTCTCCGAGCAGAGGGAGCAATGTTTAGCCACACCCATTCCCTCCCAAAAAAAAACACCCACACATGACAAGCCCCACCCACACAGTCAGCTAGCCCCCCACCCCTAGAAGAGGGGTAGCCTGCCTTGTTAAGTTCTCAGGTGTGCAGACATATGTCAACCTGTTGCTATCTTGGCCACACAGAGGGGATCTTGGCATTTTTGTAAGTGTAAAGAACAAACTCTAGTCAGAGTTTGTTCTCTTCATTTTAATGTATTATTAGAAGGGTCAATATAAGCACACAAAGATTTTATAGAAGAGAAACATATAATTCCTGTCACAGAACCACCTAAAAAAACACTTTCAGAACAGCCTTCTCTACTCCACTCCTCGTCTACCTCTCCGGCACGTCTGCGTGGCTATTTCCGATTTTTCCCGTCACACAGCAAGCATGATTCATTGCCTTGTGATGACATGCAATGTGTGAATATACTGTGGGTGAAATATTATACCTTTACGACTATTTTATAGCCAAGAATTTATGATTATTCTGAAAAAAATAAAAGTATTGACATTTTGGCTATTATTTATTTTACTCACAAACTTTATAATCAAGACCCAGCACATCACTGATCTATGAAATGTGGATTTAACGAGCGCGGTTTTGAGATTTTCAAAGATGCCTTTGTTTTAGGGATAAGGTTATATTCAGATGTATGTAAAAGAAACTGTTCCACACTTTAACTAAATACTGAGATTCCAAGCATTTTCCCAGCCACTATATTTTTGAATGGCTAAACCCTACCTAAAAAAATTTCCTTCAAAGTTTGTGCCATTCATGTTTTCTCAGAGGATGCTTACATGTAGCTTGTAATCAATGTGATACAGGTCAAGTGTGATGACAAGGACTTGGGCTGAAGGTGTGGCTAAACCACAGTGGGAATGAAAAGGGGATGGCCAAGAGAAAACTGGGTGGCGCTAAAGTTGCTCAACCACGCCCACGGTTGTAAAGGCTACCCCAGATGCGTTGCAATAAGCTGCTGGGCAGCTCCAGAGAGTTCCCAGGTATGTATATTTAAGACTATCCATTTAAAATTAATATTAGCAGTGGCATATTCTGGCCAAAGGCAGCCCCTCTGCCACATATGAGAAAGCAAATCGCTCTATTGGGTGCCTGTAGCATCAATACTCAACGGTCGGTTAAAATGGAGGTAATTGCACATTAACACAATTGAGTCAGCACACTCATCCATAGTTTCCACCCACATGACCATGCGGGCCCTAAAAAATAGTGACGCCCTGGGATCTGATGTCATATCCTGACGCCAAGTAGTAATAACGGAAGAGCTGGTGGTGCCTCCCTGGCTTAGGCCTATGTCAGTGCCAAAAAAAAAAAAATAAATAAAAAGACTATGCCACTGATCCTAAGTGAAAGTTAAATATTTACTAAGTTCCACATAAAGAGTGGACTTACAAATGTTAGAACATTCGAAAACAGGACACTTTCTCGCATTTTCTAGTTCAATACATTCTTTATAAAATAAAGCAACCCCTTAAAAGTAACTTTGATATGACTGTGGATCCTTCGTATTATGTTTAGAATATGTTTAGTGAAGTACTTCTTCGAGGCAGTAAAACCCTGTGTGAAATATAGGTTGTTTAATAAGTGTACATAAAGGCCTTTGATAAGACAGAATTTACTGTACATCATATATGATCAATAGAGCTTTGCGCTGTGTCCTTGGAAATAAAAATACTTTGTTGAAACGGAGGATCTCAGTAAAAATTTGAGAGTCTTAAATTTCAATGTAATTCCCAAAAGCTGACGAAAAATGAAGCATTTAATTTTAATCTTCTAATAGAAATAAAAAAGTCAACAGTACTAAGCACAGGCAGACAAGGTTGAATATTTCACAGTTCAATGACAATGAAGCCAGATCTCTTAATACCTCCATTTCTTGGAGAAGAAGTAGATGTAAAATATATTTAGCACCTGAATGATTATATCTAGTCAGCTTTATATGTTTAAATGTCAAAAGCAGGTTGAGACTGCAGCTAACAGCAATCACATCTCATCAATCACATACAGAAATTCCAGTTTATTTAAATGAAGCAGATAAAACTAAATTAATCATTAATTTGGTGACTTTCTAAATTGTCATTACACTCCATAAAATGGGTAATGCAAATAATATAACAATAGAAAGGGAATAGTCTTCTAGATACACAGACAAAAGATGGACAAAAATATGGCCAAATACTAAATATTCACAGTTCAAATTCTAATCTTTAGAACGTTAAAAAAAATATCCTTCGGAACAAAATTTTGGTTTCATGAATATTCATACCACTTTTATTTTACATGGATTATATTCTAGTGTCAAAATCTTACATATTTTCGGGAAACAAACTATCCATTGGTAAAGTCATCCCACCTGCCTACAACTTTTGCACAGTACTGTATATAGTGCTATGGACAATGGGCTGGATTTCTCTTAAGTCATACCACACATTTCCTAGAACACCGGTGTTTTGGGAGTAGCAAGGCACAATTGCTCTGCCAACAACAAGCTTAATCCTACTGGGCCAGCCCATGGAGGTCTAAGTAGTAGTAAGTGCTACAGTCAAATTGATCGTGTGATAAATACAGTCAGCGTTGTTTTCTGAGCTCCGGTACAGATCTTGGCACCTCCGGTCCAGGCTGTTCTCTATCACAAAGTAGTGGATGTTATGGTTCACTCTCTATAGTGTTCCGTTGAATGTTCTGCTCATTGCTCTGCTTTTACCACTTTTTATCAAAACTGCTCTTTCCACCTACAGTTTCTAGTGCTGTTGATTAATTCCAAACATAAAACCTGTACTATGTATAAATTCCCACTAACTATGTTGCAGAAATCTCCTCCAGAAACCTGCTCCTTTCCTATGGTGCTGAGCTGTGAGCCGGTTACCCAGGTCAGGACAGGTAGGTCTGGCCACAGGGAGTCCCTGCTAGGTGCTTAATGTTCAGAAGGGCACAGGAAATGGGTAGGACTTTGTAGACCTCAATACCACTTGGCCACCACGGACATTGAAGGATAACTGTGGAGGCCCCAGCTGCCATACAAGGATCCTGAAATCTGAATTAATCATTGCCTGTATCGAAACATAAAGAACTAACATATTTGCTAGCTTAAATGTAATTATATATGTAATATCAAACTCCCCTGATATTATGGTGCACATGACAGTGGTATTAGAGAAGATTAATTAACCTTATCATGGGATCAAGATGTGAGATTGAATGAATCTGTTTCAGGCTGGCAACATCAAGGTAAGCATACATGGGATTTAAGTAGAGTGAATGGTTAAATCCTAAATACCATCAATCCAATATTGATGTATACATTGCAATGGGTTATTTTTCCTACCTAAAACAATGCAAACATTTGGCCAAATGGAGTTGACATTTATTATAGTAATCCCTATAATGACAATCATAGACAACTTGCCAAGTAAAATACGTAATATTAAGACCTTACTTATAGGTCAGTACCTGAGTACCTTATACTCTTTACAAAAAAAGGGTTATTAAAGATACCAAACTGGATTGCTGAAAGCAAGTACTTTGACCTTGAAATTATATAAGTACAAAAATGACATAAATGTATTTGTAACAGCTGTCCAAGTGAAACGCCACCAAAACAGCTGTTACATTTATTAAGACGGTGCTCTCTTCGAACCTTCTCTGACTTCTTCTTTGTGGTTGTTTATTTGGAAACCTATTTAATAAATTCCCCACTGCCACACAGAGCGGCCTCAATGGGAGTTTTGAGTCGATAGCAGTGTGACTAGCTGCTTTGTGACTGATTGAATGAGTCCCTAAGAGAACGAGGTTTCAATAAACTCTGATGATTTAGGTCACTTTTAATTCCAATAGTCGTGATCATAAACAGTTCACTGTGGGGAAGTGGTGAACGGCCTCCAAAATGGGAAAGTTTGAGTCTATTAACGCAGCATGCAGAAATCTCTGAACAGAAGTGCTTTAGCAAACTAGCCTGCTGAGTTCACTGTATTTATTTGTATGAGTTCATTTGAATGTAAATGAAAACACTAATGCGGATGTTTATGTTCGCGGAGAACATGGTGGTCATTTACCAATCTATGTTAATTCAAAAAGATTATCGGCTCTAAACCGCAACAGATCAACCATTAACTAGACCTGATTTGCATTAGGAGAGATAACATTTGTAAGCTATTTGTAGAATGGGATGTAACCGTTATACAAGATTTATTTACATCCATATTTATTGAAGAGACAGAAAATTCTGAAAAAGAATGATGTTTTGTACGTGTAAATAGTCTGTTTACCGATGTAACATCTTTAAAGCTAATTTCTTTGGATCACGAGCAGTAAAAGCTGTCACTCATGTATAAATGGGAACACTGGGTAGCCAAAGAGATTTGCTCACTATGCCTTTTTAAATCTGATAAAACCTATGGCACATAACTTTTAGGATTTCTTCAATTACTGTATAGATTGTAATGAACAACCTTTCTTGGCTGAAATAGTCTTGTTTGGCTGTCTATGCATAGGAAATCCTGAGCATGGTTGTGACAAACTATGTTTTTTTCATCAAATATGATTGCTTTTCATATTTTAGTTAATCCTTTTTTAAGTTATTTTATGAGTGCTTGTCGGCATTATGTTGTCGGTGTTTTATTCTTTTCAAATCAATATATATCAAGGCATTACTGACAATTTAACCCTGCCACCTAAGCTCGATCACATATTTTAGTTCTGGTTCTGAATAGTTATAATATTAGTATTTATTTATATAGTGCAACACATTGTGAATAATAGCCTTGAATCAAAAATTGCATGTATGTGACATCTCAAGGCTTGTCAGATGTGTCAATTTGTCAGTCAGTGGTGAACATAGTTATGTGCAAGTGTGCAAACAACCTGCTGTCCTGTTTAAGGCACAATCTCCATGAAAAGTGGAGGACACAAAAACAACATAATGCAGGCTGTAAAAAATCTGCAGTAGGGCTGCAACTAACGCTTATTTTCATAATCGATTAGTTGGCCAATTTTTTTGAGGTCTGCACAATGCAGGTAGACAAACCTCTGCTGTTGTCCGGCAATAGTGGAGGTCGCACAGACGCCCACCCACAGCCGCCGAACGTTGCGCAACGGGCGCAGACAACCTCCGCTGTGCTGGCCGATACTTCAGCCGGGGCTTCAATGGTGGAGCACCGGAAGGTTAGGTCACGCTGGTGCTCCATCATAGAAGCCCCGGGGGAAGTGGAGGACATTAGAGGAGGATGTATGTGCGCATCGCACAGATACCCTCCGGCTGTCAGAGAGGAGGATCTGGGTCCCCTGCAGCGGTGTGGGGGAACTGGATCTTAGTGTTATTATCCAACCTCTCTATTTGAGGTCGGATTATAAAACGAGGGCTATTTTTCAGTGCATATGCTCTGAAAAAAAACCCTCATCTCACATTCGATAAAATCGATTCAACTAATCAATAATGAAATTTGTTGGCAACGATTTTCATTACCAATTTTTATTGATTTTATCGATTAGTTATTGCAGTCCTAGTGTATGGTGTTTGTGTTACAGTATGGCATAAGCGCGAGTGTGTATGTCAGCATATAGTGTTAGAGTGTATGTATTAGTGCTTGTACGCATAAGATATTAGTATGTGTCTGTTACTGTATGGTGTTAGAGTATGCAACTGTATGCTAATATATGGCAAGGCTTGACAAACCCCAGGCGCCAGGTTGGGTAATATATGAAGGAAAACAAAAAAAACATGATTGGGGGAAGAAGAAAAAAAAAAAAAGATGTCCCAAATCAAATTTGTCAACCCCTGCATCAATATATCCATTGACTTCCTCTAAGATAACAGAAAGCTTTAGTGGAACATTACAAGTCCTCATCTTCAAAGCATTAGCATTTTCCATCACTGCAGACCTTCTACCATTATACTCCTCTGCAAAGGGGTGTTTGTGATGCTCAGAAGCAACGGCCAGGTCCCGAATTTTAGTTGCATTGCCAATATTAAGGGATACGCATTATCTTTTTAAAGATCATTCTATATTACTAGACAAATCACAGTACCACGACATTTGGAAAAATATGTAAACATGTGAAACTTTAATTAATAATATTTATCTTAGGATAGAAAATGAATCCAAAAACTCTATACTTTAGGTATATTGTGGATCAACTGGGCCAGGCCATCAACCTCCCATGGCACATTTCATTTTAAGCTAAAGTGTTTCTGATGCATGGAGAGTTTAAACATTCTGAAAAAAGGTTTTATTTTTCCCAGGCTTACAGTTGGAGTAGTGGAAGATAATAATTAACAGTATTACGATACTGTAGATATCAGACAGGAGTGATTTTTTCGCATTACTTGCAGAAAACTTGGCAGCTGTTAGTCGATGTGCCTTCTCAAAATGCAATTAAAACAAAATTGAAGCAGAGGCCTACAAACAATGTTAAAAAAAAGTAAGCTAACTTTTACTAAATGTTACAATCAATGATGTAACTTATATAAGTAGGGTTGTTCTGTCATATATTGATGGTTACCTCACTTTCACATCCACATTAACTTGATTTTAAATGCAATTAATACATATAGTCAAGGAAGAATAATGGACTACATTCTGCACTTAACCTGGTGGACATTTTCAAATGGCACAAGTGACCAGTGCAAACCTATTTTGCATTGTAAACGACTAAATAAATCTTAATGGATTAAGAATGATCAGCTATCAACACACAAGGGAAATTAAGTGCTGAAATGCCTACATTGATTATTTTAAATTATTAGCCTTACTCTCTTCTTGAATTTGTATGCTTTTAGTGAGCTTTAACACATTTACAAGACTTATTGACTATAATTACAAGAGAATTCAAGTAATGGACACATCAATTATAAGCAACATGTCTTGACCAGACAGTGGCATTAAGAATTCTAAAGAGGACTGCATTAGCATCTTCGCTTTTTATTTTATTCACTTTTTATCTGCCGTATGAGGACATATTAAGGGCTTATACATGGTCTCCATCGGTGTCCTGTTTTTAGTAATAATATTTGTAGGAGGAGGATTGTTTACCAAAATGATCAACGTTATAAACATTATATCGTTGTCTACAAAAGGATATAAGGGTCAGCACTTTGTTACTTTCTAATAACTATTATTAAGAAATAGTATTTCGAGAGATCATGACATAAGCCTGTTATCAGCAGTGTCACGGGATGAAGATGTTCAAAACTATAGAGTGTAAACTTTTAGGAGCGCAAAATTGTTAGTGCAAGGCAGAAGAGCCAATACATCCCTCTATTAACTTTAAAGGGGAAGTCTCACCATTCCATTTTATTGGTTTGATTTTAACCACTTTAGAAACCATCAGTGATGGTGAATGAATTATTTTGGACAATAAATTCGAGAAACCCACCAAGGCCTTTTCCAACGGAGCTAATGAATGTGTATTTACGGTTTATATTCTAACCTTCAACACGGAGCTTGAGAACTTTTATAAAATAACAACGTTCTGTGACTTATTACTATATTATGTTATATGCTCTTTTTCTCGTCTTACTTATGAATAGGAATTCCAAACAAATGTATGTTATTTATTACAGGTTTATTTATAACATATATATTAGGTGTCCTAATCCAGGATTTTATTTCTGTCTCTATTCAATAAATGTTTACAGCAACAACAGACATATTTGGCATTTTTCTCCTTGTGATAAACTTTGTGAGAACATATTATGGTTATAACTTAAAACTCTGAGTAGCTCATGCTGTGCTTAATCATTTACAATAAGATAGATGTCTACGGTTTAATATAGGTCCTCTTGACTTATATCAAAGTCAAGAGGACTTTAATATTAAACTGTAGGCATCTATCTCACTGGCTTATCAAAGCATAGATACATATTATCATACAGTTAACAAAAAATAAAAATAAAAAATTTGCCTTACCTGTATGAGTGCGAATATGGGCCAAGAAGGCCATGGAATTGCTGCTTTTACATATCTTGCCACAGTACTTGCAGATGTTTCCTTGGTTTTCTTCTCTTTCTCTGTTAATTTGCTCAGTGTCTTCTTCAATATATTTGTTGACTTCCCTCAGCAATTCTTCATGCTGTTCTTTAATGTGAAGAAATAAACTCTGCTCCGAATCAAAATGCTCTGTGCATTTCACACATTTGAAAGTGGCTCCTCCTTCAGGAAGTTCTTCAAAACTGGCTTGTTCGTTTCTTATGTGGCCAACACTAGACAAGTGTTGATGAAGATTGCTTTCGGTAAAAAAAGATTTGCCGCATAGCAAGCAATGAAAGTGTTTCTCTTTTGTCGGGTGCTTCATTGCAATGTGCACATTCAACCCGCTGAGACCATCCGCCATGAAGCCACAGTCATCACATCGTATGCGATTTGTCTCGCCTTGGGGGTTCCCATCATGTTTCTTTCTTCTACCAGGTTTGATTTCTAGATCATTGACTTTTGTTGTACTTCCTACTTGACCAACAGAACTAGCGGTCAACTGAATAACATCATTTTTTAGTTTTACAATTGAGGAATCAAACTGGTTTCCATTTTGAATTTTGTCACATATTTCAACAATATTTCTTCCTTCAGAAGCAACATCAACCGATGCATCATCTGTCTCCCAGTTACTATTTGCTAAACAAGCTTCTCTCTCATCCACGGCTTCATAAGGAATTATTTCACCATTATCTTGAGGGCACAATGGTCTCTCCATTTGTTCATTGTCTGCTGGATCAGATTTATCTGAAGGGTTCTGCTGTTCAGGTTCCAATTCCTCAGGTTTTTCCTTGTAATCTATAGCTTTAATTTGTACTTTGTCATTCATTTGGATTGGACAAACAGTCTGGCTTTTGTGTTGCTCTTGATGACTTGTAACATTACAATCCCCATTTCTGTCACTCATCTGGTTCAGGATGATTTCTTGAGCTTTTTCATGATTGTTATTTTCCTCTCCACAACCCAATGTTTCGCTTTCTTCAGCTTGAACACTGGCAGTTGAAGATGCCTTGGAAGCATCCAACACTGCATCGCCACTTTCTTGGTCTTCCAGACAATGACTTAAGCTATTCTGTGTATTGGAATCTGGATTTCCTTTCAGTTCTTCTAAAAATTCATTTGTTTTTTCTTGAATGATTTGTTTGGGATCAATATCTGCCAAATTCTGAACCTTGTCAACGTTTTGGTCCACCATCGAAGAATTTGATTGGTAATTATGGAATTTGACTTTATGCTTTTCAGTGGCCACATGCCTTGTCATCTCCCTGAATGTTACAGCATAGTATTCGCACGCCATACAGTAATATTCAAACTCTTTAGTGTGTTTCCTCTTGACATGCACTTCTAAAGAAGATGTAGAATGTGATACAAAATCACAGTGTTTGCATTTATTACCGCCATTTTCAACTGCTCTTTTCTGAAGGATGTCGCCATCACAAATAACATCTATTTCCATGGCTTTTTCTTGAGAGTCATTGTCCGTTTGAGCATTGCTACCATTATGAGGATTTGGAGATACCTCCAGTGATATGTGAGAGTTATCCAAAATATTTGTGGCAGATGTTGAATTGGAAGATTCATTATCTTGAGGGCCTGAGCGCCCCTTTTTCTTGGCAACAGCTTCAAAATTAGTCCCGTCGGATATAACAACAATTATAGATTCATGTTGCTCGTTTTGCTCTTCAGATACACGACTCTCGTGTTTTTTAGTTGTACAATGACGTTCCATATCGCCTTTAGTTACAGTGTAATAATTGCACACTTTGCACCAATAGTTGTATTGGTGACTATGCTTCCGTCTAATATGTACTGTTAAGTTCGTAACGCTAGAAGCCAGAAGTCCACAATAGGTACACATTCTAGAGATATTTCCTTTTGGTCTTCCTCTCTTGGGCGCATTTTCTAAGGCAGAATCTAGTTCACCTGTGGCTGGAGTACAGCACACTGATTCGGCAGTGGATGGCAGTTTGTCCTGGGAACCAGGATGTGGTTTAAGAGGAACTTCTTTTTCAATTTTAGCTTCATGGGAAGCACCAGGTTCTACAGCACCAGAAAACCAAACCCTTTCAATGCATTCCTCAAAAAGTAATCCAATGTTGTTCTTCTTAGCATTTTGAATATGTTTGCTCCTTTTTATGTGCTTTTCCATGCCCTCTTTGCACATTGAGTAAATATTACAGGCCTTGCATAAAAAGTGATAATCACGGGCATGGCGTAGTTTAATGTGCCTTGTAAGGACAGTAGAGGATCTTGTCTTATAAAAGCACTTTTTACAATGAAACCGAGACTTTTTTATGTCACATGGAGGTTCTTCACTCAGTGTGGTTTCTTTTATGGGGATTACCACAGTTTGTACCGGCTCTTCTTTCATTAGACTTATTTCTATACTTCCTATATTTTCAAGCGAAGGGTCGTTTACATCATAAGGCTGCAAGGCCAATGTTTCTGTGTCAGAAGCATTTTCGTTTTGTTTCCATTTCAGTATGTGGTAATCTGATGTTTTATGGTACAAGAGATCTTCATGTTCTATAAAGTAACTATTGCAGACAAAACAATGAAGGGGCATGTGGTGTTGAGTCTCTATGTGAGTTTTAAATGCTAATTCATCTAGCATTACTAATTGACAAATGTGACACTTTAAGTCAGCCTTGGCTGTCTGATGTATTTCAATTTGGTAATGCTTTTCAAAGTCATCTTTGGTCACACACAAGTATCCACATGGTTGGCAATAAAAACGCACTTCAATGTTTTTGCTGTTCTCATAAACCAGTTCTTCTTCAATACTATTGCATACTCCTTCTGTGTCCTTGTTGTCCTTAGCTATATCCACACAATCATTGCATTTAGTTGGCAATGGTTCTGCTAGTTCTAGTTTAGCACACAAAGGCTTTAGATTTGATTCAGCATTTAGTCCAGTGTGAACTTTAGCTCGGCCTTTTTTAGTAATATTAATCAACTGGAAGTGCTTCTTAACATGCCCAAACCCTCGATTCCTCCTAAACAAACGAGTTTTTTCACATTCTCTTTTATACCATGCCCTTCTAGCAATTATATTGAGGATTGCTTTTGAAGTAATCTTTAAAGTCTTCTTTTCAGGGTTAGCTAGGGAGTTTTTTGGCGTTTTTAATTGTTTGAACTTTTTAACTGGGCCTTTTGGATTTCTTTCAGAACGGTTTTCTGCAGAGGCGATTAAGGTAACAGCTTCAGAAGATGAATCTTTTATCTCGGCTGAAGTTGCAGGTTCGCATACCACATAACTTCCACAGTCTACGTCTGAGGAAATACCCTTTTCAACCAGGCTATCAGTAGCACATTTGAAACGTCCTGAATTTGGAGCAATTGCATCACCCTTTTCTACCTTAACTTTGTTTTTCTTCTGCTTCTTTCCCTGTGAAAGTCTTTTCTTTGAGAACTGTTTTTTCATTAAAGTCTTATCTAGGCTTGGACTTTCCATGACAGTGTGAAGATGGGTTTCCTGATTACAATGGGCTTTGAAAAGATTTTCTTTTAAACATTGAAAGCCACATGGTTCGCAGAAAAATATTTCGTATGGCTTTTCTAACTGGTTTACCGTGTCTGGCAAAGGTAAATTCTGTTCTGAAGTAAGGCTGACATCATCATTTCCTTTAATCGGGCTACCTATACAACGATTACTAGGTGGAAGGTCTTCTGCAACTTGGCTATTCAAGTCACTTCTCGTGGTAAATGTTACAATACTGTGTTCAACATCATTTAATTGTTTTTCTTCCTCATTATCACTCATATTTTCTGAATTGATAGTATTTGTTGGTGCCATGCAAGCGTCCATATTTTTGAAGTTGTCATTGTCTACTGTCATTTCACTCTGTTTGACACTTGCATCGATCTGACTGGGATAACTGGTCCATTTGCCATCAATGTTGGGCTCTGTAGTGTCACATTTTAACCTTTTTGCCTCTCCAGGACTAGCATCATCTTCCCGGTTATCTGGAGATTCTGGTACAGGCCTTTTACTAGTTATGCATTCTGCTTTTCTTTCAGGCTGTGATAGGGAACTGACACCAATGTTACTTTCTGCAACCTCTTTTTCTGCAGTAATGGGCATTTCGGTTAATGAGGTCTGGTCTCCTAGATTAGAATCTTTCTCCATTCTTGGCAGATCAGAAAAGCTCCATTAAGGTGAAGAAGAAGCTGAAAAGGAGGCACAACATAGGGTATTAGTGTCAACATACATTTTGTGCTGTATATATAATTTATATTAATTGCATGCGAGCGTTGGTCCACTTAGTAGTGGGACTATCTAGTATGCTAGGCCAATATACCTTAGGTCTGACATTTTATTTTTCCTCTACCTATTAGCTTACAAGCACAGAAAAATATAATTTTAGTTTCCATTGCAACAACCTATCAGCGTCTACTACAGTGATTTTACCCTTTTTTTTATTCTATATATATATATATATATATATATATATATATATATATATATATATATATATATATATATATATATATATATATACACACACACACACACACACACACACACATCTACATAACCTAATTCTCCAAGATCACATAAAAAAACTCAAAACATGAACAGTGATTACTTTAGCCTTTTCTTCCGATGCAGTTTTTTTTTTTTAACCGAATATAGGCCTTATTAATATTTTGCATTTTATTTTATTTTTTACTATTAACATTACATTCCTAATTTAGAAGAACATGCATCGGAAGTATATACTTTAGGTTTGTGTATGTATATATTATTTTAATGGTGCCATAAATTAAAAATAGTGTTCCTTGGGTGGCATAAATAGCTAAAATGCATCTTCAGCGTTGAAGCATGTGCACTGTATCCAGTTACTAACTGGGGCTTTGCTGACATCTGGTGGACATTTTACAAAAAATAAAAAGATGATCTGCAACAAATGATTCAATGCTTTCAAGAATCTCCTCTACATTTTCAATTAATAGTTTACATGTACGTGGTTCGCCAAAGTATTGGAAGCTCAGCGTCTCTGGTAAGGTACAGAAAAAGAAAAAGCAAATGTTAGTTGTGGTGTCCAATTCATAGATAGCAATTTTTAATTGCATCCTATGAGTCAATTGACTTTAGGTGTACAGATTTACAATCATGCACATAGGGGATTGCACTCTCCAACTGATGAAAAACAAGAACAAAAAAGACTAATTGGACAACTGAGATTACATTAATTTTGCAAATTTTCTTAGGTGGCCAATAACCCACGGCAAAATGATTCCTTCATTTCCTTTGCTGTGTTCGCCTGAACTTATGACCTCCGAGAGTCGATTTCAGGGAAGGTTCTTAATGGAACAGAGCGATATAATATATATTTTACATTCATATATACACTATATGACTAGATGTATATGCACATCTGATCATCACTTGTTGGGCATCCTATTTGAAAAGGATGGGCATTAACACAGAGTTGGGCCCTCATTGGGATGTCTCCAAGATTTTGGAGTGTGTCTGTGGGAATTTGTGTCCATCCAGCCAAAAGAGCATCTGTGAGGTAAGGCACTGATGTGTGATGAGAAGGCCTGGCTTGCATACGGCATTCCAATTCATCCCAAAGGTGTTCAATATGGTTAAGGCCAGGGCTCTATAAAGGGTACTCGTCAAACCATGTCTTTATGGACCTTGCTTTAGAGGCATACACTTGCTGAAGATGTCTTTCTATGCTGTACCATTAACATTACCGTTCACTGAAACGGAAGGCCCTGTCCCAAACCCTAAAAAACGCCCCAGACCATTATCCCTCCCCCGCATTCTAGTAGGAAGTGGTCTCCTGGCATTCACTAAACCAAGATTTGTCCATCAGACTTCCAAGTGATAAAGTATGATTCATCACATTTCCGTGGATCCAGAGCTCAGCGACTAGTGTGCAGCAGCTCTTGGCCATGGAAAGCGTTTTTCAGTGCTTGCACTGATGTTGCTTCCAGAGGCAATTTAGAACTCTATAGCGGCTGATGTTACAGAGGACAGATTATTTACACGCTTCCGCACTCAGTCTGAGTGTGCATGGTCTAACTCTTTGTGGCTGAGCTGTTGTTACACCTAGATGCTTCTACTTCACAATAATAGCACCTACAGTGGACTGGAGCAAATCTAACAAGGTATAAATTTCACAAACTAACTTGTGGCAAAGGTGGCATCCGATGTCCAGTGCCACATTTGAAGTCACTGAGCTTTTCAGTATGACCCATTCTACTGCTATGTTTGTCTATGGAGGGGGCTGCATATGTGCTTGATTTTATACAAAATTATAGCAATGGGTGTGGCTAAAACCAAACTTAAAAATGTAAGAGGGGTGGCTATATACTTTTTGGTCATACAGTGTGCAATAAATTGCTACTATGAAAGGGAGAAGAAATGGGTAGTTTGCACTCACTGGCACCACTCTGCACGCAAATGTTTCCTAAAACATCACGTATGTTGTGACAAACAATTTTTCCTACAAGAGTACTGCGCAGGGGAAAAGTGACATTTTCTGAGATGTCCAATAACACTACAATCAATTTTAAATGGATATTCCTAATCACTAAATGGCTTTATTCATATGGTATTCCCTACAATGCTGGCCATGTAATATGAATGTATTTAGCAGGACATTCTAATTATGTTTCCCCCCCCGCTTAGATATAGCCATATAATATTACCATATTTTGATTGCAGGTGAAGAAATAATTTAGGTGCTGGCTGGAGTAACACAATACCTGAATATGAGGAAGGATTTGGTATGTATTGTTGGACCATAAAAACACATTTACTTGCATCAATTCCTTCTGTGACAATTTGTCACAATGTTAAATATGCAAAAATCAGGAATACACACATATATACACCGTATTGGCCCGAATATAGGCCACACTTTTTTCCCCCACTTTAAGTCTTGAAAGTGGGGGTGCGGCCTATATTCGGGGTCTAGCGCCCGACGCCCGAGACATGCAGTCCTGGGCGCCGGGCAGGCAGCGGGGTAAGGATTCAGATCCCCCGCAGCAGTGCAGGGAACCTGTATCCTACTCTCTGATACGCTCAGACAGCCTCCCCTGCCACCACTCCCCATTGGGGGAGTGCCGGCACGGGAGATTGTCT
The DNA here is from genome assembly GCF_027358695.1 of Spea bombifrons. Taxonomy (NCBI): domain Eukaryota; kingdom Metazoa; phylum Chordata; class Amphibia; order Anura; family Pelobatidae; genus Spea; species Spea bombifrons. The sequence goes on from NC_071091.1 coordinate 72,097,225, forward strand.
AAGCGCATCGCGCAGACGTTCACCGGCAGCGACGATGAGCGTGAACGACCTCCGCTGCTGGCACATCTGCTCGATGTGCTTTAACAATCTCCCTTGCCGGGAATTCCCACGGCGGAAGTGCCGGCACCGGAAGTTGAATACGCGTTATGCGTAGATGTCCCCCGCCGGCCCCACAAGACCCCGTGAAGTCTGCAGCGGTAAGTCTGGTGTGTGGGGGGGCATCTTGGGGACAGAGTGGCAGCATATACCTCGGGGGAGGGGTAGAGTGGCAGCATATCTCGGAGGGGGGATAGAGTGGCAGCATATCTCGGGTGGGGGTAGAGTGGCAGCATATCTCGGGGGGGTACATCTTCGGGACAGAGTGGCAGCATATCTCGGGGGGGGGCAGAAACTTTTTTCTTTAAAAAAAGCACCTAACTTTTAGGGTGCGGCCTATATCCGAGCCAATACGGTGTATATATATATATATATATATATATTTGCACTGAACCTGCAGGTACTGCAATACTAGGTCAATGTGTGGAGTGGACACCGCAAGCTCTTATATTCCATCTCCCTGTTCTTAATATATGGACCCCAGATAAGGGACGTATCAGATGTTACTACACTTGATCTTAGCCAAAAGGCAGAGAAGCAATTACAGTTCTATATTTTAATCACTCCTTGGCTCATGGGTAGACGGCTGCTATACAGTTGTTCTTACATTACAATTTAAGCCAGTCTAAGTCAATCTTAGGACAGTCTGCATACACTGGTTGGGAATAAGCTGTTTCAGCTAAATGCAGTTATGGTCAACATTATTGGCACCCTTGAATACTTTGTACACCATGCAAAATAATTTGAAATGTATGTACTTTGTATTATTAGAATATTTTAATGGGATGTCCAACGGTATTAAACAAAAAAGATGCCATTTTGTGACATGTGGCGATTTCACAGAAGAAACTAAATATAAAACACACATTAAACGCACACTTCCTATTTACATTGTTGCACAACCCTAGGAAACAATGACAGCATCCAAACATTTCTTGCAGCCATCTTTTAGCTTCTTGCACCTGTCTGCCAGCAGTTTCTTCCACTCTTCAATTGCCATTTGTTCAAGCTCTGGAATGTTTGCAGGATTCCTTTTCCCCCAATGGCAGATTTCAGGACTTTCCAAACGCTTTTAATTGGGTTGAGATTGGGACTCATTGATGGCCAGTCTAAAACATTCCAGTTTGTTTTCCTTTTAAACCCATTCTTTTGAGCTTTTGGGTGTGTGCTTTGGATCATTGTTCTGCTGGAGGACCCATCAAGGATCTTGAACCCATACCTAGTTTTCTGACATTGGGTAGCACATTTTGCTGTGAACTGCTTTGGTAATCCTTTAATTTTATGATTCCCTTAATATGTTCAAGGTCTCGAGTACCACAGGCAACAAAGCAGCCCCCATAACATTACAGATCCTCCACCATATTTAGCTGTGGGCTTATATACGTTTTGGGGCCTATAAACATATCGCTGGTCTACATTGCCAAAGAGCTCTACAATGGTTTTATCGGTGTAACACACACACAATATGCTTATGTACATACACACAGATATACACCGATCAGACATAACATTAGGTCAACCTGCCTAATATTGTGTAGGTCCCCCTTTTGTCACCAAAACAGCCATGACTCGCCAAGTTATGGACTCCTTTAGACCTCTGGTGTGCTGTGGTATCTGAGACCAAGACATTAGCAGCAGATCCTTTAAGTCCTGTAAGATGCGAGGTGGGTCATCCTGGTGCCATGTGTTCTCCAGGTAAGCTATGCACATGCACCCGGCAAACCACGTGATGTAAAAGAAAATGTGATTCATCAGGCCAGGCCACATTCTTTCATTGCTCCGTGGTCCAGTTGTTATGCTCACTTGCCCATTGTAGGTGCTTTCGGGAGTGGACACAGGTCAGCGTGAGCACCCTGACTGTGATGGACCGTGTATTCTGACACCTTTCTATCAGAATGAGCATTACCTTTTTCAGCAGGAGCTCATCTGTTGGATTTGACCACACCGCCCAGCCTTTGCCCCCATGTGCATCAATGAGCCTTGGACGCTTTTCCTTCCTTGGACCACTTTTGATAGATACTGACCACTCCAGACTGGGAACACCCCACAAGAGCTGCAGTTTTGCAGATGCCCTGACTCAGTCGTCTAGCCATCACAATTTGGCCCTTGTCAAAGAAGTTCAGATCTGTACGCTTGTCCATCTTTCCTGCTTCTAACACATCAACTTTGAGGACGAAATGCTTCAATTGCTGCCTAATATATCCCACCCACTGACAGGTGCCATGATAACAAGATTATCAGTGTTATTCATGTCACCTGTCAGTGGTCATAATGTTATGGCTGATCAGTGTATGTGGACATAGTTAAACTTTGGAAAGAAAATTGTTGAATCTCTGCAAATGTGAAGCTTTTGAAACATAACCAGTGCATCAGAGGAGATGTGGTAATGACAGATGCAACAGCAGTGACAACACTCTGGAAACATAGCCTTGATGAAACTGAGAGATTGGAGTGAAAGATTTTAGATTTTACAATATTATGCCTTAAGCAGTTGGGTCTCATCCAAGTGAGATGGAAAGATGACAGTATGAGATAAATTTGTGAACAGAGGTGAAGGAATAAGACAATGATCAGTATCCAGCGATATCTGAATACAAATGATTGCATAGCCTTAGATTCATTCCTGAAGGGAAACAGGTTATCAGTAGAAAGCAAGGAAAGTGTCATGTGGTTATAGAAAAGGGTCTGCAATTGGAATTAGATGACCTATCAATATACAGAATAATGTTTTTACTCACTATAGGAAGAGTCTGCAGGTAAGTTCAACTCACCAACTTCTCTTTGCATTAGGAAAGGCCACCCCATTTCAAGACATGAGCAGTTTGGGGAAAGTTATCTCACTGATTTTACTATGAGTAACCAGGGAAAGTTGATGCCCTTTTCCAGTCACCATGGTTGGCTCTCCCCAATCCCAAGTAAAGCTATCGAGAGTTAACTTGAGTGATCTGTAAAATTTAACCTCCTTCGTGACAATGGCTGTTTTAATATTTCTGCAGTGTTTGTTTTTAGCTGTAGTTTTCTTCTCATTTACTGTACCCACACAAATTATATATATTTTTTTAAGACAAGAAGGGCTTTATATAACGTTATTTTAATTATTACATATGATGTATTATGAAAACATAATATACTGCAAAGTTACCTTTTCTTTTTTTACTCATCTACAAAGCTAATGAAAACAAAACTGCTAAATAGATTCTAATATTTGTCCTGAGTTTAAAAATACCACATGTTATAGGGCTCTCCGGAGCGCTCACAGTGCCTCCTAGGGTGGGTGTTCGATGGCGCTGAACGCCTCGCTATCCAGGCATTTCAGCCATATCATTGAAGCTTAGGAAGTTATTGTTTATCGCCTCCTAAACGCTTTTAAAAATGGGCGTCCACCACCATACAGTGTATGGCGGACGTTGACCCCCCCCGGGGATGAGACAGACATAGCCCAGGGCTTGACAAATTTGTTGTGAATCTAGGCGCCAGGTAAAAAAGTTAGGAGCCAGGATTTTTTAAAACTAACAGTTGGTCAGGAGGGATCCGATCATCAGCCCACTTACTAAACTCACAGCATTTGACCTGGAAGCACCCTGTACTTTCAGGCCAGTGCTGTTTTTTTTTTATTATTATTATTATTTTAACCCTTTCAATGCTGATGTTCCATTGGAGCACAGCATTGACTGATATTTAGTCCCCACAAGCTTGTGGGGACAAATGTTAACCTCTGCAATGCCACGAATGTGTCATACACAATTGTGGCATTGAAGGGGTTAACGCTGCACTGTCGCTCTCAGGGAGCGATCAGGCAGCAGGGGGGTGTTGGGGCTGCTCTCCACACTCATGTGGAGACCAAAGAACCCTCTCCCCTGTCCCTGAAGCTGCCTCTGGCAGCTGGGAAGCAATTGCTGGTCTATAGACCAGCCATTGCAGGGGGGAGTCTCTCTGATGACTGCTGTAGGCTTCCATGCCTACAGGAGTCATCACAGGGCTTGTGGGGGCTCGTTTTTGCTGTTGCTGGTCTGCCTGGAACCAGGCAGACCACCACCAGCAGAGCCCCGTGCAAAACGGGAATTAACCCCTAAATGCCGCGATCATTGAAGGGGTTAACGCTGCACTGTCGCTCTCATGGAGCGATCAGGCAGCTGGGGGGTGTTGTGTCAGGTCCCCACACTTGTGTGGGGACCCAATCAACACACAACCCCCTTCCCTGAAGCTGCCTGTGGCAGCTGAAAACGCGATTGCTGGTTTTGCAGCAACCGCGTTTTCAGCCTACAGGCTCACTCCGTGGGAGTGATCTCAGGCTCGGGCTCGGAGTGGCTGTGCTGTCTGCCCAGACTCCTGGGCAGACAGCAGCAGCAGCGCCCCCGTGTGGTGACTCAGCCTCTTACATCCACAATTTTTTCTGGATGTAAGAGGCTGACAAAAATTCTCTGTCGCCATGGCAACCTGGCGCCTGGGATTTGTCGAGCCCTGACATAGCCCCTGATGCCGATTCCTTCGTAAGATTGTTTAATGCCATGTCATGCCTGGCATGTCATTGGTCATTAAGGGGTTAAATGTTCACTTCCTGCACATGTTGCAGGATTCACCAATGTCCTGGAATTTACTTTCTAGATCTGACTTGGACTTCCAGTCTGTTCCAACATAGGAGTTGGAGCATTGGCCAACCCTGCTCTCCAAATGCTCCACCTCAGGGAGCTGTACATCCAATTTGCATCAAATCTACACAAAACATATCCCTGGTGCTGTACAGTGTCACACACACACACACACACACACGACATTCAATAATTCTTAGGTTATACAATAATGAAATAATAATAAAAAGAGCCAGAGAAGTAAGAACAAATGAATACATTTAATAAAGTCGGCAAAAATACACATTGTTACACAAACTATGTAGTATAAAGGGCCAGAATTATTATTATCTTTCAGTTATACTGTATAGCCCCAACATGTATACAGGACTTCTTACAATACGTATATTAAAGGGTATTGAAAGACTAAAATGCATTATGTAGAGAGGACACTGTTGGCAAGCTTACACAAGAGGGAATGGGGTGAGGAGAAACATAAGGTATGGAGACAGGGGAGAGGTGGTGTAGGAAGTTCTAGCTACAAAGATTGTACGGCTTTTCTGAAGAAGTGGGTTTTAAGATTTTTCTTTAAGAGGGAGGGTGAAAGTTGGAGGTTAGGTGGAAGTGAAGTCAACAGGTGTGGGGCAGCACGAGTGAAGTCTTGGAAAAGGAAGAGATGATAAGCGAGGAGGAAAGCCTTAGCTCAGAGGAAGAACAAAGATCCAGTGGTGGAGTATTTTGTTATAAAGGCAGAAATGTATGGAGAAGCAGTATTATGTTGGCTTTATATGTTAGTACAAGTTAGTCTCAATGAATCTCCATGTGGATTGAATTTTACGCATGAGGCTCTGGAGAATTTCTCAGAAAAGGAGTTGTCCCGGTATGTTATATCTGTTGAAACCTCCTCCACCTCAGCAGAGGATATGCTCAAGTAAAAACTGGCTTGAATCTCAGAGCGGATGAGCCAGTACGCTGCAGCTTTCTAGAGCTTTCTTCTGCATTTTTTTGTGTGCAGGTAGAAAATGTATAAAATAGTTTATAGGAACTCAGTACTTGAGTCTGCATGGTACCGTTATGTGTAGATGTCAATATTAGCCATTCATTGTAACAAAGTACCTGCATATCACAGCCATTCTGTCTTGTTCTCACTTGCTAATGCCTTGCTTAGACTGTTATCCTAAGAATTTAACCCTAAAACATATGTTCTGTATCGCTCTGTATCTTTAACCCTGTTTAATAGTTGGGAAAAAGCAGGAGATAAAGCTTTGCTCCCTAATTGTGTCTGTAGCTAGACTAACAGAGCTGCCAAAATAGTAAAGCTGTGCATATAGATACTATATTTTTTGGAGGGAAAGTGGCATTAAAATTGAACTGTAAATAATTCTGCTCGGAAATAAAGATAATTATATTAATTTTTATAAAGACTTTTATAGGCTGTATTATTCCTTTAATCTTTTAGTCTGAAGATGGGTAAGCACTGTACAGCAAAGTGCTGAAAGGGTTACTCTTCCAACAGCAATTCAAAAAGCATGTTGAATGAAATGATGGAAAAAGGAGAAAGGGCTTTTATCTGCTGACACAATTGATGATTATTTTAACACATATATCCAAAGAATATTCACCTAGACAGAACCTCATTACACTAAATCCATCCTTACATTTTTCATATGGAAAAGAAAGGTTTACATTCATAACGTTACTAATTGAACGTCATCAAAACCTCCTTAAAATTATGCATCTCCCTTGTAGTAGTAATTTGCTTCTCTTTCATTATCTTAACAAGTTATCTGAATCTCTGATGACCTGTTACTTATTTGGAAATCAACACTATCAATAGTAGGGAAATTAAAAATACAGTAGCATATGATTTACAGTGGATCCAACATACCAACAACACATGCTATGGCATAGTATGTGGACTTAACAATACAGGGAGTGTTTTGCTAGATTAAGAGATATATATGCAAGCTGGCCTACTTTGAATTTTTTTTTTTATTATTATTATATTGGTAAGACATCCATGTTGTCTGTTACCAATCCTTGAGCGTTAGCAGAGATCAGGCATGGACCAAACGTAATTTTTTTATCATCTCTGACCACTCAACAGCATTCTTGGCTGAGACATATACCAACACCGAAATCTGGATTAGAGGCCCCGTCTGTTCGCCAAATATTGGGGTGTTTCATATATTCCAGGAGCAGTAAATCCATACCTGAAGTACAATGTGTGTGAAAACCCCCCCCCACAAGAAATACCACCACAAATTTTGGCAAAGGCTGGTGGTAAAAGTAGTGCACGGAAATACCCTGGGGTGTCTAGTGTTCAAAAATATATGGTCTGATGAGGTAAATTGTATTGGCCAGGTTCCAAAATGCCCCAAAGGGGACATGGGGGCAAAAAAGTCGAAAAACTGAATGTGGCTTACTAACTCCAAACAACCTACCAAACTTACGCATGGGTGTTATCACGTTACTTAGGAGAGGTTGCTGAACACATATTGGGGTGTTGTTTGGCTGCGGTATATACCAGGAGTGGTAAATTCATACCTGAAGTAATATGTGTGGAAAAAAAAATGACTACCACAAAGTTTGACAAAGGTTGATAGCAGAATTAGTGCATGTAAAGAGTTAAAATACTAGCATTTAAAATAGTTGTGTGTTTAGTTTTCAAGGGTGTTTAGTTTTCAAGAATAAATGGTTTGATGGGGGTAAGTAGGACATGGGGGCAGTATGGATATATTTGAAAATAATGGTTTCGAAATAGTAATACGCTACTCGTACTTATTGCCCTATAACTTGCACACACAAAAAAACAAAATTATGAGAACATTGGGTATTTCTAAACTCAGGACAAATAGCAGAATTCTATTTAGCAGGTTCTTTCATTAGCTTTTATAGATGTGTAAAAGATCAGAAAGTCCTTTTTTCTAGATGTTTCACATTTTATGCTTTTTTATAGTAACTATATATATATATATTTACACACACATTTATTATACAATCAAAATAACGGTATATAAGGAAATCCCTTCTATACAACTTGTATGGGTACAGTAAGTGAGTTAGAAGAAATGGGCTCTAAATTCCACAAAAGCCTAATGATGAATAACATTTCAAAGGGATTACAACATTGTGATAAATGCCATGATGGATATTTTGCATTGCCAATGTAATTCCAAATATCCCCCCAAAAATACTATTTTATCTATTGTTACCTTTAAATAATATATGAACGATGCTAAATTTATATAACTCTTTGAAATGGGTGCCATTAATCATTTCATAGATGCAGCACCAAGTGATCGCTGCAGCAACTGTCCTTAATGACGTTTGTAAGCATGTATACATGTGATCTGTTGCTAAGTAGCACATTCACCACTTCATAACTTTCTTTAAAATTTATGTTACTATTTTAATAAGCGAAAAGTAACCCAAATGTAACTTTCTTCATATAAAACCAATACGCCATACTTATATGACGTTTTCCAGTGACGACACAGTTCCGTCGTAACAAGCGCCCAGATAACCTACACAGGCGAAGCGAGAGGTAAACTGGACTTGTCAGCCAATCAGAGGCTGGTGCTTTCCCCCCTCCTCACCCTCCCTTCCTCTGCTACTCATCCGTACAACACAAAACGACGGCAAGGCAGAGGCCCAAAAAGCCCCAGACATGCAGTAGGCCTAAGTAGAGCATGAGATAAAGGGAGGCGCCGACATTTTTCGTTGTGTATCGCTCGCAAATCATCCTAAATAAACTTCCGTTGATCGGTGGGGTGTTAGTGTCTGCCGTGCTATGTTTCATTTACCTTGTGCGAGGAAAGTCTCCGCGTTCGCTTGCAACGATCTTGGTCACTTGTGGCCCGCCGTAGAAACAGTACGCGCCTGCGTCACAGTGACAGTGAAGCACGCAGAGGGATGGCAGGAAGCCTGTCACGTGGTCTCTTGAGTGGGATTTGGCGCGCTCTCCCGTAAAGGAGCTCTATAGTTGTGTTTGCGTGCTTAGCAGCGAGCCGGGGCTGGAATCGCTTCATTTCATTATGTACATTAAGATGTATGTGGTTCATATACTAGCATTCTATTATATACAAGCAGCCCACCGAGCGTTACCGCATGACGTCAATGTGATCATGGAGATTGTTGAAAGCTTTGTTTAGGGGGACATACTAAAACGAATGACAAAATGGAATGCCCATAGACTATAATGGGGAGGAATGCCCATAGACTATAATGGGGAGGAATGCCCATAGACTATAATGGAAGGGAAAAGAATAATTGATTTTGAAATAAAAGCTTAAGAAATAGCATTTAGATCTTTGTCACGCATACTCCTCTAGCACACACATGTGATCTAAAACTCAGATTACGTTGGATTATAGCTGTTTTCTATGGAATGACAGGTGAATGACAGTTTTGAGTGGATGCCCATAGGATATAATGGGAGAAAAATCAAACTTGTTTTTTAGAGAACACCCTCTGACATATCATATAGATCTTTGTCATGTATACTCCCCTAGTACAGAGACAGGATCTAAAACTCATATTATGTGGGATTATAGCTGTTTTCTATGGAATGACAGGTGAATGACAGTATTGATGGAATGCCCATAGGATATAATGGGAGAAAAATGTAACTTGTTTTTTAGAGAAAACCCTCTGACATATCATATAGATCTTTGTCATGTATACTCCCCTAGTACAGTAATAGGTTCCAAACCTCATATTAAGTGGAATTATAGCTGTTTTCTATGGAATGACAGGTGAATGACAGTATTGATGGAATGCCCATAGGATATAATGGGAGAAAAATCAAACCTGTTTTTCAGACAAAACCCTCTGAAATATCATATAGATCTTTGGCACACATACTCCTCTAGTACAGAGACAGGATCTAAAACTCATATTATGTGGGATTATAGCTGTTTTCTATGGAATGACACGTGAATGACAGTTTTGAGGGAATGCCCATAGGCTATAATGGGAGAAAAATGAAACTTGTTTTTTAGAGAAAACCCTCTGACATATCATATAGATCTTTGGCCCATATACTCCCCTAGTACAGTTATAGGTTCTAAAACTCATATTAAGTGGAATTATAGCTGTTTTCTATGGAATGACAGGTGAATGACAGTATTGATGGAATGCCCATAGGATATAATGGGAGAAAAATGTAACTTGTTTTTTAGAGAAAACCCTCTGACATATCATATAGATCTTTGTCATGTATACTCCCCTAGTACAGTAATAGGTTCCAAACCTCATATTAAGTGGAATTATAGCTGTTTTCTATGGAATGACAGGTGAATGACGGTATTGATGGAATGCCCATAGGATATAATGGGAGGAAAATCAAACTTGTTTTTCAGAGAAATCCATCTGACATATCATATAGATTTTTGTCATTTTGAACACTGGTGACACTTGTAATATGTTGGTCACCAGAATGAGGAATCTGCACACACACCAAAGGAACTCTGGTGCTTAACTGCGCCAGGAAGGGCCAGCTCCCCAGTAGATCAAAATAAATAAAGGCTCCAGGCACTCAAGGGTTTCAGCTCAGGCAGATTTATTAAAGGAAGACAGCAACAACGTTTCAACCTTACAATGAGGTCTTTATCAAGTTGATAAAACTGTTGATAAAACATAAGTTTGCCAGTTGGTAACAAGCAGCTGCAATAGACAATAATATGTCACAATTTTATTTTGCTCTTTCTTTTTCCTCATGGAATCTATGACCATCACCTCCCTGGTATTAAAAAGGATTACACCAAGGCACCAGTGCTGTCCGCAGCCCCAGGAATCCGTGTTAAAAGGAACCAACAAAATGTCTTTGTTTAAGCGACATTTTCCCCCAAGAAGCTGTAGAAAATGTCTGCTCTTCCTCGCACCAAACTTTGGTAAATGTAGGTGGGCACATCAAAATCTTTTGTGTAAGATTTCTCTGGCAGATGAAGTTGCTTATGGCTTCTTCAATAGCTTCATCACAAAGCCATTGTCCGGGATCCAGTGTTTTCAAAATCTGTTCTTTTACTGTTTCTAGCAATTTTTTATCTGAATCTGTTGGTGGCAGGTTCCAGGGGGTTAAGTCATCCCATGCAACAAGTTCATTCATTTCATGCCCATCCTTCTTTGGCGTTGAGTGTTTAGGCAGTTGGCCCAAGGATTTGATGGAAATATCAAACTCAATTATGGCTATATGACTTTGTGGCCAGTATAACTGAGCTGCAAAAGCAAATTCTGCATTTCTCACCACTAACTAAAGTAAACCATCTCATACTTACAGGCAATAGGAAGCAACTTCGAATAAAGTAAACATTGCCCTAGTAAATTAGATAAATGGTTTAAATGTTATAATGAGGCTTAAAGTGATATTTATTAATTAAAATAAACTGAGATAGTGGGTTCTATCCAATTATGTGAGATAAATCAGTTATTGTTTTTTTGACTAAATAGGTTGTATTTCCGTCTATGGTATTCAATGAGCTGAGATAGATTAATTTAAGCCTCTGAGTAGAGCCGGATATTTCAATATGCTGATTTAGACATGTGTTAAGCTGGACCAAACTAGGTTTATTCGGCTGTTAAAACATTTCCAAATTAGCCCAGCATAATACATAATTAAATTGGTAAGATTTCTTTAAAGGATGTGATTAACCCCAGCGTCTATTTTACAATGCTTTCCAAAAAAACTACCAGATAAATTTCCATCTTTATTCATCTATAATTTCCTACCAACTCATTCAGTGCATCTCCACAAATTATATATTGAGTTTTTAGAGGACAAGTAGGATCTAATATACACAAACCATTTAATATTGAAAACAAATTCGAAAAAATACCATTCTTTTCACAGTTGCTTCTATTAAAAAATATACATAGCCAGTGTAAAGTAAGTAGAATAAAAAATCTAACTTTATTTAGGTATTTACCTTGATTTTGGAAACACCTCCTATGCCTGGTATTTATATTTATTTTGGTAGTTACTGGGTAAAATATGAAATCACTGTTTTCAAACATATATATATATATATGTATATATATATTATAGTTTGGCCCCAAAAGTATAGAAAAAGCTATACTGCTGTATAAAGGTATTCAGTGCCCTTCACTAAGATTGACACACTTTGTAAATATGAGCAAAAAATGCTGTGAAAATTTGTCTTGACGTATGTTTCCATTGATAGTTTACATTTTTTAGTACATCTGGGTGACTTGGAATAGGAAGTTGTTCAACCATGACTTCCTGTTTCACAGGGGTATAAATATTAGGTAACACATAGGCCAAATTCCCTATTGATCATAATGGGTAAAACCAAAAAATATGGCTGTGATGTGGGGCAAAAGATTGTTGAGCTTCACAAAATGGGAAATATTTTTATTAGTGATATTGTTGATGGAAAGGTATGTCTTTTTGCAGATGACAAAAGTTTGCAACAGGGTTTATTTTCCTGGAGGGATAAGCCAAATGGCAAATGATTTAGATAAACTGGAAAAATGGTCAGAGCTGTGGCATTGATAAATGCAAAGTAATGCACCAGTGCAAAACAACCCAAGGGCAGAGTATAGAATATTTGATACGGTCCTAACCTCAACGTGTGAGGAAAGGGATTTAGGGGGTAATTATTTCAGAGGATATGATTTAAGTTTTAAAATACTTAAAGGGAGTTTATTTAAAAGGAGAAACATCAGAAAATATTTCTTAACTGAAAGGGTAGTGACTTCATGGAAGAGCCTTCCATCAGAAGTGGTAGATGTTAATACAGAGAAGGTGTTTAAGAAAGCATAGGATAGGCATAAGGTTAAGCTAGATATAAGATAAGGCCAGGTACTAAGGAAAGTTTTAAGATGTTGGGCAGACTGGATGAGGCGAATGGTTGTTATCTGCCGTCACTTTCTATAAGTGGCTTTAAGAAAATGGCAAAAGCACTGAAAATGCCTACTTCCACCACCAGCGAAATAATTAAGGAGTTCCAGTCAACTGGAAATGTTATGAATTAAGGAACCTGGAAGGAAGAGTATGTGTGTCTATATTGTCTCAAAGCACTGTGAAGAGGATGGTTCTAGTCGCAAAAAAATCTCCAAGGATCACAGCTGAAGAATTGCAGAAATAAATTGCGTCTTGGGGTCAGAAAATCTTCAAAACTACAATCCAACGTCACCTACATCACCACAAGTTGTTTGGAAGGTTTGAAGAAAAAAGTTTCTACTCTCATCCAAAAACAAACTCAACTGGCTTCAGTTCGCCGGACACTACTACAACTTCAGATAGGATCGGGTTCTATGGTCTTGTGAAACCAAAGAAGAGTTTTCTTGCCAATAAACACCAGTAGTGGGTTTGGCGCACACAGAGAGGTAGCCATATGGAAAAGGACCACATGCCCACAGTTAAATATGGTGGTAGCTTTTTTAATGCCATCGCTGTCCATTGATTTGAACTCCATAGACATGTGGACAGTCCACCAGCGTCGACCTTGAAATTTAAAAGATGGGGAGAGATTTTGTATGGAGGAATCTGAGATCCCTCGCCATGTATTCTCCAACCTCATCGGGCATTATAGAAGACTTAGAGCTGTTATCTTGGCAAAGGGAGGTAAGCACAAAGTATTAACTAAAAGGGTGCCGATAATTCTGCCACACATATATTTCATTTTTATTTATTTTTTTTTAAAAAAACCTGTGTTGTGTTTGCAATTGTTTGATATCCATGATAGCAGAGCATTTCTGTGTGTTATTTGAAGAAAAGATGAAAGGGTTAAACAATAAAGACAAATCTTCACAGCATTTTTAGCTCATTTTAAACCAAGGGTGCCTATGTTCGTGGAGGGCACTGTATACCTTTATACAGCAGTATAGCTTTTTCTGGCCACTTTTGTGGGTTAAATATTATATATATCCCAGTAACCCAGTTTAGCCCAGTAACTACCAAAATAAATACCAGCCATATGAGGTGTTTCCAAAATCAAGACAAATACCTAAATACATTTTTTTTTCTTACTTTGCACTGGCTATGTATATTTTGTAATAGAATAAACTGTGAAAATTGATTTTTTCCTATTTTTAGAATTTTTTTTCATATTAAATAATGGTTTATGTATAAAATATATTTTTTTCAAATGAAGATCCTACTTGTCTTCTAAAAACACAATATATAATTTGTAGGGATGGACTGAGTTGGCAGGAAATCATAGTTGAATAAAGATGGAAATGTATCTGATATTTTTTTTGGAAAGCATTGTAAAAAAAAAAAAAAAAAAAAAAACCTGGTCATTAACGGGTTAATCATAGCCTTAAATAAATCTTACCAATTTAATTATGTATTTTGCTGGGCTAATTTGGAAATGTTTTAACAGCCGAATAAACCTAGTTTGGTCCAGCTTAACACATGTCTAAATCAGCATATTGAAATATCCGGCTCTATTCAGAGGCTTAAATTAATCTATCTCAGCTCATTGAATACCATAGACGGAAATACAACCTATTCAGTCAAAAAAACAATAACTGATTTATCTCACATAATTGGATAGAACCCACTATCTCAGTTTATTTTAATTAATAAATATCACTTTAAGCCTCATTATAACATTTAAACCATTTATCTAATTTACTAGGGCAATGTTTACTTTATTCGAAGTTGCTTCCTATTGCCTGTAAGTATGAGATGGTTTACTTTAGTTAGTGGTGAGAAATGCAGAATTTGCTTTTGCAGCTCAGTTATACTGGCCACAAAGTCATATAGCCATAATTGAGTTTGATATTTCCATCAAATCCTTGGGCCAACTGCCTAAACACTCAACGCCAAAGAAGGATGGGCATGAAATGAATGAACTTGTTGCATGGGATGACTTAACCCCCTGGAACCTGCCACCAACAGATTCAGATAACAAATTGCTAGAAACAGTAAAAGAACAGATTTTGAAAACACTGGATCCCGGACAATGGCTTTGTGATGAAGCTATTGAAGAAGCCATAAGCAACTTCATCTGCCAGAGAAATCTTACACAAAAGATTTTGATGTGCCCACCTACATTTACCAAAGTTTGGTGCGAGGAAGAGCAGACATTTTCTACAGCTTCTTGGGGGAAAATGTCGCCTTAAACAAAGACATTTTGTTGGTTCCTTTTAACACGGATTCCTGGGGCTGCGGACAGCACTGGTGCCTTGGTGTAATCCTTTTTAATACCAGGGAGGTGATGGTCATAGATTCCATGAGGAAAAAGAAAGAGCAAAATAAAATTGTGACATATTATTGTCTATTGCAGCTGCTTGTTACCAACTGGCAAACTTATGTTTTATCAGAGAAGAGTGGAAGGCATACTTGTGTGAGGACTCAATTCAACAAAATAACAGTTTTATCAACTTGATAAAGACCTCATTGTAAGGTTGAAACGTTGTTGCTGTCTTCCTTTAATAAATCTGCCTGAGCTGAAACCCTTGAGTGCCTGGAGCCTTTATTTATTTTGATCTACTGGGGAGCTGGCCCTTCCTGGCGCAGTTAAGCACCAGAGTGCCTTTGGTGTGTGTGCAGATTCCTCATTCTGGTGACCAACATATTACAAGTGTCACCAGTGTTCAAAATGACAAAAATCTATATGATATGTCAGATGGATTTCTCTGAAAAACAAGTTTGATTTTCCTCCCATTATATCCTATGGGCATTCCATCAATACCGTCATTCATCTGTCATTCCATAGAAAACAGCTATAATTCCACTTAATATGAGGTTTGGAACCTATAACTGTACCAGGGGAGTATACATGACAAAGATCTATATGATATGTCAGAGGGTTTTCTCTAAAAAAAAAACAAGTTTGTTTTTTCTCCCATTATATCCTATGGGCATTGCCTCAAAACTGTCATTCACCTGTCATTCCATAGAAAACAGCTATAATTCCACTTAATATGAGGTTTGGAACCTATAACTGTACTAGGGGAGTATACATGACAAAGATCTATATGATATGTCAGAGGGTTTTCTCTAAAAAGCAAGTTACATTTTTCTCCCATTATATCCTATGGGCATTCCATCAATACTGTCATTCACCTGTCATTCCATAGAAAACAGCTATAATTCCACTTAATATGAGTTTTAGAACCTATAACTGTACTAGGGGAGTATACATGACAAAGATCCATATGATATGTCAGAGGGTTTTCTCTAAAAAACAAGTTTCATTTTTCTCCCATTATAGCCTATGGGCATTCCCTCAAAACTGTCATTCACGTGTCATTCCATAGAAAACAGCTATAATCCCACATAATATGAGTTTTAGATCCTGTCTCTGTACTAGAGGAGTATACATGACAAAGATCTATATGATATGTCTGAGGGCTTTGTCTGAAAAACAGGTTTGATTTTTCTCCCATTATATCCTATGGGCATTCCATCAATACCGTCATTCACCTGTCATTCCATAGAAAACAGCTATAATCCCACATAATATGAGTTTTAGATCCTGTCTCTGTACTAGGGGAGTATACATGACAAAGATCTATATGATATGTCAGAGGGTTTTCTCTAAAAACAAGTTAAATTTTTCTCCCATTATATCCTATGGGCATTCACTCCAAACTGTCATTCACCTGTCATTCCATAGAAAACAGCTATAATTCCACTTAATATGTGTTTTAGATCCTGTCTCTGTACTAGAGGAGTATATGTGCCAAAGATCTATATGATATTTCAGAGGGTTTTGTCTGAAAAACAGGTTTGATTTTTCTCCCATTATATCCTATGGGCATTCCATCAATACTGCCATTACTTGTCATTCCATAGAAAACAGCTATAATTCCACTTAATATGAGGTTTAGATCCTGTCTCTGTACTAGGGGAGTATACATGACAAAGATCTATATGATATGTCAGAGGGTTTTCTCTAAAAACAAGTTTAATTTTTCTCCCATTATATCCTATGGGCATTCACTCCAAACTGTCATTCACCTGTCATTCCATAGAAAACAGCTATAAACCCACTTAATATGAGGTTTAGATCCTGTCTCTGTACTAGGAGAGTATATGTGCCAAAGATCGATATGATATTTCAGAGGGTTTTGTCTGAAAAACAGGTTTGATTTTTCTCCCATTATATCCTATGGGCATTCCATCAATACTGTCATTCACCTGTCATTCCATAGAAAACAGCTATAATTCCACTTAATATGAGGTTTGGAACCTATAACTGTACTAGGGGAGTATACATGACAAAGATCTATATGATATGTCAGAGGGTTTTCTCTAAAAACAAGTTACATTTTTCTCCCATTATATCCTATGGGCATTCCATCAATACTGTCATTCACCTGTCATTCCATAGAAAACAGCTATAATTCCACTTAATACGAGGTTTGGAACCTATAACTGTACCAGGGGAGTATACATGACAAAGATCTATATGATATGTCAAAGGGTTTTCTCTAAAAAACAAGTTTGATTTTTCTCCCATTATATCCTATGGGCATTCCATCAATACTGTCATTCACCTGTCATTCCATAGAAAACAGCTATAATCCCACATAATATGAGTTTTAGATCCTGTCTCTGTACTAGGGGAGTATACATGACAAAGATCTATATGATATGTCAGAGGGTTTTCTCTAAAAACAAGTTTAATTTTTCTCCCATTATATCCTATGGGCATTCACTCCAAACTGTCATTCACCTGTCATTCCATAGAAAACAGCTATAATTCCACTTAATATGTGTTTTAGATCCTGTCTCTGTACTAGAGGAGTATGTGTGCCAAAGATCTATATGATATTTCAGAGGGTTTTGTCTGAAAAACAGGTTTGATTTTTCTCCCATTATATCCTATGGGCATTCCATCAATACTGCCATTCACCTGTCATTCCATAGAAAACAGCTATAATCCCACATAATATGAGTTTTAGATCCTGTCTCTGTACTAGGGGAGTATATGTGTCAAAGATCTATATGATATGTCTGAGGGTTTTGTCTGAAAAACAGGTTTGATTTTTCTCCCATTATATCCTATGGGCATTCCATCAATACTGTCATTCACCTGTCATTCCATAGAACACAGCTATAATTCCACTTAATATGAGGTTTAGAACCTATACCTGTACTAGAGGAGTATACATGACAAAGATCTATATGATATGTCAGAGGGTTTTCTCTAAAAAAACAAGTTTAATTTTTCTCCCATTATAGCCTATGGGCATTCCCTCAAAACTGTCATTCACGTGTCATTCCATAGAAAACAGCTATAATCCCACATAATATGAGTTTTAGATCCTGTCTCTGTACTAGGGGAGTATACATGACAAAGATCTATATGATATGTCAGAGGGTTTTCTCTAAAAACAAGTTTAATTTTTCTCCCATTATAGCCTATGGGCATTCCCTCAAAACTGTCATTCACGTGTCATTCCATAGAAAACAGCTATAATCCCACATAATATGAGTTTTAGATCCTGTCTCTGTACTAGGGGAGTATACATGACAAAGATCTATATGATATGTCAGAGGGTTTTCTCTAAAAACAAGTTTAATTTTTCTCCCATTATATCCTATGGGCATTCACTCCAAACTGTCATTCACCTGTCATTCCATAGAAAACAGCTATAATTCCACTTAATATGAGTTTTAGATCCTGTCTCTGTACTAGGGGAGTATACATGACAAAGATCTATATGATATTTCAGAGGGTTTTGTCTGAAAAACAGGTTTGATTTTTCTCCCATTATATCCTATGGGCATTCCATCAATACTGTCATTCACCTGTCATTCCATAGAAAACAGCTATAAACCCACTTAATATGAGGTTTAGATCCTGTCTCTGTACTAGGAGAGTATATGTGCCAAAGATCGATATGATATTTCAGAGGGTTTTGTCTGAAAAACAGGTTTGATTTTTCTCCCATTATATCCTATGGGCATTCCATCAATACTGTCATTCACCTGTCATTCCATAGAACACAGCTATAATTCCACTTAATATGAGGTTTAGAACCTATACCTGTACTAGGGGAGTATACATGACAAAGATCTATATGATATGTCAGAGGGTTTTCTCTAAAAAACAAGTTTAATTTTTCTCCCATTATAGCCTATGGGCATTCCCTCAAAACTGTCATTCACGTGTCATTCCATAGAAAACAGCTATAATCCCACATAATATGAGTTTTAGATCCTGTCTCTGTACTAGGGGAGTATATGTGCCAAAGATCTATATGATATGTCTGAGGGTTTTGTCTGAAAAACAGGTTTGATTTTTCTCCCATTATATCCTATGGGCATTCCATCAATACTGTCATTCACCTGTCATTCCATAGAAAACAGCTATAATTCCACTTAATATGAGGTTTGGAACCTATAACTGTACTAGGGGAGTATACATGACAAAGATCTATATGATATGTCAGAGGGTTTTCTCTAAAAACAAGTTACATTTTTCTCCCATTATATCCTATGGGCATTCCATCAATACTGTCATTCACCTGTCATTCCACAGAAAACAGCTATAATTCCACTTAATACGAGGTTTGGAACCTATAACTGTACTAGGGGAGTATACATGACAAAGATCTATATGATATGTCAGAGGGTTTTCTCTAAAAAACAAGTTTGATTTTTCTCCCATTATATCCTATGGGCATTCCATCAATACCGTCATTCACCTGTCATTCCATAGAAAACAGCTATAATTCCACTTAATATGAGGTTTGGAACCTATAACTGTACTAGAGGAGTATACATGACAAAGATCTATATGATATGTCAGAGGGTTTTCTCTAAAAAACAAGTTTAATTTTTATCCCATTATATTCTATGGGCATTCCCTCAAAACTGTCATTCACCTGTCATTCCATAGAAAACAGCTATAATTCCACTTAATATGAGTTTTAGATCCTGTCTCTGTACTAGGGGAGTATACATGACAAAGATCTATATGATATGTCAGAGGGTTTTCTCTAAAAAACAAGTTTAATTTTTATCCCATTATATTCTATGGGCATTCACTCCAAACTGTCATTCACCTGTCATTCCATAGAAAACAGCTATAATCCCACATAATATGAGTTTTAGATCCTGTCTCTGTACCAGGGGAGTATACATGACAAAGATCTATATGATATGTCAGAGGGTTTTCTCTAAAAAACAAGTTTAATTTTTATCCCATTATATTCTATGGGCATTCACTCCAAACTGTCATTCACCTGTCATTCCATAGAAAACAGCTATAATCCCACATAATATGAGTTTTAGATCCTGTCTCTGTACCAGGGGAGTATATATGCCAAAGATCTATATGATATTTCAGAGGGTTTTGTCTGAAAAACAGGTTTGATTTTTCTCCCATTATATCCTATGGGCATTCCATCAATACTGTCATTCACCTGTCATTCCATAGAAAACAGCTATAATCCCACTTAATATGAGTTTTAGATCCTGTCTCTGTACTAGAGGAGTATATGTGCCAAAGATCTATATGATATTTCAGAGGGTTTTGTCTGAAAAAAAGGTTTGATTTTTCTCCCATTATATCCTATGGGCATTCCCTCAATACTGTCATTCACCTGTCATCCCATAGAAAACAGCTATAATCCAACGTAATCTGAGTTTTAGATCACATGTGTGTGCTAGGGGAGTATGTGTGCCAAAGATCTAAATGCTATTTCTTAAGCTTTTATTTCAAAATCAATTATTCTTTTCCCTTCCATTATAGTCTATGGGCATTCCTCCCCATTATAGTCTATGGGCATTCCTCCCCATTAAAGTCTATGGGCATTCCATTTTGTCATTCGTTTTAGTATGTCCCTTGTTTAGGTTAACGTGGAAATGTTTATTATTAGGGGTGTATTTGCTAAGTGCCGAGGTGGATTGCGAATGTTTATTCTGCCTTGGTTTGGCTTTGGAATCATGTTGCCCCTGTACTCCATATTACACATAGCATTGTGATTATTAGCATTGTTACTGTATGGACGCTGTTTCTCTATCTTGTGCTTTTCATGTATGTGCTGTTTTAAGCGATCGCAGGATAAAAATCATACTGGTTTAATGGAGTGGCGAGCGACACCGTCCAGTCCCATGTGCAATTATTATTATTATTGATCTTAAAATTCAGGGCTGAGCTGAAGTGAAGAGGCTGATGCCCCCCCTTCGAATCCCCCCTTCACTTGTGTCTATATAGTTAATTCTCTGAGTAACAGCAATAGGAGATGAGGTGTGAAACATCTTTTTTTTACCCTAAATAACCAAGAAAAATGTATCTATATCATGGGATTCTTTTGACACACTTTGTTTCTGTTTGGGGGATGGCGGTGTTTACCTTTTGTACTAAAACCCGTATTTACTTGCTGTTTTTACCATATGTTGTTGCATCCTGTCTACCCATTGTACAGCACTACGGAATCTGATGGCGCTACATAAAACAATAAATAATGCATGATAATAATGTGTAGGTTTAATCATGATTCCGCTCTCCCCTGGTTGATGTACCCACGCAAGTTATATGTGCTTTTTTTCAGGACAAGAAGGGCTTTCTTTTGAAATCATAGAAACACACAGAACATAATTGTTGGTGCAAATGTTAAAAGGATTTTTTGGTATTTTTTTTTTTTTTTGTCTCTTTTTATTTTTTTTTCAGTTTTGCTTGGGATTTCTTTTATGCAGTAGTTGCCACTACTGAACGATAGCCCAATGCATGTTTGGCTAAAATCCCCTGGGTACTGTAAAAATCACAAACATTTTTAATACTGCTTGCCTAAGGGATTCTGGCGATTTAGAGAGATGTGTGTGTGTGTGTGTGTGTGTGTGTGTATTATAATATGTGTGAGCAGGAAGCCGGTGATCCCCAGTGGTGGGATCGACTATTAAAAACAAAGCCAAACCACACATTATAAAGTTTAGTAGTTTTGCTTGCATGGTCAACAGAATGTGTGAATTATTAGTGTCTCGCGTCAGTCCATGGTCTTCTCGGTTTATATCCATGCTGTTATTTAGAGTTTGAAAAGTCAAGCCCTGGGCAGCTTATATATATATATATATATATATATATATATATATAGACAATATTTCTGTAGAGTGTGGTGCTTCTGACATAAACGCGAAAGAGTCAGATAACTGTACCTCTTCACACAGAGTTATGCATTCACAACGTGGAAGGGGAAACCATATTTCCACTAATGCATAACCTATTTACACACATAGAGAGACTCGTGACCTTTTTTGTTTTTATTTTTTTTTCATTTTCATGCCATAAAATCCATTTTATGTTTATTCATTAAAAGGGTGAGATCTCCAGTGGGTCACATTTTCAATTCACTGGGCATTATAGATGGCTAAGCTCAGTGAGCATCTCCAACTAGTAGAGCTGAGCTGGTCCTGTATCATGCATTGCTTAATAAAATGACTCAAGATATCTCACTGATTTCACTATGTGTTATACATGGCAACGTTGACCCTTCATAATGCATACTAAAAACTGCCGGAGCTGCTGGTCTCGTGCAAATGTGCACTTTAGGGAATAATTTACCCCTGACCTCATTCACAGGGTTTAAACCCTTCGGCAATCCTCACGAATTGTGTACTTGCTCTGTAGGCAAAATGTCACAGAAAGAGCCTGCGATTAAAAATCACCAGTGTGTTACTATGGCCTCCTTGCCTACTTCAAAGTCAGCTACAATGGAATGACTTAAGGATGTGTGTTTTGAACTACATCCGGTTATAACAATAACAATGTTAAAATGAATGAATAAAAAAAGACTATCAAAATTCAAAAAGGGCAATAAAAACAAACCAAATCCAATATAGAGCATCGTTAAGTAACACACGTGTAACGCAATCTAAATTTCCCTAAAAACAGATTTTGCCACCAAATGTAATGGCACGTTTAAACGGATGGTTCTACGGTGTTCCAGATTGTCCATTATGGTGCCTTCTGGGATGCAAGTTCTTGAAGAAAAGATGCATACAGTTTTGTGCCTTCAATGTAATTGTACCTATAAAAAAGAAGAGTATTTTAGCTCCCCAGAGACAAACATAATATTTTTATTTAAGTAGCTCCGGTGGTATAACAACCATCATACTAATGTGGCGCTTTCCTTACAAACAAAACTTATTTCTTTTAGTCTAGGTTATAGTTTAGCTTTAGCTCTTTCCCCTTAGGACATAATGGATACATCCTTATGTGGTATGAAGCCCGTTTGGTTGTACCAGTGGCTTCCTGCTGAGTGATTGTGTGTGATGGTATGCCTGATTACGAAATCGTGATTAATGCAAAGAATGCCTCCTTTGCCTTAATTAAGGAATATAAAAACACATTGGCGATTTAGGAGTTAATTGTATTTCTGGTAACCAGCAGCCTGAAATGCTAATGCATCTGACTTCATCCCCAACCATTCATGATCACATGGGTGATGTACAGTATCTATCGGCAGTATATTGTGCAAATGCAATATAGTTAACTACCAACTTACATGCTTATCTTCTCATTTTGTCCATGGGGAGCGTCATCCGGTCCACCAATTCCCAATAACATAACACTCTTCTTTAGCACCTCCTCAAAGTTCTTTGCAATCGGAATAGTTCCTCCAGCTCGTATCATGTCAGCATCTGTATTGAACACTAGGAGGCAGAAGAAGAATGAATACCGGAATGAAAGCTTTCTTTTGGTCAATTGCTAATTTTCTTACCGGCTCCCCGCTCCCTTCCCATAGATGCGTACCTTTTCTCAACCACTGACTACTGTATGTCGCCCATTTCACAGCTCAACAAATCCGAAATAGCACCTTATAAAGATATCTAGGAACTGTTAAGCTCTGATCTAACGTGTACATGCTTTTGTCATACACAAGCTAAGGTTGTCCACATTCCATATATGATTATTGTATATCTCCTGAGGCCTGAATGGTCTGAGTATTCGATGGGCTATAATACAGTCCCTCTAAAACCCTAACTGTACATGGGTTCTTTAAAACATGTTTTGGGAATAGCTGATTTTCAGCATTGTCAGCTGCATAAGAAAATGCACATAGGTGCATACTACTACACCACATGATATTAGCATTGAGCAGTGACCTCATTTATGTAATTTATGGGGGGAAAAAACACTTTTTACCTCTTTTTACTGCTTTTCTGGCAGCCACATACTGAGGCTCGTTCATGTCAGCTAGCCATGGTTTTGCACCAATAATCATAGATACTTTCATTTTATTAGGACTTTTCCTTTCAGAAAACTTGCTCTCCAAGTAGTCGACTACCTACAAAAAGAGATATCAACACCACATGGTTTCATCTGTTCAGTTCAGCACTGATGATTAGCGTAACTGTAATCTTTATTTGCGAGTAAACCACACGCTAGCAAAAATAAGACACAAACCAATTGTTTCATGCGCTGAAAATGATTCAGTGGGGTTATGTTTAAAAAGTAATTCTGGTGCGGTGTGGGGTATTCACTGCAGGTACCGACAAAATGTTCACTGACTCATATGTATAACTCTGATAGTCAATATCTAATCAGGAAACACCGTAGTACTTGAAAAGTTCAACTGTCAGGAATAACAACGGTGCCTATGTTTGTAGTTCTCTGATCAACATTTAATAAAACAATTACAAATTAAATGTGGGAAGTGACATTCTAAAATCCTGGCAAGTTATTTTTTAGGATTTATTTGCAGGCATAATAACTTAAGAAAAGATACACCCAAGTAATCACACTTCAGTGTGCTTCATATTTTTAATTAGTAATATACTCGTTCTGAGCTATTGCTTGCTTATATTTCTGCAGCATAACCATGAATCCAAGGTGGCACTTTGTGGCAATCAAGTATTGCCACCCGCCAAGGTAAATTGAGGTTCAACTTTTATTTGGTGTCGTTAAAAGTTTGTTCCAAATAGATGACCAGGGGTAAAGGAACCAATTGTTATTCATTGTTCAGATTTCATATATCAGAACTTGGGGCTTTGTTGGCTCTTTCAAGAGAACTTAGTGTTAAGTATATTCCCAGATACCGTGGCTTTACACCTGAAGAATGATTATCTACCTTTTCTTGGTATCCAACATGTTAAACCAATCCTTCATTCGGTAAATGCTCGAAATCCTCTTTAAATCCATAAGCACACTGTGCAATCATATATATACATATATATATATATCTTAACATAAATAAAAAATAATATGATGGCTAATCTCACATACCTGTTTTTCTACAACTGAGGGATTCATATTGGGAACCTGACGAATTGAGAACTTGCCAATTACTTTTGCAGGAATTACAGTTTTTGTTCCGGATCCAGAAAAAGCACCTTCTATCCCATGTATTGACAAGGAAGGATAGCGCCATCTGTACATGAGTAATTCTTCCTACATGACAAAATAATGGAAATGAATTAGTTTAAAGGTTTTTAACCTTTGTTCAAGATAATCTTCTGCCCATCCTATGCATAAATTCCCTGTCCATGTCTTGATGAACTGTCAGTCTATTCTCTGGCACCTGGGAACCGAAAACAATGGGACATGCATATCGTTCTACTGAGTACTCAGAGACTGAAAATCAAATTTTAGTCCTCAGTAAATTTAAAAGAGGAGGCCTCAGCTTGTTATATTACTTTCTTCCTAAAACTGGCTGCCAATAGCATTTAATTCTTCATAAAATAACCTACCGGTACATATAATTAATCTTCTACCTTCCTTTCTATTCGATTACTGATGCTTTTCACATGGATGGGGTTACTAAAATGAATATACATGGTAAGGAAGAAAGAAAATTACATACAGACATATATCTAGTACTATGTGTGCACGCACTGTGCAGATTTACTGTATTTCCTATGACTATATATTGTATGTATATGTTTATTTGAACAAGAAAAGCAAAGAAGGAAGCATATGCATGCTGTAGTGCAGTACATGGGAACTGTGGGAAGATGGGGTTATGCGTTGCAGGCTTTAAGAGTGGTGTAGGAGACAGTGTTAGATATAGGAGTGGGAAGGGCAGATATAGGAGATGAGAGAAGACAGGTGTGGCATATATTTTGGCAAATAAACACAATCAGTGAGAAAAAGCCACAAAGCTCAGTAATTCTGGATAGACAGTAACTGGATCACTGTCTACAAGAAGATGTTTAGGGTCTGGTTGTTAGACTTTGATATGGAAATTCCTGATTGATCTCACCTTTGTATCATGGAGGAACCTTGTAACTCCTGTGTCAGCTTGTAGTTCATCTAACTTGAATTCAAGGTCTTTATAAAGCTTAATTTCTTTTTCAGTTAGTGGGACTACACCATCGTAAATCCCTGGAATCCGGATGTGGCCCTTCGCATCTACAAGGGTGTCTTCAGAAAAAGAATAAAATAATAATAAAAGTCAATACAACTATGCAGAGGTTTGGAGAGTAACCAGCTGGAAAAATGCTATCCACAGTTTATTAGTGATTTGATTTTAAAGGTTATTCAGCATGAACAGGACTTATTCATAACCCATCAGATGACAATTTGCATCGTGCAGCTGGATAAACTGTATTCTGAAAGTTCTGTCTTTGGTTTTATTTGTCATGCAAATGCATTGTCCCATGAAACTAAAAAAATAAGCCACAGTTATTACCAAGCAAGTATATCAAATCACTCATAGCTT
Source organism: Spea bombifrons (assembly GCF_027358695.1). NCBI lineage: Eukaryota > Metazoa > Chordata > Amphibia > Anura > Pelobatidae > Spea > Spea bombifrons. The sequence continues at coordinate 72,123,477 of NC_071091.1, forward strand.
CATATACTGTTCCTCCAAAGCCACCAGAGTGAAGATCCCTCCGTGCACCCTGCACCTGTACAGAAACACAGATTACATTATTGGGGCAATATAACTTTCTGATTAAACCAAAAACTACTTTTCTACCTAGTAGTGGATATAGAACAAATCTCTTTTTTTTGTGCAAATATGTGAAAATGGATGGAGTTGTGTTGAAGGTGATACCTTTTTTTGGACCAACACTGGAAAAGATGTAGAGTAAAATAAGCTTTCACAACTGCACTGATCCCTTCTTCAGATGAAAAGAAAAAAGGAGAGACACCTGCAGGAATGTATTTGGCTGAACGCAGACTCCTTGAGTCTGTAGCCGACTCCTTGAGTTTTCCTTTTAGGAACTAACCATTTACAGTTGAAGGCAAAATATTGATTATGAAATGTGTGTGTATATATATATATATATATATGGACTAGACACAGCTTCTGAGTGGTGGAAAGCCACCGTGGGCCTTCTTCTACTGGATAAGACAGATTACTGCTTAAATGATATAGCTCACCTTCATACTGTGCTATTAACCATTTATGGGTTGGGCGATATGGATGTAGTGTGTAGACAATGCCAGGCACCTTAGGGAGCATGATAAAAACTAAAAAGATATATTATTCTGACAGGAGTTACCTCTATAAAAAAGTAGCAGTTTCCTCTGGCTCCATATGTGATCCCTGGCTTTTTGCTGAGCCACGGGGTATCTGTGACTACAATGTAATCTACATTGGAAAGAAATGTATCCTTTTTCTCTTCAACCAGTTTGTCCAGTCCATTGGACCCCACTTCCTCCATGCCTTCGATGATGAACTTCACATTTACGGGAAGGCCCTTGACAGCAAAACACAGTTAAATTGTGTAGTTAATAAAACGAGGTTGTCAAAGACAGCAGCAGATCAATCATATCTGTTCTATTTATATGTATTTGTGAATAATCTTCACTCATCGATACCAATGTTGCCTTGAGCTCTGTTGAATGTCATTGGACTGTGTTGTCCTGGATTGTTGACAATGCAATCCTGTTGTTTGTGGAAAATCTTGGCATTCTTATGCCTTATTAGTGAACACTGAACCCATCACACTTTTTTGTAAGAAGTGATGTCCTGCTCAAAAGAGTTAGGGGAAGCTTCAATTGGCTTAGCAGTCTGTGCTATTAGTGTAACTATGATTAAAAGGATACTTGTTTAAAACCCGTAAGGAGGCGCTGCAATTTCCAAGTAATTAACAAGTCCAAATGATTGAATCCGAGTTATTAAGTCATTGTTACATGCACATAATACATGGGGAGAAAGGGACCAACAAACACTTATTTGGCCTTCAGCAAAAGGATGTTTTTCTAACATCTGAAGATACAGAGGGTGATTTTGTCAATGTTATCGATTGAAATTACTATTAGTAATATTGCTTATAGTTCTAGACTGAAATGTCTGAACAATTTTTAAGTGAGACGCACTTTTGCACATTTCTTTACTTACGATTGTGTTAACAGCTTCCACTGCATGCAACAGTGCCAGAACTTGTCCTTTGTCGTCAGAGGAGCCTCTACCATACAGATTGCCTTCAAAGTAAAACATGCAGAACAGAGTGGTCAAACTATGCTCATCAATGTATTGCTACGTTTTCAAGTTATTGATGTGGGTTTGGATGTTAAAAGATGGTTGCATGAGCAGATCACGTTGCAAATAATACATTCATATCAACTTTAGCGTATTTTAGTGGAGTTCCCTATTTTGTGTACGTATACAAGCTGAATATCCCTTCTCTGTATGTACTCATTAATATGAAGGTTATAAGAACAGTCAAATACTTTTTGTCATTATTTAATCCATACCTTTTCACATCTCTTTGGTGCTTTTGACCAGAAATACCAACATCTGCAACCTTCCATGGTGAAGGTGCTACTGGCTTCAGTCAAATCCGCACCGGGAGCACATGTAACCATGCTTGTGCGTACTCACCACAACGACCAGATATTATTGACAGACTGGACATTAAAAGTCAGAGGTGGAGCATACAAAGTTTAATGCATAGCAATTTTGTTGCTCATTTGCATTCATGAAGCATTAGATACCGTGTGTATACATATCCATATAGTATCCATATAGTGCTATTCTCGATCTACGGTAAATGAGAAATCAGAAAGCCCATTCCACAAAGCAGTTGTGTAAAACATGGCTGACAGACTTACCATCCTTTTCTACAAGGGTGTATGGCTCTGTTAACCATCCATCTGCTTTGTTTGCAGGCTGGACATCCACATGTCCATAAAAACAGACTGTAGGCTTGTTTGTATCATTTCCAATTTCAGCAAGGATAACTGGTGGCAAAGGGATTTTCTTCCCAGACTGAAGCTGAAAAAACAACACACAATGTTTACTTGCATTTACACATGCATTTCTACACCGTTCCCATTCTCCCTATACTTCAGGACCTACTCTTACCTTTAAACATGTTATACTCTTATTATAATGCTACATATTAACAGTTACATACCTCTTGTTCACCAACTTCAGCCATCTCAACGCTTCCACCAAGCTTGAGGATGAAGTCTTTTGTGATCTGCATCATATTATTTACCAGGTCTCTCTTTGTTGGGTCACTGGAATCGCTTTCTACGGCCACCCAGTCCTTCAGCCTCTGTATAAAGAAAAGTATTTACTTACAGTAGCTGTTTTAGTAATACAAGAGATTCATGGCTGTCCTTATTACATAGTAAAATGTTGCTACTTTTTTTGAATCCCTGACACCTGTCTGTAGAGCACCCCTTCACTGTTATCTAAGTTCACATATAAAAGAAAAAAGTAACTTTATTTAAAAAATATATATATTCTTAATTACCTGAACAAATTCATCCTTATGGTCATCGACATACTGAAATATTGCATCGTTGGAAATGGGAGATAACACAGCTTGGCATACTAACAAAGACAGGACAGATAATAGAAAAATCTGAAAAACAGCAAAAAATAAAAATACATTTTATTAATATTATATACACATCAACTTCTAGGATTTTTTTTATTGTACACAATTATATCTGATTACTCTAGAACAGTCACCATAAGGTTTAGAATTGCTTAAACCATAACGTTCCAATCAGATGTTTACATTGTATTAGATCTCAGTTGTGAAGAATAGAAATAAGTCTGACCAGTGCATGAAAATCTAGGAACGACAGCTAGTTGCTAAGTGGTAGTAGTAGTAGTAGTAGTAGTAGTAGTAGTAGTAGCAGTAGTAGCAGCAGCAGTTGTAGTAGTAGTAGTAGCAGTTGTAGCAGTAGTAGTAGTAGCAGTAGTAGCAGTAGCAGTTGTAGCAGTAGTAGTAGTAGCAGTAGTAGTAGTAGCAGCAGCAGTTGTAGTAGCAGTAGCAGTTGTAGCAGTACTAGTAGTAGTAGTAGACATTTCGATCTCTGATCTCCCCAACTGGCCTATTTACATTAGCCTTCATAGCCTTCATAGTATTTAGTACCTGGTGCCGCACACCTTTAAGATACTGAGCATCAGGGTATGGTGTGAGGACAGTGGCCTCAGAGGCTAGAAGTGCTACCCTAAATCAGGCTTAGGGCAGTACCCCAGGTAAATACATTATGGTACAATACCCCTTTTATCGAGCTTTGTAAATATTGATGACTGCCTCTCTGAAGCAGCATGTTCTACCACAGGAGCTTGTCCTGGATCGTGTGGAGATTCAAACACCAACAAACAGTACCAGTGCTATTTCTTTATGTTATATGTTTATTGGACATATGTAGTAAAAAGCAAGTGCCGAACAAAGACAGCACAATAATATTACTTAAAAAAAAGGCTTAATGAAACTACAATTATAGACAATGACACTTGTACTGGGTTTAGAAATAAACCTTTGTTTGGCTATTATCCAGTTTAATATAAAAAAACAAATTCTATGTTTTGAAATGTTTTCAAATTACTTGTATTTAAGTTGGTATATTTACTGTTATTCGATAATTGACTTTATTAATAAGTGCCTTCGTTGTGCTCCTTGACTTCACTATGCATTATGAAGACTGAACTGCTGGGAGCTTGCCTGCCCTTATATAATGCACAGCTAAATGATTGAAATCTCCCATAGCCCATTAAATTATGCATTGTACAAGAGCACCTCAGCCCATCTTTTTGGGTGAAAAATGCCAGCGTTCCCCCTTCATAAAAAAACAGTGATGAGAGGGATCTGAAACCACAACTCTCCATTTAGTGAATAAACCCCTTAACGAAACACAGATAGTCCATAGAGAGGGCTCAAAACACCATCGGTGGAGAGCTAGGTATATTAGCTTTCTCCAGGACTCATTCAGAAAAATAACACAGTTTCTATAATACAAGCTACTCTACTAATATTACATTGTTCACCTTTATTAATGTTATTAAACATTTGGAACTACATATCCTAAAATATTTTACAGGACATATGTTTAAAAAATAAATAAAAACTTTCAATATTGATATAATTTTGCTTGCCCTCCTGGATAGACCCTCTATGCTGCTTCCTCAAAAGAGCTTGATGAGAGTGGTAGTCCACAATAGCTGACGTTCCAATGTTTGGCTGGCCGTACACATCACTAAATTAACAGTACAATATTTTTAGCTAATTCCATGTATATACGCATAAAGCCAGTTACAGATAGTTACTTTTTTCCGGTATTCTTACCATTTTCCAGAAAGGTTGTTTTCAGTGATGACTCCCTACATGGCGTGAAGTAGGAACCTGCCTTTATTTATACAGCATGCAGGCCACTCCTCTCTCACTTTGTATTCAAGAGTTCCATTGAAACAGGATTAGTTAATCACAATGGTTGGTTAATAATCCTTTAAAAGTAAAGAAAGCAAAAAAAGCAAATATGTTTATGTTGCTTAAGCCTCATAGTTCTATTTACTTATTGTGTTGAGAAACAAGCAATTTAGGGAAGAAGGATATGTTTAAATGTTCAATGAAGATGTATACATGGCCGTTAAAATAATAATAAAATTATATGTATGCACATATAGTTTATTTCTTTTACGCACCTACATGATATGCACACCGCACAAGTGTGTGGTTCTGCACCAATATTGGGTTCATACCAGATCGGGAAAATTTCTGTTGTTATTGTGTGTATTTCTCTGATTGTAACAGCGCTACGGAATCTGCTGGCGCTATATAAATAAATATAATGTCATTACAGCACTGGGTGGTGGTGTAATAAAAGATAGCACTACAGATGTTGTCCATGGGATATACAGCTGGTGGCAGCATCGGAAGGAGATATAACCAATCATAGTTTGAAGATATGAGTCTGGGGACCAATAAATCAGAGGACTTTAATATGAATGGGAAAAAGGCTTGCATTTGGTAACCGCTACCGTTACATATTGACCATATTAAATACAATTCATCAGGAAGCCTTTGAAATGTGGCTGTATTCACAGCCGATGAAGCGGCTGCCGAGTGACAGCAGACAAAGAGGGGGCAAAAAAGAGCAATTAGTGGAAATGTCTTACCTAGAATACCAAAACAGGATTTACATGAAGAAAAAGGGATGAGAATTAAAGGGACCACATTTATTTATTTATTTAGTTATTTTTATTCTTATTAGTATAAAATTGAAACGCAGTTTTTTGGGATATTGTGCTGTTTTCCTTCATTAAACAGTCCTAGTTTTTGCATAACATCATGTTTTTAAGCAGCTGCCTATTAGTCATGTGTATGTTTTCTAGATCTTTTATCTTGGCCTAGTCTACAAGACAAACACCCTGACTCCTTATCATACTGCCTCAAAGCTGTTTTTATGTTTGTTTGCCAGTAGCGGTTTTTTCATACTAAAGGCAAGAAAAGTGTAAATGTTGCTAACAATGTCCGTGACGTTATATATTTATTTAACTTTCCAACTCACAAATTAAGGATGGCCATGGGAGACGAGTTAGGGTCACAACAAGGTGGCTTTTTAATAATCAGCAGAGAAAGGGCATGTGTTTATTGACGACGGGTCAATGGTCGTCCTTTTGGCATCCATCTTAAAGGATTTGATCTGTTGTTTGACTCCAACAGAATCAGGGTGTAAGAAAAAGGCTTTGTATAGAAGCCATCTGAAACAACTTTTTAACATTTCTGGACAACTGAAATGTAGTCGAACAGAAAAACAAACTTTTTAACACAAAGAAGCAGACGCACTTTGCACGTCTGGAAGCTTTGTAAATATATTTCCATTTGCGAATCTATTGTGATTGGCGTTGAACCACTGCCAGTCCACAAATTCCTCACCAGATTATAACAGCCAGACAGGCCAGGAATTCAGATGTGAGCTCTTAATCTGCTTTTTCTTATAAACTCTTTATTTCACCTACACCCGCAGTCTTAACCACTTTTTACACGCTTTTTTTGCTGCTTGTTTTGTAGCTAAATACTTCTTATTTGGCTGAATTTGATCCTATGAAGTTAAGATCAACTTAATCTCAAAACACAATGTTAATAAAGTATTTAAAATATATTATAAATCCCAAAATGGCATATTTTTTTTATTTTGCCAATATATTAATGTTCTTACAGCATGCGCAACTTGATGAGTACTCTTCTATGGGGTCAATGTCCATACAATTGTTATTTGGACCCTGCATTCAAGGATAAATATTAAGTATTGTATTGTGGTGTAGGGAGCGATTGCTTGCTAGGGCTTGGGTTGGAATACATTGTTCAGAGTCCAATCCATATTAAAAGTGGCCCTGTGTTGAAATTGTGCAGTTGCGGTGATGAGTGGCTTTTAGTGAGCCTTAGCAAGTAAGGGGAGGGTCTGACAGAATGGGGAATGGAATTGTAGAGAATATGTACAGCATGGGTAAAATCCCAGATAACTACAGGGGGCCCGGTGTGCCTCCTTGTTTGTGTCTCCTTGTACTGATGCAAAATAGTTTAGAAAGGGTCCTTCAGACCTGGACCTCACCCCTCCAGGTCCAAAGGTCCCTTTCTAAACTATTTTGAACCAGCATGAACCAGCATGGGGCGAGTCACATGACCCCCCCCCCCACAGCCAGACAGCAAGCTGCAGGAGCAGTAAGCAGGGTGGGGGTTGTTTGTATGTAATGTTTGTATGAATGTGTAATGTAATGTTTGTATGAATGTGAGCATGGATATGTACTTGTTTGTGTGAGTATGCATGTGTAATTGTGTGCGTGTGTGAGCATGCATGTGTAATTGTGTGCTTACATATGTTTGTCAGAGTGTATGTAGGAAGGGGGGGGGGGCAAGGGGCAAAGAAGGCACCAGCTGTTGGGGCCCTGGGGCAATTTTCTAGTTATACCCTGATGAATGGGATGAAGATATATGGCCCCAAGCTCACCATGGATGAGGCAACCACTTATGTAGGCAGAAGGAAAATCTTTACATTTCCCTGATAAGATAGACCTCACATAGTGGCACACAGTCCAAGTAACCAAATAACCTTGCTGTAGAGATGTGTATATTGTTTAGCTATGTACGATTGGTGGATAATACTTCTGAGAACTGTCAGGACTACTAATGTTATAACTATAATGACCCTTTGCATCCAACTATTTTTATAACTAATGCCAATAGCCAAATGGAGATGAAGTTCAAGCATAACCTTAAAATTTGGTACAGCCAAAGATAAAAATACTAGCTGGTGAATGGTATCTGTCTGGGCTCATTTCCAAATTTTCCAATGCTTAAGTTGTCCACTGTTCATTAAATATATGATGCCAACTTAAAAATATTAACTTCAAATTAAATCTGCTGTGTTAAAGCCTGCTGCTTCCTGTTTGCTCTATTATCCATTTCAAATGATAACACTTTATTTTTAGCTCTATACAGTATTGCAACTAAAATGTAATAGAATGATGCAATCTGAAATTACAATTTATATATTTAAAAATATGTAACCAAACTGTCTAAACAAAACAAAGGTTGTGCAGTCAACTAACCAGCAGATGGCAGTAGAGCCCCTATTTGTATTTTACACCCATAACAAACTCATCTGCAAACTCATTCTACAAACTACAGCCCTCACAGGTTGGGATATAGTAGAGCAGTGGCTCTCAACCTGTGGGTCGCGACCCCTTTAACAGGGGTCGCCTAAGACCATCGGAAAACATATTTCACAATATATAATTACATCATTTTATGGTTGGGGTCACCACAACACGAGGAACTGTATATAAGGTTTAACTTACCTTATCCCCTCATCTCAGGAACAGGATGGAGAGTGAGGGGGAAGCATGACATACCCCTCCGGTTGATTTAACTACAGGTGAAGGAATTGGGGGATGATCATTACTCACACCACCTTTGTTAATAGGAGGATCTTAGGACCCGCGTTGCATTCCTTTTTTATTATTACCCTAAAGAAACTGTGCAGGCTTTTAATAAGTACATATATTTATTGTGTATTTCAGATAGTGGCAAGACAATGAGAGGATGCAATTCAAATGATCAGCACCAGAGGGTCCTACCCAACATTAAAAATGTGGGCACTTTATCCAAGGGCGATGACAAGGATCTTGGTGATCTCAGTAGAGGTACCAGTATGGGTGCTAAGGGTATATTATTCTGGGAATAAGACATTTCAAACATACAATTGCCCTTCGTTGCAGTGTCACACAGGGTTTTGAAACTGTCAGCATCTTAGGTGTTTATGATATTATGCAGACAAATGTATCTTTCCTTAGAATTCCCATGTATGACCAGTGCCACACAGCTAAGACTCATGAAATTGTTGTAAACCATTCCCTCCTGTGTTATATTAGAACAATATTATTCAATGCTCACATTCCTGTAGCTATCAGTAACAAATCAAATATTTCATAAAAAGCAAATTGTCTGGAAAGAGAACACAATAGTAATTGAGTAGAGGACATCTATTGAGTTGGTTGAGATCCCAGACTGATAAATATGATGAAACCTATTGGGATCGAGTTCAGGATGCAGACCAACAAAAGTGCTGTTTAATATTCCGATATTTAGCAGAACTCTTTAGTTTCATATAACACAAGGCATAAAATGGGTCAATAGGAAAGGAAACTGTGTGTGGAAATTGTCTCAGTTGACCACCTTGAAAAATGTTCAATACTAGGCTATGCCCTGGTTGGCCCGGTTGGCCAGGTTGGTCTGGAAACAATCTAGGAAAAATGCCCAATCCTTAAAAGAAGTGTGAGTATATATGAAAGAGATAGAAGTTTGCCAGAAGCAGTAACTTAATCCCAAACCTGTGTCGAGTTATGACTTGATGAGCAATGGGGTTTTTAAAATGGGTCTCAAGGTTCTAGCAACGAAATAGAACAGGAAGGCAGTTCTGGGGCCATCTGATCATGCCAAAATATGTGCATCTCCAGGTTCATCTAGGGGCAAGTCATGCCTCTATTTGGGTAAATAGAGCTGCTATTTTTACTTTACTGCTGTTCTACTTTACTAAGAGAGTGATAGATGCAGTTAGCCAATCTAAACATGCATAGGATAGACATATGGCCATATAGACAAATCTTAAACTCATTAAGTCTTTCTGCGTGTTTACAAAAGGACAAAAATAGGGAGACTAAATGGACTGAATGTTTCTTATCTGCTGTCAAATTCTGGGTAACAAATTGTTTTACCCACATTTACGCCTGACTAAAGTGACCGTAAGGTCTCCTAGACATCTCCTGACTATCATTATTTAATTGATTTAACCAGGAAAATGAGTGTATAGTCTGAGATAATTCTGCAACCGCTAGAGATTCCATTGAATAATACTGGGAAAGGAAAACGGATAAACCTACTGAATGAATAAAATACTGAAAAGTAAATTGCACCAAAACACAAGCTAAAACTAAACTAAAAGAAAAGTTCTCAGACAATAATGATTTTAAGCAAAGCTTTAAATGATATCTGCAGAAAATACTTTTCTTTTATTATTGATATGCTTACTTCCTTTTTTGTTATGTTTTCATATTTGTTGTCTGCAATATTTTATCGCTGATGCCCACTACAACATGTTTAAACATTTTCCATGACATTTTAATTACAAAGGAAATGGGCCAATGTGTTTAAAAAAAATAGCAACATTGTAACAAATATAGTGTCCGTTTTGGTTTCCCAAAAAGAATACTCCAGAGTGCAAATAAATGGATTTCTACATTCAGACAGAGCTCAATACAAGGGTTCCCGTGGTTAGCAGGTATTGATGTAGCATACTGAGAGTTTTCATATTTAACTTCCAATGAGCTGGGAAATCTTGACCTTTTTGGGATCTGATTTTGCAAATAAATCTTCATGAAGTTTTGACAGCTCCTCGAAGAATGTTGCAAACAGCTTTGTCCCCTGAATATAATTAGATCTGTAGAAAAAAAAGAAGAAATAAACAGATATGGGAAAGGCTGAACTTGATGGACACATGTGTTTTTCCAGCCTATGTAACTATGTAAGAAAATGTGCCTTGGTATGGTCATGAACTGTAGCAGAAGGAGAGAAACTGTCATTGTCCATTTATTTAATGCAGATCTGTTACTCTTTGAACATACAACACTTTATTGTGGGAACTTATTTCCACCCAAGTAACTAACACCTTAATGTGATAGCACTTGTATCATACCTGCTTATTTTCTCATTTTGCGAGTGTTCGCCATCATCAGCTCCACCAATTGGAAGCATCATCACACTCTTTTTTGTTAAATCTTGGAATATTTTAGCTAATGGAATTGTTGAGCCGTCTCTGATCATATCAGGTATCACACCAAATACTACAGCGAAAAAAAAGAAAGCATTACAAATTTTGCCTTTTAAAAAGCAATACGGTGCATTGATCATAATAATACACATATATATATTTATATAGATACTGTATATATATATATATATGATATATACGATAGATATAAATAGCAGATAAACAGCTTTGTAGCAATGTTACTACTTCTCCTATACTTTTTTTGTATAAAAATATCAAGAACATAGAAAATGAGCAACTACTGTCATATGTTTTAATTCTAAAAATTCAAATTTTTTATTGAAAGAAAACTGGACATCCAACCTTTTTTAATCGCACTTCTAGCTGCTTCATACTGGGGATCTTTGACATTTGCCACCCAGGGCATTGCCCCTATTTCCAGAGACACTGTTAATTTGTTTGGACTATGTAACTTTGCAAACACCTCTTCAAGATATTTTTTCACCTAGAAGAAAGTAGGGGATTTGTGTTAATGAAGGCACACAGACATAGAATTTGACGGCAGATACTGCAAGAACTATTTGGCGTGTCTAGTCTGCCCATAAATGTTAGCAAAACAAGCAAAAAATACATAAATCTCAGACAAATGTTATATTTTACAGGTAGTGCATACCAGGATGCCACCACACCAGGAAGGACAACACTGGGCTATGGTGGTTGAGCAACAATAAGCCACCTACATAGTTTACAACATGACCATCCCCACCAGTTACTGTCCAACCAGTAACATGTTAAGTAAAAATATTTTATATACAATGTAAAATGTGTATCTACTGTATGTATATTTATAAATATAGTCATTTTTTAAAAAAAATATGAACAAACAATTTGACATAAAAAATAGAATTGGAAACATTCAATTAAAACTACAAAGAAAGCAATTCCAGATTCTAAAACATATCAACACATTTGTTTATTCTCAATATGGCCCCAGCATTTCCTTTTTGGTCCAATAATAATAATACAGATATTAAACACTCCTACATACCAGTTTCTCTACCACCGGAATCTGCATGTTGGGAACCTGCCGTATGGAGAATTTCCCTATGACTTTTGAGGGTATCACTGTTTTGGTTCCTGTTCCAGAAAAAGCCCCTTCAATTCCATGGATAGTGAGGCTAGGAAACCGCCACATATGCTGAAGTATTTCTTCCTGTATATGAACACTTCGATCAGTCATACATGTAGAAAAGAAAAGTAATACCCAGTGCTCTTAGTTTGTTTGTCCGTAGATTTGCCTACAGGGGATATCACTTCTAATACTTAACATCCCACCCTTAAAAAAATGAGAAAGCTGTGCTGCTTATTTTCTTAAGTCAGAGATATTTACTACTACAATTTAAGAGGATATTAATCTTTTTGTTCTGAACTATGAGTATTCCAGCAATAGACGACCAGTATAACGTACAGTATGGAACAGAATTTTCCACGATAAAAAACGAAAATCAAAGATATTTTGCAATACCTAAATGAAGAGAAATATGTCAGATTTGTTACTGGAAAACACCATACCTTAGTGCTGTACAGGAATGTTTCCACACCTGTGTTATTTTTATGTTCCTCCAAGTCGAAATCTATGTTCTCGTATAATCGTTTTTCTTCCTCTGTCAAAGGAGCTACGTCATCATATATGCCAGGGATTAGAATATGGCCGGAAGAGTCCACTAGGTTGGCTATGAAGATAAAGAGAGTATAGATAATGGATGGTTTAATCCTTTGTCTGTGATAATACTTAGATAATACTTCAATCACCTTTTTTGTTTTCATACAGCTGTTATATGTGACATTTTGTTTTGTTTTTTTTATTGTAAAGGCTGATAGAAGAAGCTTTTCATGGCCAAAGATAACATATAGCCAAATACAATGTGTTACCTAAGAGATATACTAGATCCCTCATTGCTTCATGTATGATTCCTCCAAATGTTCCGGAATGCAAATCCTTTTTACCACTTTCTACCTGCAGGAACAAAATTAAGTCCATGCTTTTAGTACCTGACATTCTAATTGCATTTATACCAGCGTTTATATACAATCATATAACCAATGATGATGAAATATTGATTTTACTATTACCATGGAAATTGTATAGCAAAGAAACATTATTTTGAATAGAATGTTGTTGGAGTTTTGGAACATAATTCTTCACGTATGATGTTGTTACTATCTACAGTCAAGTCAAGTAGTGTAGAGAGAGGACAGTTGGCTTCATGGATAATTAAAGACCAAAACATAAAACAATTGCACCAGTAAAACTGTGTGCTTACCTCAACAAAGAAGTAGGCATTGCCACGTGTTCCATATGTCAAAGCTGGTTTTCGACTGAGCCACACGTTATCAGAAATCACAATATAATCCACATCAGCAAAAAAATTACTGTTCTTCTTAATTAGATCTTCTAGACCAGGAGAGCCTGTTTCTTCAACCCCTTCGATGATGAATTTAATATTTATTGGAATGTCCTGTTAATATTAATAAATACAATCAAGGTAAGATCTCAGTAACAGGATAATTTCTACTCCTCAACACATTAACAGGTACATTTCTAACCTTTTAATCCTAAATTAGATAACAGTTAAAATATTTCTGGCATAGAAAGAAGTAGAACACAATCAATATGTACTTGATTAATAACTTTAATTTTAGTTATCAGTGAGGGTTAAAAAGACCCAGCATCATCAAATAACGGTTGCCTTATACCCACAATGATCATTTGACCTCAGAAATGTGGTGCTGGAGACAGCTACAGTGAAGGAAAAAAATATTTGATGCTCTGCAGAATAATATAATTTCAAATAAGTTATAAATTGATTTGCATTTTACTCAGTGAAATTGTCAGGAACCACTTTTTCGCTCCCTGAACCATGGCTTTTTCATACATGTGGTATATCAATCTGCTACCACTAGTGGCCACCCTCCGCCCTCTGGAGCACTCAGAATTGCATTACCTAGATTATGCATCGTGGGTTACAGACCGAACCCCAAGTATCCCCTGCACATGGGCTCCTACCCGACCTGATTACCCGAGTCCTGACAGAAATAAGTATTTGACCCCTTTGCAAAACATGACTTAGTATTTGGTGGCAAAACCCATGTTGGCAATCACAGATTCCTCTCCAAGTCATTAAGGTTTCGAGGCTGACGTTTGGCAACTCGAACTTCAGCTCCCTCCACAGATTTTCTATGGGATTAAGGTCTGGAGACTGGCCACTCCAGGACCTTAATGTTCTTCTTCTTGAGCCACTTCTTTGTTGCCTTGGCCATGTGTTTTGGATCATTGTCATGCTGGAATATCCATCCACGACCCATTTTCAATGCCCTGGCTGAGGTTCTTATCCAAGATTTGATTGTACATGACCCCATCCATCGTCCCTTTGGTGTGGTGAAGTTGTCCTGTCCCCTAAGCAGAAAACACCCCAAAGCATAATGTTTCCACCTCCATGTTTTTATGGTGGGGATGGTGTCTTGGGGTCATAGGCAGCATTCCTCCTCCTCCAAACACGGTGAGTTGAGTTGATGCCAAATAGCTTGATTTTGGTCTCATCTGACCACAACACTTTCACCCAGTTCATTCAGATGTTCATTGGCAAACTTCAGATAGGCCTGTACATGTGCTTTCTTGAGCAGGGGGACCTTGCAGGCACTACAGGATTTTAGTCCTTCATATTGTGTTACCAATTGTTTTCTTGGTGACTATGGTCCCAGCTGCCTTCAGATCATTGGCAAGATCCTCGTGTGTAATTCTGGGCTGATTCCTCACCGTTCTCATAATCATTGAAACTCCACGAGGTGAGATCTTGCCTGGAGCCCCAGATCGAGGAAGGTTGACAGTTATTTTGTGTTTCTTAAATTTGCGAATAATCGCACCATGGTCACCTTCTCACAAAGCTGCATGGCGATGGTTTTGTAGCCCGTTTCAGCGATTTGTAGGTCTACAATTTTGTCCCTGACATCCTTGGACAGCTCTTTGGTCTTGGCCATGGTGGAGAGTTTGGAATCTGACTGATTGCTTCTGTGGACAGGTGTCCTTTATTCAGGTAACAAACTGAGATTAGGAGCACTCCCTTTTAGAGAGTGCTCCTAATCTCAGTTTGTTACCTGTCTATAAGACACCTGGGAGCCAAACAGTTTGCTGATTCACTTAGTAAAATGCAAATCAATTTATAATTTATGTGAAATGCATTATTCTGGATATTTTGTTGTTATTCTGTCTCTCACTAAAATTATAGATTGATCATGTCTTTGTCAGCGGGCAAACATACAAAATCAGCAGGGGATCAAATAATATTTTCCAGTTAAGCACCAAGACGTTTGGAGATCTTGGGATCTAGCATATTGCGAAACCTGTATTAAGCCATTATTTTTATATAATAAAGAATAAAACAGATTGTTGGTTGCAACTTTATTACTGCTGTCTTAAGAAAACTTCTAGGTGTACAAACTCATATGATGCAGCATCCTTCTAATATATTCTTAATTATCAAGTATATCTTCATGTCATACCTGTTTCAGAGCTCTGTACGTATCTATGGCGTTTATCCAGGCTAACACCGGACCTTTGTTATCAGTAGCACCACGTCCATATAGGTTTCCTTTCAAAAAGATTAAGCGTTACACTAAGATATTTTCTCAAAATTTAGGAACATGAATGGGTTGGTTATTCTAGAAGAACCCCAAGATATACATGTGTGCATTACATGAAATGTACTATGGATTTTTATACAAACCGTATGCTCCTTTCCCTTCTGGTTGCTCACCTCTATTACACCCCATTCCATTCTGTTCCTCCTACACCATTACATTGCCTTTCAGTCTCTCCCTCCCTGTAACATAAAATTGGTTTTCAATGGTTGATGGGATAGGCATGGAGGGGGGCTCCATGCCTATCCCATCAACCATTGAAAACCAATTTTAGTATTTCCCTCCACGACTGCAATCCCTTCTCCAATATATTAAACCCTAGGCCCCTCGATTATTATACACTTTCTGCTCTATTCCCCTCGACCATTATTCTCCTTCCACCCTGAGCTTTCTCACCTTTATTTACATTCAATCCTAAAATGTCTACATGCTCGTTGTACTATTACACCGCCTCTCCCTGCCCTTCTCTTGTCCTCTTTCCCCCTCCTCAGTGTCCATACACCTTTTCCCTGTTTGCTTGTTTTTGAACTTCTATGGCCAATTAGCCCCTAGTTTTAAAAAGCTTAGTCCCTCAGCAGAAATTATTTTAGGACTTAAGTTACCCTCAGCACCATAATACCACTGAGCCCGAGTTCTGACCAGGTACTGTATATGTCCATAGAGAGGAAACATACCATTGATTTCAGTCATCGTATAAGGATCGGTGTTCCAACCATCTTCTTTTTTAGCAGGTTGGACATCAGTGTGTCCATAAAAACACACGGTGGCTTTGGTAGTGTCATTACCAAGCTCAGCTAGGATCGCTGGGGGAAAGGGAATACTCTGCCCGTCATGCAACTATAAGTAAAACAACACATAACACCAAGGTTATTATTTCACTGTTTTTTCCCTAAATTTCTGTTTGCATATGTACCTTTACCATATACACCCTAATGATTAGAGAGCTATAATAACAGGTATCAGGGAATCCTTTTTTACCTTGAGGTTCCCTGCTGTTTATCTACATTCTTAGATGATTATTAACAATAACAATTCTGAAACGTTGTACAATTTGAATATCAGGACAAATTAACAGGATATTATACTTATTTAGACATTATTATGGTAAGCTAGCTCCAGTTTACTGACCAAGCAATTCTAATTGCTGGCTTACCCCATTTATGGCCAACACACGTGAATGTATAAGACTGGAATGGAACTTCACGCTTCCTTTTGTCCATGGCCAAGCCATTAGTAACACTATTTTTAACCAATAACCAATATTACAATAGACGTAACAGGGAACCAATAACTAATCTGATAGACGTTCATTGCTATAAAAAAAATTGTACATTCTGAAGTATTTACCTTTTCAGAGCCCATATCTACTAACTCCACAGTGGCTCCAAGATCTCGGATCCTATCAGCTGTGATGTTCATCATCCTGATCACTTCTCCACGTAGTTCAGGATTACTTGAATCACTTGGAACAGCCAACCAGTCTTTAAGGTTCTGTTATAATAAAATTAATTTATACTTGAGTGACATAATGAGGCTAGTAAAACTGTGCTGTGCATTTAGAAGATGCTTTCATGCTTCTTATTTTATGCTGTTAGTATGTGATTTCAAATGGTATTTGTTGTTCAGTCACTGGTATAACTTGGTTATTAAAGTGAATTTATCACATGCACAGATTTTACTCAAAGAAATCCTGAAGCTAGTACTTAAGATGGCTGTTTAAACTAACGGATAACAAATATTTCTAATGTATTGGCCTAAAACATAATTAAATAAATGTATTAAGTATATTGAACAATGAAATTGAAGGTTTAGGAAAATATTAGGTCCACTTGAATAAAGAAAAGCATAACTCCCAACATTTCAGGTGTCCAAATTAGTGTAGCTGAAAGGTGTAGTTGAAAGGCGTGGGGCCATCCAGGAAGTGAGTGGGGTGGGAAGTGTGGTCACCACTTGCCTTTCCCGATCAGCCTCCTCACAATGCTAGCACATCGAGGAGGCGTCATACAAGCTTCAACAGCACATCCTGCTGGACCTTTCTGCTGCTTTTGACATTGTGGACCACCCTCTTCTCCTAAAAACACTTCATGATATTAATCTCTCTGACACTGCTCTGTCCTGGTTCACATCGTACCTTTCTGATCATCTCCCGATCCAGTAACACTTCTCCTCCCCTAGCCCTCTCAGTCGGGGCACACCAAGGCTCAGTTCTAGGGCCCCTTTTGTTCTCGCTTTACACTACCTCACTAGGCAAACTCATCTCTACCTTTGGCTTTCAATACCTCCTGTACGCTGATGACGTCCAAATCCTCTTCTAATCGCTCTCTCTGTCTTAGATTGTGTAACTAAGGTTCAATCTCTCCAATGATTGAAATCGTCTTCCTTTTCCCTCACGCTCACATGCCTTGGTGTCATCCTTGACCTCTCATTCACCCCCCATATTCAGTCTACCTCAAAAAACTCCATCTTAAAAACATTACTCACATTTGTCCCTTGTCCATGCGCTCATTATCTCCTGCCTCGATTATTGTAACTCTGTCTGAGCTGGTCTCCCTCTTACCCATCTCACCCCTCTACAATCCACCATGAATGTTGCTGCCAGACTTATCTTCCTCTGCCATCGATTTACTAACGTCTCTCCCCTCTGTCAGTCTCTTCACTGGCTGCCTGTGCGCTTCAGGATTCATTTCAAAATCCTATTACTTTCATAGCGGTTCCCCAATTTACATCTCATCTCTAAATACACTCCTAACCTGTCTCTCCGCTCATCCAAGGATCTCCGTTTGTCCTCTTCTCTGACGCAGTACCCTCTAAATATTAGAAATATGATTGCTCATAAAAATTCAATTTCCATCCTTACCTGAACAAACTCATCCTGATGTGTGTCAATGTAAGTGAAAAGGTCTTCTTGCAGTTTCTCAGATGCATCTGTTCCGAACGGCAGCATGATCAGACACAAAAATGTCACCTACGACAAACAACATGTTTTTTTATGTTACTATGGAAGTGCTAATCCTGTTGTTTTGCAAAAAAGCTCTCTCAGACAGGCAAAACAACATTCTGAACACAATCATAAGCATCCAGCCACACATAAACACAGCTCTGATTATGTGAACACAAAGGGGTTTATTCACTAAACTAGGAGTTTGTAGTTTTAACTCATAGATGGCACAGTGCATTATAAAGGGCCAAACTCTACCTAAAGAAGAGCTTGGTTAGCCCTATATAAAACCGCTAAATCAGTGAGATCAGTCACCCCACTGATTAAACTATGAATATTCCAGGGATCAGCACAATCCTTCTTACATTAGAAAGTTGTCAGGGTGGGCCCTTCATAATGCATAGGGATTTCAGCCCCTTGATAATGCATCTTACAAACTCATGCCGTAGCACATAAACCCCTAAAGTATGCAAAAGCTTGTTTAAGATGTAAACCTTCTGTAAATCGTATTAATCATTTTTGTTTAAAAAAACAAAAATACAAATCCTAGTTAACCTACTTAATAAACCCAATTTTTATTATGATGCCCCTAGTTTCAATATCCTAGAAGTAGATTTGCAGGTCAGCAAGGGGTTATATTTGATGCATTTTTTCCCTACAGAACATCTTTTGAAGAATCCATAGTCAAAACTAAATCATCTGCTTAGAAATTCATATAAACAAGAAATATGTTGTGCGGTATATTACAAATATTATTTCAAATATATTGCAATGTTAATTACTAGATTCCTAAAACATTAACTCTCGTTTTAGCAATTATAATATTGATTTTCCTATTTAGATATTTTATTTATAGCTTTTTTTTTTTTTAAATAGCATTAAATCACTACAAATTATATTAATTTTTCTTAAATAAAAGTGTTATTTAAAAAAAAAATATCTGGTTAAAATAAATCTTTTTTTGCTATTCACAACTGAGTAAGTAGTCCAAGATCCCACAAATGTATTCTTACAAGTCCCAGTAGAGCTTACTTACGTATTGGTGGTAATGTTGGAAAGAGATGCAAATAGAAACATAACAGAGAAGACTCCTGATCAGCGGGGATGAGCCTAAAATCTACCAATGTTCTGCAATGTTTTGTATTGCGACCATTGACATATAAATAAATGTCTAATAAAAACAGAGAACTATTGGGTTTATTTCTCAGTCTTATCCTGAACTAGCCCTCCTGCTGTACCATATGTTGCTAATACATACCTTTCTCGTCACCGGGACCAGCACATGCCCCGTGGAAAGCTTTCAGCGTGTAGGGAGTGGAATTGGAGAAGCCTTTCCAACAGGTTATTCAGGTTATGTTATACAACCTGACACCATTAATATAGGAGAGCTGGAAAACAGGGTCTCATTCTAATCTCAAAATCTCCTGCCGACTTCATGGCAAATTACAGCTAGACAAAGAGATGTATTATAACACAACAATTTGGGGCTTTATATTATCGTGAAGTTGGATTCAGCTTTGTATAAAGAACTAGATGTACAAGACATATAAACACCGCATTATCATCCGTTCCTTTTCTTTCCTTTCCTATTTGATAATAAGCACATATATTTGTGGTTAATAAAAAGGACTTCAGATAAAGCATATGTATTGCTAAAAAGGCAGCCCATTGTATATGTGTGTGTGTGTGTGTGTGTGCGTTTACTTTTTTTAAAGAGAGCACATCGTGTGTAGGATAAATGGGGGCTATAAGAGAAAGAACGTGTATAGACATCAAGCACAAGAGAAAATCCAAGAGGTTTCAAATCAAGGATGAGATACTTGGTTTACAAGCAAGGTGCTATTCAGCCTCTATGGTAGGGGTGTCCAGCCTGCGGCCCTCCAGCTGCTGCAGGACTACATCTCCCATAATGTTCTTTCAGCTAAGTGGCTGATAGAGGAGCATGAGAGATGTATGTAGTCCTGCAACAGCGGGAGGGCCGCAGGTTGGACAGCCCTGCTCTATGGCCAAAAAAACTAACACATCGAATCATTTTCCTTCCTTAAGTCTTCTGTCTTTTCCTCACCCCACCCTTACAAAGGCAGCTTGAATCAGCAATAATCATCAGCTCAACAACAGGGTGGAGATAACTTAATGAGGAGGAATAATCATGGAAAACGTGCGTTTTACAGAATGTTAAGATGGCTGCTTCTATGGTAAACCTATAAAGTGGGTTTCTAATACAGATCCCCTTTAGCACTGGTGATTTATCCCTACAGCAGTAGATATTTGCAGCATACATTTGCTGAAGTGTACAAAGTTACGTAAATAATAATAATAATAATAATAATATCTTACCACATATAATTTGCTTGTTGCTTTCTTTGAGCTGTTGAAACAAGTCACTACTAGTGCATGTGTTTGACACACACATTTATGGGTAGTCTGCTAATTTTGAAAGGCTAAAGGTTAACCGGTGCTGGTTTATAGAGATCAGCATTGTTTTTGACTGTTACGGGATATGAAGCAGATTTGTGTAATACCGTATTTGCTCGATTATAAGACGACCCTGATTACAAGACGACCCCCCAAAATCAGAATATTAATTTAGGAAAAAAAGAAAAAGCCTGAATATAAGACGACCCTATAGGAAAAAAAGTTTTACCAGTAAATGTTAATTCATGTAAACTATGTGAACATTTTTTTTTAAAATAAAAGCTATGATTGAGAAAATGTTTTTGTTTTTATTTCCTTTTATTTTACAACCTGCCCCCCCAGTTATGCACATCTGCCCCCAGGCTTGCCACTCTGCCCCAGAAATGCCTTATACCCCCTATATGCCACTGTGCCCCATGATATGCCTTATAGGCATATTATGGGGCAGAGTGGCTAATAGGGAGGTATAGGGCATTTCAGGAGGCAGAGTGGCATATAGAGGCTTAAAAGGGATTTCTGGAGGCAGAGTGACATTAAGGGGGTTAAAAGGCATTTCACAGAGCACTCTGCCTACAGAAATGCCTTATGCCCCCCATTTAACCCCCCCCCAACTTACCGGTGCTTCTGATTCCCCGGTGTGTAGTCGGGGCAACGTGTAAACGTCCACGCGATGCGCATAGACAACTTCCGCTGCATGAAGGAGGTGCGGATGCAGACAACCCCCGCTGCTAACCACACCTCCTTTCGGCTGCGACGGAAGTTGTCTACGCGAATCGCGTAGACGTCTACACGCTGACCCGGCTGCACACCGGGGACTCAGAAGCACCGGTAAGTTTTGGGGGGGGGGCATAGGACAGGAGGATCTAGGTCCCCTGCAGCGCTGCGGGGGATCTGGATCTTAGTCTCATAGTCAGACCTATTTGAGGTCTGATTATATAACGACCCCAATTATAAGACGAGGGGTCTTTTTCAGAACATTTGCTCTGAAAAAAACCTTGTCTTTTAATCAAGCAAATACGGTACATTCGTTAAAGGTACAATAACTTATATATATAAATGACGAGAGGCTGCATTATATGTATCGTTAGGTGTATCATTAGTTGCGTTAATTAGAAATCAAGGCAACTTTGGAGCAAAAGCCATCAGTATTAGAATCCATGAAATATCTTCCAACATTGATCCGGTTTATAACTTAATCACATAATCTAGTTTCATTCTAGATAGAAAATAATGGAATAGTAAAATGAAAACAACATTATTGCCTTACTTTGTTCCCCAGAAACTAATACCGAAGGAATTTGGTGCAAAGTTAAATGTTTACTACCTTACAGTAAGTAATGCAAATCCATCCATTAAAGGGAACGGTCATATTATCTCTGATAACGTATTCATTTTGTTTTTGTTCACTATTTAAATAAAAGCTATTTTAAAAAAAACTGCTAGCTTGCTTCCAAATCATATGCTATTTACGATGATTTATTTATCCCATCCCATTTATTATTTATTAATTTATATAGCACCATCATATTCCACAGAGCTGCACAATGGGCAAACAGTACAGAACAAGTAGCACATTAGCGATCGATTTAGACGTGCAGAAGCTGTACAGGTTCATGTGCAGTCTAAAAAAAACTGGCTTGAATCCCCCCTGCCCTCCCGGACGTGGAGGAAGCCCCGGCAGGAAGCTACGGAAATCTTCTGAGATAAAACCAACATTTTCAGTGTTACCCTAAATTACTGTATACTTTGCTATATTTTATGCTCAAGAGATCTCGTCAACAGATGAAAGCATGCCTCCCAACTCTCCCGCTTTATGTGGGACAGTCCTGAGTTTGGCACTCTATCCCACTGTCCCACCGAGCTCTTTCTGGGACACTAGAGAATGCATCAACAGAATTATGTGCATGCACAGTAGCAGTGACATTCTACCTCCCATTCGCCGGGGGTAGAAGTTGGGAGTTTATGTTTATGTATATATACACACTTTTCGGTGCAAGGACAACTTTTAAAGAATTTAAGAATTTAGGTTCCCGTCTTCTCGCCTGCATGGCTCCTGCGCCAATGGCTCGTTCAGCGTTCAGATAGCATGCATATGATTGGCGAGAAGTCCCATTGATTTTTAAAAGCGTACTGAGATACGCTCACGGCATTTGGAAACGACAGCGGGGGACGCAGTTAAATGAGACAGAACTCTCATCTTCTACCTCCAGTAACCGGAGAATCCAGCACTGATCTACATGCAGCAATATGCATTTCACATGAACATAGGGCTCCAGGGATTCTTTCATTTATCCGGCTAGGATCAGTAGATATGAATCTAATCTCACTTTACTGACACTGTCAAAATGCCTAAAAAGACATATAAGTGATACGTTATTATTATCCTCGGTATCCTCAGTATTCTTCTAATCCTCAATCAGACACACAGGCATAGCGTAAGTGTGAAGCATGTATGTTATATGGAATACAAAGCATGGCTCTGTGTGAAAAGCTATAAAATGTTTCCCGACTGAGCATGAAATATATGCGCACACATACACCCATGAGAAACTTGTGCATCCGTTTTAAAGCAATTTAAAGTCCTTACCAGAGAAAAGGGGTAAAGTCTCAAGGAGAATTGCATCATATTTTCGTGTCTTCTGCTCATGCGGTTATGAAGAAGAAGCAGGCAGTGTCACGTTACTGCTGTCCTCCCCAATGGATATTCTCTTCTGTCTAACCGTTCATTAGGGAACTACTTATCTCTCTGCCGTTCAGATGCGAGTCAGCTGGACATGTGAATACAGACTTTCTTTGTTTCAAACGGCTATAAATGGATTGTACAGGAGTGGAAAGATGGAAATAGAAAAACAGATGAACAATGTGTTAAAAAAAAACAAAAAAACAAGTGGAATCCTTATGTCATTGGGTGTAGGGGATGACATCAATAGGCGCTAGCTGTTTGTGATATGTATCATTCAACATACATTGACTCAAGACAATAAAATCGTTGGTTGTAAATTTGTTTTTTAGTATTTTGTGTATCATATTTAAAATGACACAGTTGCAGATCAGCAGATTAGTATCTGTATGCAGCAGTGATTGTACACAGAAACAACTGATGGCGTAATATTCTTGACCCAAGAAGTGATTTTTAACCTTATTAGAGAGGTGACTATGCATAAAAGATTTATTTAGCTGTAATCAGAACCGTATTGCAATATCTAAAGCTTTAACACGGCTAAATTATTATTTTTATTATTTATTGATTTTATATCGTTATATTCCACAGAGCTGTACAATTAGTAAAAAGGATGTAACAATAATAATAAATAAAATTAGGAATCTCTGGTTCTAACGATACAGCACAACGCCCCATATGTTACAATGACCGTTGCCTACAGCAGTGAAATAATGGGAAAATAAGTCAAGCCATGTTCTCCCATTTTTTCCTTGGCTGTGATTATTGTTCACAGGTGAATGAGTCTGCTGTAGGATTTGTGAATAGGGAATTTGGTGTTTTTTTTATAAAGCATTTGAGAATATTTTACGATACGCATTTATTTCTTAACCACAAAAACTAAAACTGATCCCCTAGAGTTTTAATAATAACCATTTTTAGCCAACTACTCCCCTGTATCAGAAACGGCACACAGTAAGAAGAATTATCCATTCTTACAAGAAGAATAGTCTACGCAGTACCTGCTACACATAAAAATATTATTCATTTGGGAACAAATGATTAAGTGAGATATTATATTGCTTTAAATTAACTATTTTTACAAAACCCATACCACCTTCATTGAAGAAATTTGATTCATTAAATGTGTAAATGTTCCTTAATTCTTCATTTTAAGACTATATTTTAAGAAGTATAGACAGGACATTTTTATCTGATGAGGTCAAAGCAAATTTATCAGCTGGATTATATAGTACCATTGGGTTCTAGATATCTCTGGAGATGTTTGCTTCAGCGGGTTCTAGATCTTTATGGTGGCATTCCTGTTCAGACTGAAATTTCCGAAAGAGGGGTGAATGTTGGCTTTTCTTGTCAGTGTCCTGACGATATATGTTTACACAGTTTATGTGTCTCAGATGCAAGGATCAGGTATGTAAAGTTCAAAATGGTGTGTATTATGAAGTTGATTCATTGGTCATTTTGTCCAGAAAAAAAATCACATGCAGACCAGAAAATCTGTATATGCCACCCCAGCGTATGTGTTATATACAAAATCACAGAAGGGAATGACATCAATAGGCGCTAGCTGTTTGTGATATGTATTATTCAACATAAATTGACTCAAGACAATAAAATCGTTGGTTGTAAATTTGTTGTTTTTTTAGTATTTTGTGTATCATATTTAAAATGGCACAGTTGCAGATCAGCAGATTAGTATCTGTATGCAGCAGTGATTGTACACAGAAACACCTGATATAAAACCCATACCACCTTCATTGAAGAAATTTGATTCATTAAATGTGTAAACGTTCCTTAATACTTCATTTTAAGAAATATAGACAGGACACTTTTATCTGATGAGGTAAAAGCACATTTGTCAGCTGGATTATATAGTACCATTGGGTTCTAGATATCTCTGGAGATGTTTGCTTATTTTATTATTTTTGTTATATTGTGGCTGGGGAGTGTTTACTAAATTCTGGAGTGCAGACCATTATCCCACTTACACTAAACTTCACAGCAGGCACTATGTTGATGGCGCTATATAAAACAATAAATAATAATAATAATAATGTATTCTGGTAGGTAGCGTTCTCTGGTCTTCTCAGCAGGCACTATGTATTCTGGTAGGTAGCGTTCTCTGGTGTTCAGCAAAACCCAGATATGTCCATCAGACATCAAGATAGTGATGCCTGCTTCATCACTCCAGAGAATATGTTTCCACTGCTCCAGAATCCACCGTTACACCGTTCCATAAGACTCTTGCTATTGTGTAGCCATTTTGTGACACTCTTGAGGCACAGTGCTTTCACTGATGTAACTTTCAGAGACAGTTTGGAGCTTTTTAGTGAGTGGTGTTACAGAGGACAGGTTATTTTTACGAGCTTCAGCTTCCAGCATCCCCGCTCCCTATGTGCGGCCTACACTTTCACATCACAACAAAAGCATTTATAGCAGACCAGGGCAGACATTTCACAAACTGATTTATAGCAAGGGCAGCATTCTCTGACCAAATTTAAAGTCACTGAGCTCTCCAGTACAACCCATTCTACTGCCAATGTTCGTCCATGGAGATACCTGCCTATGTGTTAGTAACAGGTGTGGGTGAAACACCTAAATTCAATTTTTAGGAGGGATGTCCACCCTGTGAACATGTAAGGCTGACTTACTAAAAGTAGAGGTGGCAGTTGAGTTCATGCGACATCCAGTGGCTGGATTTTGAAAAAAAATCCATGTATAGTATTCTCAATTTGAAAAAATAAACCCAAGTAAAAAGGTGAGGCCTGATTTTTTTTTGTTTTTTTTTTTTGGGTGGGGGGGTCCTACATTTAATATTTGTTGACGCACTCGCCTTTTTTAATTCATGTGTTTACTGGTAGGTATAAATAGTGCTATAAAAGGTTTTTATCAGAAAGGATACTTATTATACATAACGCATGCCAACGTTTTCAAGCTGAAATTCAGCTGTAGAAAAAGAAGTGCAGCATTTGTCAAGTGATGTTTGCTTGGCCGTAAAAGTTAAATAGGAAAATGGTATAATAGTTTACTCAGAGGTTCCAAGGTTTTACCTTGAAAAATTACTTCACGCCTTTGTGTCTTTGTCTTCAGTCAACTCAAGTGTTTGTTTCTACAGAACAAGGACATTTGCTAATGGCTTGTTAAGATTGGGAATTGAGTGTATTTTTCTAGGGTAGATTGTGTTACAGCTTTACATCAGCAAACTGTTTTTTGTAGCAACATTACCTAAATATTTGAACATGTAAATGATATTTTAATCATGGTTTACACGTTTCACATTGTTGATTTTAACTCCATAGAAATGGAAACATTTACAGAATCTCTCTTAGTAACAGAGTGCATCATGCGTTCATATCATGATTTTGGAAACAATTGAAAACAATTCATTTTGAGCCCGTACATGTATAGGCTTTTTCATTAAGGGGTTAAAACACAAAATAAATAAAGTTGTGAACCGCCAGTGAAGAAATCTGTGATGGTAAAATGCAGTGTTACCCGAATAAATATTTTCATTTAATTTATTCCATCCCCATTTCTGACAATCTGGTCTCTCACGGGGAATGCACAGGAATATAAAGGTGGTTTTGTACCCCAAATACCTTATTTTGTTTGCCATTTTTAAAATATGTTGGTATATTCAAGATTCCCCTTCTCTCTGGTTGATGTAACCACACAAATTAGACATCCATTTTCATGACAAGTAGGGCTTTCCTTTGAAACCATAGAAAGAGCACCACATCCACCCCTTACATATTACTGCATAGTGTACTACTTTAATGGTTATGGCGTTGTGGGGTTTCTGGGTAGTGAAGAGGATTTTTATTTTTGTTTTACTCTGCAATATGGATAGAGATCACTTTGAGGATCACTAAGCTCCCTATATAGTCTATGTATTTATCTTTTTAACTTATATTGCATTTCAGATGTGTCACTGCGATGTTGCGTTTGTTTAATTTGAACTTAATGGTTGTATATAAGATGTACATTGACATATTTAAAAAAACCCATTAAAGTGAAAATTAGAAAGTACAGCATAAATAGTTTGGGTTGCACTGTTTATTGTGGCAGCTTTCTCAGCACATATAAAACAACGAATTATCAGTTTTTCCATCAGATGTAAATATGGTAAAAAAAAGTCAGTCAGTCATTGTCTTGGCTTGTCTGTCGACTTTATTCCAACTGGGAAACCTCATACAGGTAAGCTCCCAGCAGCTTCACTCCCTGGATGTAATTATACCTGGAAATGAAACAGATCATATAATAAATAAAATAATTTTAAAGGGAAAAAAATACTAATAAATGAATCCTGAAATAAATAATAAATATATCACACAAGTTAAAAGTTGTATCTAAGGCCAAGCAGTAAAGTGAAATATACTGTGTTTCTTGGTTGGGTACTACTATACTACTGAAGGCGATAACCGGTTGGCATAGGATTTAAGAATGTCACGCCACAAAAGCCTTACCTGTTTAGTTTTTCATTTTGAGAGTGTGCACCATCATCAGAGGAACCCACGGGAAGCAGCATAACATTCTTGCCAGTTGCCTCTTGGAAGGTGAGCGTGACCGGGATGCTTCCACCCTCTCTGGTTAAGTCAGGTTCGACATTAAAAACTATGAGAGAAAACAAAGCATTTGGGATCAGTCACATATGCAACACGTGTCTCGTTCTGCATACAGCCACAAAATGACAGAAAATGGCACTATGTATCAAGCAAATATTGGAGTAGTCTTAATCGCTTACTCCATTACTCCATTAATAGAATTTAACAAATTACTACATTTTGGGCATTCCTCTGTATACTCCATGACAGGGGTGACCAAGTTTTCTGCAGTGGGCCACTTCATCAGAATTTTTAGACTTTAATAAGATATGCAGATTAAAAAAAAAAGTAAATGACACAAAACCTTTACTTTTCCTCTCACTGATTTCTGGGCCTAGAAAGTTCTGTGACTACAAATTCAGGATTCTGGATAAATAAAATGAAATATTTCTATTTATTCTAGGGATGCACCAAAATGAAAATTTTGGACCGAAACCAAAAATTCAGGGTTCACTTAGCCGAAGCTAAAAATGACCCCCCCACCTTTAAAAATAATTAAAAAATCCCACACTTTTAATAAAAGTAAGTTACACACCAAAATTGTACAAAAAATTTAATAATGTTTATAATATATATATATATATATATATATATATATATATATATATATATATATATATATATATATACACACACACACACACACACAACTATATAATTTACATACAAAATACACAGCACTGACACGCACACTGATTTAAACTGAACACAATGCCAATTCTATTTTACTCGACAAAAAACAGATGTAAATACAAGTCTTGTTAAGTAAAACTAGATCACTAGATCAGCTACTGGTTAATAGGTGGCATGTTCCTGTTACCGTATTTTGTGCAGTTGCCATACTTATACGACCTGTAAAGGGTTGTAAATATTTCTTTGCAACCTGTACTAAAGAATATACTGGCACCATAAAAAACACTCATGTATAGTACTCTCAATAAGCTGGTCAAGAGAGTCCTTACCCGTTTTCATGGCGTTCCTACCGGCGACGTAGTGAGGATGGTTGAAATCAGACACCCAAGGCCTCCCACCGTGGCCCATAGTAACTTGGAACTTGTTTGGACTTCCCAGCTCTTTGAACTTTTTAGTAAGGTAATCTTCAACCTACAATAAAGAATTTACAAGATACAAAATCACTACAAAACTGACCTTTTAGAAAATGGATTAAGATAAATATTTTGAGTAAGTTTTCCATAGCCTACCTGTTTTTTCACTTGCTCTGGTTCCATGTCTGGCACTAGTCTTATAGAGAACTTGCCGATGACTTTTCGTGGGATGACCGTTTTTGCCCCCCCTGCAGAAAAAGCTCCCTCGATACCGTGAAGAGACAGAGATGGATATCTCCACCGGTGCATCAGGATTTTGTGCTGCAACAAGACAGGAGTAGTAAGAGACCGCAAAACGAACCACAACTATTTCATTACATTAAAGGAGAAGCACAGTAGATCGAACAGACACGATCGCATTAACTAATCGCAACGTGGTATTCCCATTAAACAAATAGCGAATGGACTCCTGAAATGTTTCAAATTCAGATTAATGAGCAACTCACTGCATATAACAAAAAAATACATTTTACTGATACCTTTGAATCATGAAGTAGTTTTCCAGCACCAATGTCACTTGCAAAGTCTTCAAGATCAAAATCAATTTTATCATAAATAGTCTTCTCCTCTTCTGTCAAAGGTGCCACTGCCTCGTTTATTCCAGGAATAAGAATTTTCCCTTTTTTGTCCAGTAAACTGCCTTTGGGGCCAAAGAAAGAAAATAATAAATTAAAGGGAAAAAAGAAATACTAAAGAAAAAAAAAAGCGTGGAAAAAACCCCCATATACATATACACACACTCATCCTTACTATTGGTCACTAAGTTGATGAAGCACAATATATAAGTCTCTATTCATCTCGCACAGAAGAAAATGAATCACTGCTTACAGACAATACACATTTTTGAGCTTCATAAAAGAACCAGGGTATAGGTGTGCTTACCCATGAGTGCAATAAGATCAGTCATTGCTTCGTGAACGGAGCCTCCATATACCCCTGAATGAAGATCTTTATTGCTGCATTCGACCTATGGGGAAAAGACAACATGCTCAATGCGCCAGAGGTCCATTTGAACTGTATTTAAATAGAATACTTCCATTTGATGTTAAAAAAATGACTATATGAAAGTAGATATATTTGGTAGTTTATGAAAAGTCACCAGTTTTGTGCCAGAGGCTAAATCCTATCATTTACTGTAGACAGGCAAGTCTAAAACACCCCTGCTCTCTACTTAAAATCTGCTACCCGTATAATCCATTGTACAGCACCACTGAAGCTGTTGGCACTTTATGAACGGTAAACATAAGAGTAACAAACACAACTATGGAGCATGGAATGACTGCACAAAAAGGCAGCATGAATTTAAGGATTTTGGAACAATCTAGGCTGAATCTTACGTAAGGCAGACTAAGCATGTACCTACAGATTCACTTTTCTATGAGCATCATAAGACAGAAGCAAAAGGACTTAATGATAGCTTCATCATGTTCTGCCTTAACTCCCACATAATGGCTGCCAAAGTGAAGAGCACAAATAGATGTGATATTCTCCGTAAAACTATACCTCAATGAAAAAATAGCAGATCCCCCGGAGGCCGTAGGTAATACATGGTTTGTTCTTGCCGAGCCAGTAGTTGTCAGAAATGCAAACATAGTCCACATCCTTAAAAAAGGTATCTTTTTTGGCAAAAATCAGGTCATCCAGTCCTTCTGATCCAGACTCTTCCATTCCCTCAAAGCAGAATTTTAGGTTGACAGGGACTTCCTTTGAACAGAGAGATACAATCATTCACTTTGTTAAAGAAAGCAACACGGTACTATTGCAGTCTTAAGGCTCCAAAATGACATTTAAGAACAGTCTCTGTATAGCCCTGTATTCCATGGCTTACATTGTACTGGGAAGCTGCAAGTCTTACATGGCTCAGGTACAGAGCGACGGCAAATGGCAAAATAAACCTATTAAAAGGAAACTTTGACAAAAATAGCAACCCACCCTCACTTGATTACATCTCCTAAGCCAGCACATCGTCGGACAGCTTCTTCAGTCCCTGGGCAGGTTAGGCCGATATCCTTTTTTTATTGAAGCTGGTGCATTGGCTTCTGAAAACTCCTTAAGAAAACTGTTGGCAGCCCACCATGTGGACAGTCTCTTTGCAAATGATTTCCCTACAGGCAGTGCACGAGTCTCCTCCGAACAACCCAAACTTCAAGGGTATTACATAGTTCCTAAATGATTTTATAGTATGGCTTCCATAGGATCCACCCTTCCAGACACTCCACTCATTTCTATGAAATGCAGCCCCTTGTGGTACGGACATATCGCAAAGGAAGAAATCTTATATTTACTGGTTGAGGATGACAGAATCATTGGATGGAAGGATGACCACGTGGAACAATTAGGGATCCAACAAAATGGACTGCATCTTTTTGAATAGTGTTCTATTCAAAATAGGCAACAGTAGCCTCTTCCCTGAAATAGCAAACTAGTAAAGTGCATCCCTTGTAACTAAAAATGCTTGAATGATTTGGACACCATGAATGTTAGAGAAAGGATCCTTTTTATTTATCTTGTTAATAGAACAATGTGTATTTAGCGGCACTTTCCTCTTTCATTGAGATGTTTTAGTAGACCATACACATCAGTGCTGGTAATGAAGGAAACAAAAGGGAGTTACAACATTTTAGTGATTGGCATTTTACACCAACACACCATACTAGTTTTCAGAATGATAATGTCTTAATCTCCCGAGGACCTTTGATTCTAAACTTTGGTATGAGATATGTGCCGAGTGTGACCTATGGACCTGTTTTTGAAAGTGCTGTATTATATTACAAGTGCACTTTTATTCCTTGACTTAACTTGATTTCAGAGACATTTGTGAAGAAGGGTGATGAAGGCAGTCGTAGTTTAAGAACCAAAGATCACATTCAATCTTTACCTGTTTTGTTTGCTGATAAGCCTCTATGCAATTAAGCCACGCAAGCACTGGACCTTTGTCATCTGTGGATCCTCTCCCATATAACTTCCCTAGATGGAAAGGAACACATAATCAGAATACAAAACAGGAACCTACCCAGACAATTCCTGATAATTGTACAGTTTGTAAGGCACGTGTAGGCTAACAGGACTGAACAGCACACGCTATTGTAACGTAAGAATACTTTTTAAAAGAGACATGTTAATAGTTTATTCTAATCAATTAACAAAAAAGCAAAGTGAGTGAAGAGAAGAAAAATCTAAATCAAATCATTAGTTGGTGTGACCACCCCATCAATTCCTCTAGGTACACTTGCTCGCCAGTTAGGTTGCTCCAAACATTTTGGAGAACCACAGTTCTGTGGATTTTGGCAGCCTCCGTTGCTTCTCGCTCCATGTAATCCCAGACAGACTTGATGATTGAGGCCAAATGTTGTAGAGGGCCACATCTATCACTTCTCTATATGGTAGTACTTTAAAAAGTTCTGGCTTAAAGGGTTTGGGGGTAGTGAACCGGGGTGGGGGTTATAATTTTTTACTTTTTATACATTTATTCATTTATTTTGCACAGTTATCTGTGCAAGAAGGATAGACATTTATATAGACGTATATCTCGTAAATCTTATGTATGTCACAGATCACTGTATTATTATTTTTTTTAATGTATATTTCTCATTTTATTTTTCTTACAAAAAAACTTTTTTTTTTTTCTTCACTTTTCCCTTTGTCTCAATATTCCTTGCAAGCAAGGCTCCACAGAACTGCATTGCCGATTGCCATGCATGCAATCAGCCAGAAGGGGGAGCAACTGGAGATCTAGACCCTGCGGGATCTCTCCTATCCTCAAGCTACCTCCCGGCTTGGTGTCAGCAGTGTATGCAGTTACACATGATAATTTGGCAGGACCCCAGCAATGCTGGCTTCTGCTGAGAGTGGCAGTCCAGCCCGATCTCAAATGCAGTGGCAGTGAGATGTCCTAGCTGCTGCGAAAAATGTTGGACATCTTGTCACACTTTTTGTTGACATACCTGTACGTCCATGGTAGGGAAGGGGTTAAACTGTCTTCAACAACCTCTCCTTGTTAATTAGTTTGTCTGTTCCTCACCCAGTTTTATTCCTCCTACACAGCAGTTTTTTGATTGTATTGCAAGCTACATATTAAATTGATGATCATTAGCATAACCAGGCATCTAACTATTTCCCTACAAAATCCTGTGTTGAAGTCAAAGGGTGGTCACACCAACTGTGTGATTTGATTCAGATTTTTTCTTCTCACTTTGCATTTTGTTAAGGTAAAATAAGTTAACATGTCTATTTTTGAAGGCATTCCTACTCTATGGCATTTTTTTCCCACCTGCCTAAAACTTTTGAACAGTATTGTACTTGGGAAGCTTCATAGAAAGTTTAGGTCAGGTCATAGGATAGGAGATAAGCAACTCACAAGGGCTTCTTCTGCACTCTACAGGGAGAGCTTCTATTGTATTGACTTGCTAAAACATAACGTCTACTCCAACAATACTATAAGGAAAGCATTAAGTAGCAAAGATAAGTAGTATCAAGTAGACTGTCAATTATCCTGTTACTAGCCTATTATTTGCAAAGACCTGCTAGCCTTGTTATTATCATAAGATTATAGTAATAATGTAGTTTCAACAGTCCATCAGGACCTGCGGTTATCAGGAACCTGATGCCATTTCCAGCATACTGCTGACATGTATGAAAAGAGTTTTATGACAGATTTATTTTTTCCCAGGCTCAGCAAAAAAGTCCTGCACGCCAACAACACATGGCGGCCATTGTAATTGTGCACGGGGTGCTGGCTATACCTTAGTAATGCCTGGTGTACAGCCCTAGTGCATGGTGTACCAACCACAAGCACACACACACACTATCTGCTAGAAAACTTCCTGTAAAGGCACATGACTCAAAGAACAGAACAGTTAGTGTGTAGGAAATCCACATTGAGTTAGCATAAAGCCAAGTCACATGAGACACCTTGGTTTAAGCGTCCCGTTATGGTGCCCCTACGCCCCTCTCACTTGCTCTCTATTCCCCAGCCCATCTTTATTTCATGGCCCTGTTAATCCCAGATATTCATCTCCATTCTTGTAACATCTAACCTGAGAGCACCTGCTGCCTATTACATACAGGATTTAAGTTTTATCATTACATTGGTGTCTAAGAATCGGTGGATAACAGGCCACATTAGGGCGGCAGGTTTTATACACCTTGCACTGGGGATATCTGTTTGAGGAGCTTGCTCCAGAACTTTGGAACCA
This sequence comes from Spea bombifrons, assembly GCF_027358695.1. Lineage (NCBI taxonomy): Eukaryota > Metazoa > Chordata > Amphibia > Anura > Pelobatidae > Spea > Spea bombifrons. Next base: position 72,157,777 of record NC_071091.1, read on the forward strand.
ATTATCCCATCAGTAAACGGAGTTAAAGTGGAACATGGCTGGGAGAAGCAAACAAATAATACCATAAAATTCATGGAGCGTGACAAACAGTGTCTGTCTGTCCCTGCTGCGAGGTTCTTTTATAAAGAGGAGGCCTTTCTTGTGGATTGCGCTGGCACAGAGTAAAGATATGCTGAATAATGAAGCAGTTATTTTACGCTAAACTCTAACCTCTCCTAAATAGTTTATAAAAACGCCGTTAGGCTTCATCCAGTTGTCTTGGAGCAAGTACGGACAGTTTTAGTATACTTTATACAAAATATGTATGTTTAAATCATATACATTTTGCAGTTTTAAGTCTAACCAACTACATGTTGGTGAGGAAAAGGGTGGTTTACGCACCAAAACCGCATTTGGCAGGGCAGCTGCGTCTTCAAATCCCTAAAATCCCCATACAATTATGAAGGGTCATCCCTAGAAAATGCCTGAGCTGGCCCTGCATAATGCATAGTTTAATCAGTAATTTGACTTTCAAAAAAGTCCACCGATTTCAATATGCTTTATAAAGAGACATCATAGATATTCTTGCAGAAGCTCACTGGGGGTTGGCCTTTTATAATGTAAAAGCGAAGCCAATGAGATGAAACTGCAACACCTTTGCCAACTCTCTCTATAATAAACAAACCCCAGGGTTATTTAGATGTCGTACAATAATAACACGACGAAAGGGGAAAGGCAAAGCAAACAAATTATCGAGAAAGGTATATAAACGAACTTTGTTTATTGCAAACTTTGATGACTTACCATCTCTTTCCTCCAAAACAAAAGGCTCACTGTCCCAACCGTCCTCGAGAGCTGCTGGCTGGACATCCAGATGGCCGTACACACACACGGTCTTCTTACCAGGATCAGTACCGAGAATACCCAGGAGAATAGGAGGAAGGGGGATCTCTGAGCCATCGGGAAGCTAAAACATAAACATAATCAATAATAAGGGAGAATCACCAGTGGAAAAGTATAGAGGCAGAAAACATTAACAACTGAAGCAAAGGTTCTCAAGGTTGGGCTTGACCTCCTACCACAATCACAAATTACCCAACTATCAAAATAAGTTGTACTGAGCCAGATGTTCTTCTGTGAGGATAATTGGAAATTCTGCAAATTTACTGGGATTCGTAAAAATACTTTAGCATATGCAAACAAATCAGGGATTAGTGGACCAACTAAGAGCCATTTCTGCCACCTCATAACATGATGCGTTGGTGTATTGTTCAGACTAGCAGAAGGCAATGCATGGCAGAATGTGGGACAAACAGTGCGGTTGCCCTAGGCCCAGGCCCAGCAGCCAGTACGGTCTAAATGTGGAAGTCCATGAAACTGCCGACACAGCACTTTTAGCTAAAGCTTCCTTATGGCACGACTGCATATCCCAGTCACCAGCAAGTTGAAGCATGAGGACCGTGAAGCAGGAGCGTTAATTGAGAGGTCCGTGTCAGCACCAACAAACACCCTTCACTACACACTCAAGTACTACTTTGGGGAGGTTTCCTCATTCTCCATTAGTTATTTAGAAACTACTTTGAACAAAGAAACAAAATTACAGACAAAGCTGAAAGAGCATCCAAGAGCTTCAAGTGCTCTGGAGATATGAAGTCATAGAACATGCATTAACTGGATATAGTCATTCCACAAACTAGGGGCATATTTGGTCCACTATTCTTAACATGGTTAAAAATGAGTGCATCTCATATCAGTCTGGCTGGGTAAATGTTCAGAAGGGCTCACAGAAATGCCAAAGTGAGCTGACCCCAAATAAAGACCAAAGATCATTTTATTCTTCCTACTTCCCATGGTACACTTTGTCCTTCTTTTACATTTAAAACATGTAAGCGGAGGGATCGAGGTTTGAGATCTTGCACAGTATCCATCAGCTGTTTGGTTAGAACCTGTGGATGATGGGCATTCCAATTCAACAAGTTACCCCATCCTTATCTGGGCTTACATGGTCATCCACACAGTACTATAGAAGGTCTGTTACCTTTTGTTTGCCGATGTCCACCAACTCTGTCGATCCTCCAAGACGCTCAATTTCCTTGGCTGCGACTTCCATCATCTTCTTGATTTCTCCTCGTTTCTCTGGCCAAGCTGATACACTCTGGATTGCAACCCATTCTGCCAGTCTCTACAGGCCACAGAAAGCAAACATATACGTAAACACACGTCTGAGCACTATATGCCTGACCATCCAATAGCTTCTCTCCAGCATCCCGCGACGGACGGCATCACTGACATTATGACAGAGTCTGCGCATTCACGTTACGTTATGTTCATGGGAGCTTCCATTTAAAGTTTACAAATATAAATAAGGAGTCAAATCTAAAGCCCTTACAGCAGACAGCAAGAGCGAGCAAACATTAGACGCTCATCACTACATGCCAACACACAAAATCCAGACCTATTTATGGGAAGCTCTGCCTCATGACCTCATAGTCACCAGGGGTTATTTATCATTGGTGATCCTGGTGCAAAATGTCACAAGTGCTTTTATCACCATAACTTCCAAAGACAATAAAGAGCACAGACCACCAGTTGCTATGGTGATATGACCAGATTCTAAAAAGTGCACCAAAATCACTTTTTTTTTTTTTTTTTTTTTATACATGATCCCCAATGTAACATCAACCACCATATTAAATGAACAGTGATGCCAAAACTTGGTAAGGCTGCTTACAAAGAGAAAAACAGCCCTATCAATCTACGTCACTCCCAGGCAGATGCTGCCATAGCTCCAGAAACGCAGCTGCACCTCCGTCTGCCCGGGAGGCTGGCGGTATATGAATGGAATCGCGGGATCCTCACCTTCACATAAAGATCCTGGTTCTTATCGATGTGCGCGAAGAGATCGGGGAGGACTGACATGGCGAGACACGTGTGCGCACTGCTGGGTGCTCTATGCCGGTAAGAAGCAGCAGTCTGGAGTCAGTCAGAGGATTTAACGCGAGGATTTCCTTAGTCAGGACAAACAGGCCCCGCCCACAGCCCCAGTGCAAAGGCTTCAGTGAAATCACGTGACGAGCCGATCCCGTGAGGAGGTCAGCTGACTCGGAGCCGCGGACGCAGGGTTGAGGGGGCGGCTTGGCCGGCCGGGGACAAGACGTTACGTCGCTCTCTGTATTGGCTTTACTAACCGGCTGTTTACATTAATACAAGAACCACGGAAGCGGCTGTATATGGATATTCGGTCTATTCGCTATTAGGGCCCCTGGAATATGTGTAGGCATGTCATGGAAACAACCTGGCTATATATTATGAATTGCCCCAGTGAGCTGTTGCCCCAAGAGGCACTTGGTCGGCCCTGCATAATGGATAGGTTAATACAGTAAGAGTCGTTTCATGGTAGAGATTAAGCTATGCATTATGCTTACACGAGCGTCTTGCCAGAGTTGAACTTCCATAACGTTTCATGAATTCAGTTGAGCTGAAATTGTGTTCTTACCATCGGGAAAAGAAAATCATTTGCCCAGGATCAAGGCAAGAGGTCATTTAGAGTAAGTAAGGGAATTTAAGCATGCATGGGATTGGCATAAAGCTATCCCGAATATATGACTAGATCAAGGACTGATTAACATCAGGAAAAATGGGCAGAACTGTTTCCATGATATTTGTCCTTCTAATCTACTTGTTTTGTTCTGCTCTGAAAACCTAAAGCCGTGTTTGGTCCTTGATTTTGTCTTATATTTAGAATTACTCCGTACCTGTCCCATCCGTGCTTACTTTACCTCACAGTATTAACCTCTACTGCTTCTGCTGGAAGATTGTTCCACAATTCCACTACCCTCCCAGTAAATAAAGCTTCCTTATGTTGCATCTCGGATTCTGACACACAAGTTTTAAAATGTTACTGCTTGTTATAACATGTGTATATATATATACATGTGTGTGTGTATATGTATATATATATAATATAAATATATATATATATATATATATATATATATATATATATATATATATATATACACACTGCTCAAAATAATAAAGGGAACACTTAAACAACACAATGTAACTTGAAGTCAATCACACTTCTGTGAAATCACACTGTCCACTCAGGAAGCAACACTGATGGACAATCAATTTCACATGCTGTTGTGCAAATGGAACAGACAACAGGTGGAAATTATAGGCAATTAGCAAGACACCCCCAATAAAGGAGTGGTTCTGCAGGTGGTGACCACAGACTAGAGCCCTGCGCGGGACTACTTTTTTAATCCCGCTCCCGCGGATTTTAATCCCGCTCCCGCAATGTGGGTGTTCCGCTCCCGCCACATTTGTGGCCAATCCTGCCCGCTCCCGCCACATTTGTGGCCAATCATGCCCGCCTCCTTACCTGATTTCCCGCGCGGCTGCCCTCGAGTTGTTCCCTCACGGCGTCTCTTCTCTTGCTCTGCCCAGGAACAAGGCGGAGTCACAGGAAGTGACGTCACATCACGTGACTCCGTTTTGTTCCTGGGCAGAGCAAGCTAGGAGACACTGTAAGGGAGCAGCAAGAAGGCAGCCTTGCAGGACTGCGCGGGATTACCGGGACCCGCAGGTACCGTGCCTGACCGCCCGCTCCCGCCCGCAGCCCCAGCAAGACCACCCGCGCCCGCAAGTTTTTTGGCGGGTCCCGTGGGACCCGCAGGACCCTCCTCCCAGTGCAGTCCTCTACCACAGACCACTTCTCAGTTCCTATGCTTCCTGGCTGATGCTTTGGTCACTTTTGAATGCTAGTGGTGCTTTCACTCTAGTGGTAGCATGAGACGGAGTCTACAACCCACACAAGTGGCTCAGGTAGTGCAGTTCATCCAGGGTGGCACATCAATGCGAGCTGTGGCAAGAAGGTTTGTTGTGTCTGTCAGTGTAGTGTCCAGAGCATGGAGGCGCTACCAGGAGACAGGCCAGTACATCGGGAGACGTGGAGGAGGCCGTAGGAGGGCAACAACCCAGCAGCAGGACAGCTACCTCCGCCTTTGTGCAAGGAGGAGCAGGAGGAGCACTGCCGGAACACTGCCAGAGCCCTGCAAAATGACCTCCAGCAGGCCACAAATGTGCTTGTGTCCACTCAAACGGTCAGAAACAGACTCCATGAGGGTGGTATGAGGGCACGACGTCCACAGTTGGGGGTTGTGCCTACAGCCCAACACCGTGCAGGACGTTTGGCATTTGCCAGAGAACACCAGGATTGGCATATTCGCAACTGGCGCTCTGAGCTCTTCACAGATGAAAGCAGGTTCACACTGAGCACATGTGACAGATGTGACAGAGTCTGGAGACGCCGTGGAGAACGTTCTGCTGCCTGCAACATCCTCCAGCATGACTGGTTTGGCGGTGGGTCAGTAATGGTGTGGGGTGGCATTTCTTTGGGGGGCCACACAGCCCTCCATCCATATGCTTGCCAGAGGTAGCCTGACTGCCATTAGGTACCGAGATGACATCCTTAGACCCCTTGTGAGACTGTATGCTGGTGCGGTTGGCCCTGGGTTCCTCCTAATGCAAGACAATGCTAGACCTCATCTGGCTGGAGTGTGTCAGCAGTTCCTGCAAGAGGAAGGCATTGATGCTATGGACTGGCCCGCCAGTTCCCCAGACCTGAATCCGATTGAACACATCTGGGACATCATGTCTCGCTCCATCCACCGCCACGTTGCACCACAGACTGTCCAGAAGTTAGCAGGTGCTTTAGTCCAGGTCTGGGAGGACATCCCTCAGGAGACCATCCGCAACCTCATCAGGAGCATGCCCAGGCGTTGTAAGTATGTCATACGGGCACGTGGAGGCCACACACACTACTGAGCCTCATTGTGACTTGTTTTAAGGACATTACATCAAAGTTGGATCAGCCTGTAGTGTGGTTTTCCATTTTGATTTTGAGTGTGACTCCATATCCAGACCTCCATGGGTTGATAAATTTGATTTCCATTGAGAATTTTTGTGTGATTTTGTTTTCGGCACATTAAACTATGTAAGACAAAAGTATGTCATACGATTAGTTCATTCATTCAGATCAAGGATGTGTAATCTTAGTGTTCCCTTTAATTTTTGGAGCAGTGTATAATAAAAAATACTTTTAGAAATCTGTAAGATGTTTCTAATGTCTCACTTAGTTTTTCCTGTTTTTTTTTGTATTTTATGGAAACTAATGTATGGTGATAGTTAGCAGAAGAAGCGTATTACTGAATTTCCATCCTAATATTATCTCGCCCCCTCCTACTACCAGAACCCATCGCCTGCAGCCCAAGCGTACACCATACGCTTACCTCGTAAATGCAATCATGAGGTATGATGCCTGGCAAATCAGCTTTAATTGATACTAATTAAATGGACATTAATTTTTTGGTTTGTTTTACAAATCACCAGCTTGTTTATCTTTTTAAATTTGAACGATTCCACTAGAAATGTCTGCCATTTCCCTTCTGTTTTCAGGTCCCCTGGCAGCAGATTTGAGGATTGACCCTCGCTGCTACCTGTCTGTGCCATTGGCGTCCTGTTCTACTGAACAGGGAGCCATGGTTATGCAAAAGAAGGATGCTGGAGTTTTATTCTCTCTCATTCTCTCACACTCTCTCTCAGGAGCTGTTGTGCCAAAAAGATTGAGGATACTGTCAAGTCTGACCGGTTTAGCGGACCGGTTACACACGCTCCGCTTCAGCATTTAGTAATGCAAGCTTTGTTATGTATTTTATAAAGACTCAAATATCCAGGTCAACTATTAAACAAATGAACATCTTAAAGTGATAGACGTTCTTTACATTATCCTTACGTGCTTTCAATTCTAGATTAATTGCATGAATGGAATGGCATAACCAGTTTCTCTGTATACATTATTTCTTGACTTTTTTATTATTGAGTTTTTGATGGCCGTTCCCATACTGACTGCAAACCCCACACCTGATAGGATGATTTCTATGGGTTAATAAAAACAAATGAAAGTGAAAGGAGTTTTGGTGTGATTCATTTCAAACCGAGTCTGATTGGGGGTTTATTATATGAAATGTTTTTATATACCTAATTAAATGAATGCAATTAAATATAAAAAATACAAATTCAGTTTGTATAAATATTTCCCATTCTGGCTTTATATGTAAAAAGATGGGTGTGGGTTATAGGATTAAAACTCCATAAATACTCTCAATAGAAAAAGGGAGTAGCTCTTTGTATTATATTATGGTAGGCAAGGTCCCAACAGACTATGAGTGGAAAGAAGAGTAGGCTTTTAGCCAGTTGCAGGGTACTTCTTGAGGCAAGTTGGTTACTTTAAATCCCACAACAAATTCAATACAATGATCGCAGTTTTATTATGGAGTCCACCCAAAAAATGTGATGGCCATTTTTTCTTGTTGCTTTTCATAGCTCCTTTCTACTCTACAGTGATTAGGATTTTTGCAGCCTGTCTGGCTCCCTTCTTCCCGTGGAAGGGCTCCAATTACCAGCTCTTATAATTATTTTCTTTTTGATCAAAAATATTACCTGCAATGAGGGCAAAAAGTTGCCCCATCATATGGTAATATATACATTATTTTTTGGGAGAACAAATATATTCCCGGTAAGGATGTGCCTGCAACAAGGTCAGGACATACTGGTACGTCCTAATGGTCATCTTGGCACAGCTTTTACAGATGTATCTTTAAGTCATATTGGAACAAATAAAATCACGGTTTGTTAATGTCAACCGAACCTTCCATTTTAATTTACGCTAACCGTCTCTTTTAGCCTGTCCTGATGGGTTATGCAGTACTGACTCTTTTTAATGTTTCTGGATATTACCATATGAACAGTATCTTCTCCAGAAACATTGCTAACGTGCCATTTTCTATTATATTGTATGGCTATGGATCAGATTAGTGATCCTTCTGTACAAGTTATAATCCGTTTCAATCAAACAATTCTGTTCGGTTGCTTTCCACACATTTAAGTGGAGGCACTTATGGTATTAAGTATTCACAAATATATTGTTTTATATTTCTATGAGTGGTGGTTACCCAGTTAGGATTATTGTCTAACCCTATACACGAGGGCACAGTACTAATGTTTTTGGGTAACTTAATTGCATATAAATTATTGTTTTAGTGCTTAAAATTAAAAACACTTATTACTACAATATAACAAAAAAGTTTTGTCAATTTAATAATATAACAGTTTCTTAAAGCCTTTGCTTTGTTTCTTTTAATAACTAGCTGAGCATTAAGGAGCCATTTGAGAGTCTGAACAATTACAGAATAAACAATAATATATATATTTATAAAATAAGACTGCTTTGAAAATACAGTATTGTAGTTTCTACAAATGTGTATCAACAAATAGATATAGATAGGTGGACATTGGTACATTAAAGAATGTCCTGTTTTGATTGTGCTGATTTCACATTTATACAAGGGCAACTCTGTTTTAAAGGGCCCTAAAAATTGATTTTAAAAAATGGATTTAATTACATACATATGCATACAGGATATGGTTATTCGCTAATATATATATAATCGTGATATAACATGAGGAATTTATATTGCGTTAGGGCTGTCCTGCCTGTCTTTTCATGGCGCCCTATAAGTCAAAGGAGGCCCCAAGCAGCTTTATAATCTTCCTACACAGAAGCACCAGGTGTACTATACATTTGGTATAGATCAAATTGTGTTCTCAACCAATATTAATGTCCACAATTAACAGAATGGCTAATTATCCCATCTTCACTGAAATGATTTTATGTACTATGGATGTAACAACTAGTGGAATATGGCCTACTAGAGTTTACAACAAATCCGGAATATGCTACAGTGTACGAGAATATCTCCCTCTTCTGGCAGGTAGTCTTTTTCAAGGTATTTTAATATACTTAATGGATATCATACAGCTAGTACAGTGAGCAGTTTTATTTAGATATCTGTAATGGAAATGTCATATTAAATGGAGTTCTAAACAGTTTGGCGTGTGTGTGGTTTTTTATTTCACCAATTAGAAACTGGGGATTTAGCTGGTCTGTCCCATGGTGATAGAGCATGGGCTTTTTAACGCTCTGATAGTTGCGCACTGGCTCTTTAGAAATCCCCTGATGATACTTTAGGGATAACAACGTTAAAACAAGCATAGGGTTACTTAAATTGGGTTACTTAAATTATTAGACAGGGTTTATGTAGCAAATAAGATAGGCAGATAGTGAATAGATATAAAGGAGGACTGTTGAATAGGAGTCTGCAACTGAGGTTATAGGGTCTGTAGCTGCACCTCTGCCGCTCTAATTAGGAACCACTAGAGATACAACTATGCACTGTCCAGATGAAGGTTAAGGAGGGACATGTTGTCTCTTTCATCTGTACAGTGTTACGTTTTATCAGATAGGATTCTTTCTTTTCACAGTTTATCAGCTAGTATGGTTTTAGCAACTGGTAATCCACTTCTCTCACACTCTAAATGTTCTCTGCCAACCACTTCCCCTTTTGCCAACCATTTCTGCTTTCGCACCTTCTTGTTCATGTTCTTCTATTTTCTTTTATCCTCTCTCTTTGTCTGCACCTCCGTAGACATAACCTAGCACAAACGTACACCAAAATGACAGGAACGTCACCGAAAACGCAGCCATTTTGCTAAAATGATGGCAGTCACTGACATTCTCTCCCTTGTTTCTCAAATCCGGGGAGAGAATGTCACCGGAAGCGCCGCAATTTGTATGCTAGTGGGAGAGGTTGTCAGCAATCGCACCAACATTTTGGGAAAAGTTCACAGAAGAGCAAAATTGCACTGCTTTCAGTGATGTTCTCTCCCCGGACTGGAGGATCGGACGTCACTGGAATAGCTGCCATTTTGGCAGAAGTTTGCTCCAGGTTATGTCTGCAGAGATGCAAAAGAAGATAAAAAACAGAGAAGATGAAAAAGAGAAGATAGAAGATGCAGAACAAGAAAAGGCGTTTAGATAGCATAAGTGAGTTAAAAATGCCCCATTGATTTTCTTCCGAACCTAATGTACAGGAAACAAAATTTTGGTCTGTTTGCACATTTATTTATTTATTTATATTTATACTATACACTTTCCTGGACAAATTGTTATATACAGCTTAATGCCTTAAAGAGTTTGGTGCCATAAATTATTCTTATGCCTTATTCTTTTATTTTTGCTGCTGTGTTATGCAATGAGCCATTTTCAACTCTTATTTTTGAATGTTTGTGTTTTGTTGCTAGACAATTAGCCATAACCAAAATAACTTTTTATTGTGGCTGTGCCCGTGTGTCAGTCATGAAATATTATATCATTACGTATTTTGTATTTTAGACAGCAAATTGCTTGTTTTTTTGTTTAACATTTTTGCTCAGTGAGATGAGTCACTACACATGAAAGTGCTCGTAACTTCTAAAAGAAAATTGGCCTTTGAAGAATCCAAAGTTATTTTTTTAACAACAGCAACATTTTGGGCAAGCAACATTTTGGGTAAGCAGTTTTTGCCAAGAATGACGGAGGGGAAGCAGGAAGAAAATATTCTGTAGGCATCTGATGTCACTTGAAAGGCTGCAGCACTGAATCTGTCTGTCAGACACAGTTTATTGGGTATGTAAGCAAGGACGATTCAGCTGTTCTTGCAAGAGATACTCACTGAGGTTGGGCCTTTATAATCCATAGTGATGTTGGCAAGTTGATATTCAACTGCCAAGAAAACTGTGGGTTTAGTGAATACACCCCACAGTGCAACACACAATATGGCTTGCATAGACCAACAATTACACTTTACATCCACATGGTGGCACCATGTCAACATCTGACACATCTGAATGTTTTGAAACATATTAAAAAATATCTAAAATATGATCTACCCCAGAGATACTAAAATAACCCCTTTAACTTTTTGATTGTCCAGTAGGCATTTTATAAACGAAAGACATTTTTTTCCCGATAAAAAGCCAGAAACGGCCATAGCAACTCAAACATGACCCATTCGGCATTCAGCATACATCTTTATTTTTAACACTTCTTCTTATTCAGTATGGGCTGTTGTCCTTATGTATCTACGTTATCATTTTCGGCATTCCTCTTGAGGAACATAGTCCTCCACAACCTTACTGCTTAGCAACTCATTAACCATGTTACTCTTCGGTTCAAAATTGTTTGCATGTGATGTTAAAATGTATAAGTAAAATTATTAGCTCTTGCTAAGGATTCACATGAAAATGGGATTAAAGTCAGTAAAACAGAAAAATCCATTCTTGGCTACAAGGAAAGTCTCCTAAGGGAGCAGGAAAGAGGGAGAGTTTTTCTTCCAACTCACATTCTTCTTCCCTGTGCTTCAGACTTATGTTTGTTTAGATTTCACAGGGTTAAATTACTTCTATTGGCACTTTTAAGTTTTATAAAGTATAAAATGTGAAAAAATGACTGATCCAATTTTATTAACCAGAGAGATATTTTTCTTGGACGCAATCAGGTTCTGTGGGAGCCAAAAACCTGCTGTGTTCCTAGGCTTCCTCCATGTCCACTGAGTATTAAAAAATATATATCTACAGAATTTCATATTCATCGTACTTCCATTTAATTATACACAGGATCATAGAAACATCTCGCTAACAAGGGCATGCTGCCCCAAAATGCACCTAATTAACTCTTGAAAAACTGCTGAAAGATAAGGAGTATCGTTAATTCAAAAGAACATTACAAACTCGTCTCAATGTGTTAATAAATGTTGTGCTTCGAATATATTTGATGTATGGAGAGATTTCAACAAAACAACAACTTTGAAGTTAAGCATGAAACGGCGCATTCACTGTTCAAATGAATGTAGTGAGCTATTGAAATACAGTTCTGTAACTGGGGTGCATGAATGATCTCAGGACTTGGTAGATGTGCAATTATTAATGCTAACCTTGGGAGCTAAATTGATGGCCATCTGGAATACATAATGGATTGCTTAATGTGAAACTATTGCGGCTGACTATAATAACCAATATGTAACACCTCATAAAATCCTATACTAATCCATGATGCCTTTTTTTCTTTTTTCAAAATTGACACATATTGGGAATTATGTGTAAGAGCACTCGGCAAGGACAGTCCATTGACCGCTATGGTGATTATCCCAGTCTCTCATTATACATATCCTCCACTAAGAATGTACACTTTATGACCAAAATTATGTGGACATCCCTCCTAATTATTGAGTTTAGGTGTTTTATCACACACATTGCTAACAGGTATATAAAAGCATGTGCTCCATAGACAAACAATTGGTCTTACTGAAGAATGCCACCTTTGCCACAAGCCAATATGCACAATGGAAAGTGTTGACTGCATAAAGCAGACAGCCTCTTGTCCTACATCAGTGCATGACCTCACAAATGCTCTTTTGGCACTCCAAAAAAACCTTCCTGTGCTTATGTTTTAGGTCCACAGCAGCTGCCCCTTGGGTTCCTTCAACAGTCATCAGGGGTGCACTTAAATGCAGGTCTTGCCAACAGAATGGTATTACGCCCATTGTGGAACCAGTCCAGACATTCTTCTTTATGGAGATCATGACCTGAAACACTGTCAGTGTGTAACACAGAATGATCTTGCTGCTGTATATATGGCTCTGAGCATACCTGAGAACAGTCTATGAGACAATATTAACCGTATAACAGCCTACAATGAAGATTCTATGTACTGACTCACCAAATGTATTACCCAAAGGACTCTAATTCCAGTCTTTGTGGAAACCTTGACTTGACAATATTTAAAGATAAAGATATCCTATAATATACCGGTAGCAAATGTCTTTTATATGATCATAGCAGTGTAAAAAATAAAGGAGTCAGTTCCAGACTGTGTGACCCTGAGAATCTCTCCTTTCCCCCTTAGACTCTGAGAGAAAACCCCCGAGACTCAGGGTCAAACCTGAAAGTTTCCAGGTATGGTTCTGAGTGACTATTCCTGCACGGACCACCACCGCACCCATCCAATGTGTAAACTCCTAGACTAATTTTGATTTTAATATACTACAAAATTCCATATAATTAAAATTTAATTCTACCAAGTTGGCTATCTATCCTGTTGGAGCCCTATTACAATTGTTTTAAAATGACATGAAAGGCAGACAATGAAAGGAGTGAAAAAAAACAGCCAACTATTCTGGTGGATGGAGCCAATCCTTAAAGTGTTTATAAATCAGCAGATATTGATATTTTGTTAAAGAACAATTAGTAAAGCACCTAATTACACACATGATGTCCAGAACTGGTGTAACTACCACTTGGCATTGCCCTACAGCATACATTGGCAGTTGTAGCAGACCTAAAGGGGTTAAATTGTTCATTCTCTGTATGATTTCAACCCATATTGAACTTGTAATTCTCTTTGTAAAGAAATATGTCCAGTTGAATCTAATCTTGTAAATCTGCATTTGAAGTGCTACTTTTTGTGAACTAATTGCTTTCCAACTAGCACTAATAACTTTTGATACATACTTATCTACCATAAATAATGACTATCAAGGCTGGGTAATAGTTTAGAAAATGTGTTTATAGAATGTGTGAAATATGTCTGAAACATTTGTGGGGCTCTGGCTGGGTTCATGGAAGAGGTGATACTGTTTGCAGTTATCCAGATGGAATAAAGGAATAGATGTGATTGCTTGCAATGCAGTTTGTAAAATTGTGTAATGACAGTAGTGTGGTGAGAGTGATGGCATCTGTGGGCATTGGCTCATAGTCAGCGCTCAGGCAGAGCCATCAATCTGTGTGACAGCTCCTTAGACACTGTCAGCCAGCCACCTCCACTGAACAAGGTTTAAAAGCCCAGCTCAACAAAATAGCCCCTTTATTCTCCTGTGTGAACCTAACAAGCTGCCTGTTAAATGGGGAATTCGACTTGACACAGGAGACAGCAGACAAAAGAAGGCGGAACTACGTGGCTTAAATTCTAAAGGAGATCTCAGTTTCCCCCTTCAAAGCAGCAGCACTTTTACAGAAAGCAAAGATAAGAAAGATGATCTTAGAAATCTCTTGAAACGTCTAGGACGCAGGACTCTGTGCAGGGGATGCTGCCTGTAAACGGCGAGGTTCCCCTGTCTGGCACCTGCCAAGGGGTGCTGGTGAACACACATGGAATGCCCTGAGACCACTTCTTCTCCTTGATGACCACATTCAGGAGGCTGCACTAGTCAGACGCTAGCAGGACCCAAGGAGGGATCGAGAAGATGTAACCCCTTCCACTGTTTACCATGAGAAGATTGTCTAGCAAATGGCTGAGGTTAAAGCTTTTCAGGAAGAATACTCTCTTTTTCCTGCTCTTCTGGGTTTTCTGCTGGATTTTCGGGAACACTTTTCTGTATGTCCACAGGAGCCTGTTCTCAGATCGCTGCACCGACGAGGAGAGCAAGAAGATTCTAACACGGCTGGTAAGTGAGATGTGCTGAGAATGGGGCACAGTTTACACTTAATTCATTCATCGCTCTCTATAAGAAAGTTCATAATTTGGGGTTTGGGATACTGTACTCTGTGCCATGGCTCTTTTCAGGATGGATATATATATATATATATATATATATATATATATATATATAAACACATATAAGAAACATCTAACTCATTACAGTATAAAAACAACATTGTAAACAATTTGTAGGCAAATGTTCAGTTTACACAATTAGATACATCTATAATGGCATTTGTGGCTTGTTGGCAGAAAAGCAATATCTTTAGCACTGCTACATGTTATTGTATTGTTATTGTAAGCTATGTTTCTGCTCTGGGGAATATATTGACATGTTGGTGTTATGGAAGGGAAGCAGCACTCTGTGATGTTACTTTCTGTTACTTTCTGGCTATTGCAGGATGCTCTCCATAGTTTGGGGCTCTGCACTATACAGCATACAGCAGCTGTTTGCAGAAAGCACTAAGAAATTGTCTTGGCTCATACAGTCTATGAATATTCAGTACAACCAAATGATGAATTAAGTTAAAAAAAAAACCCCAGTTAATACATTTGAGTAAAAAAGAACTGGTGCTGCATTAATGATTATGCTAAATGAAATAAACCTGAGTGTTTTATCAAATAGTACAGTGAAAGTATGTATTCTGTATAATAATGATGATAATAATAATAATAATGATTTCTAAGTCTTCATAGTCACTTAAGGCAATTGGAAATTATGGTTAAAGTAAAAAAAAAATATTTATTGTCCTTCTGTTTGACTCTTCTTTATTTAGGATTTTGAGGGGAGCAGAACTAGTTCATTGCTGTCTCTAAGCAGCAGAGAGTGCTGGAGAATACTTCCTTCAGCTACTTTTTGTATTTAGTATCTGTGGCTGAGCCTGATGCTTTTGAATTACATTAACACTTTTTAGAATGTGAATGAAATACCTATCATTAGTACCTATCATTTAGTGCCCTACAAATAGATGATGTATAATATATATATATATACTATTATATTACAGATTGTATCACATAAATAATATTAATAGTAATATAGACGCAGCAGTATAGTAATAGGTGTCATATGAACAGGGTACAAGAGGTCCATTAAGGGAACAGGGACATACTTGCTTCTGTTTTCTAATGGACTTGTGGTGAAGAAATATCAGTGCCAACTAAGCCACTGGAGCGCACCAGCTGCTACCATGAAATATTTTGGAACACAGCGCTGGCTCTTGATGTGTTTGGTTCTGTATAGGAGTTCCTAAGTCTGTAAAATAACATAACAGTACATATCTTACTGTTTGATGTGCCTTTCAGCACAACTGTCTTTGTCTTGTAGTTCCTGCTTGTCCTGAGTCTATAGCTTTTTGATTGACCTATTTGAGGTTTCTGGTTTCCCAAGGACTATGACTGGGGTTGGTCGTTGATAATGTATAGCAATATCAGGGAATTATTCAACTCTCAATATTCAACTCTCCTACTTTATAGTGAATAGACCCCTTTTGTTTTTCTCCCTGTTCACCTCCCACATGGCTCTGGCCTCTGTAGGGCTGTAGGGTACTTAAATCAGTTCTGCAGCAGGGTGCTCTTTTCTTTGTTATCATAAAAAGGGACGGTTTAGTACTTTAATAAGCATTCTTCAGAAACCAAGATACAATTCCGTGAGGTAGAAACTGCAGCCTTAAAGCTGCCATCATCCTCCCTCGTCTGATGATCCTTGCTACTGATTGGCTGCTCTGGGCAGGCCCACACTTGCAACACTCCCTGAGTCAGACACATTTCTGCATGCGAAATAGCTGGGGCATAAGAAAAGGGGCAAAAGCATATGGGGGCCACACATCAGTTCATCTTTCACACGTCTTTTGAGCATTTCATGGAAATGTGGTGGAAGTGTCCTGACAATTGCAGTGCAGTACATGCATTGATAGGTAAAATAACTTTGTTTCCAACATATCAACTGACACATTTACTCATACACATTAATACTCACACCCATCCACTTATACGCCCTTACTCAGGTCAGACTGGCCCTTTGTGAACAATTTCGGACCAGCCTTGGGGCAACATGCTCCTGTGTGCCAATGTGGCGCCCCTCGAGTGGGACATGGGGCAGATGCCTACCCCTCAGTACATCACCGCTCCTTGTGCATCTCCACAAGGGGTGAAGCTTCCCAGCACACACTCTCCCCCAATTGGAGGAATGGGGAAGAGGCTGTCCCCCATGGTTCCCCCCTTTTGCAGAAGTGCAACTGGAGGCCAGAATAATGCAGATTTGTGGAGAAGTGCAGAAACGATTCTCTCCAGGAATCTATCCCAAAAGTGTCTTGGGATGGCAGATTGCCACCCCTGTCTAAGTGCTACCTGGTTCCCATTGACCCACCAGGATCCATGTAAGGGCTGGCTAGGGAGGGCCCCCTGTTGCTGGTGGACCCTGGGCATGTGGTCCATTGAACACTTTTAGTCACCCAGAAAAGCCACTCCTCCTGAGTTTGGAAGAGAATATGCCACCACTTACCTTGCTGGGGACCACCCAGACAATCCCATGCTCTCTGTTTCATGGTTTAGACCAGAACCTTCTGTCAACTTGGCCATGTTAAGAGCTGATTCTTTTTGGAAGATCCTTTTTTCCTATGTGCCTGGTCCCTCCTATTTCTAAGTGATGTTGTTATGCAGTTATGAAGAATTAGTGAAAAATAGTATCAAAAGTCTCAGTTAATGAGCTGAGATTTATTAAGCCAGATGCTTCAAATTTGCATATTTGACCTAAATACGCCAGTCTCATTGGGATCCTTTGTTCTCCAAACTAGAAGGAAAGTACATTAACCTAATTGACAGCAAAATATCCTTACACAATATGCTTTCCGACAAGATACACAAAATAATTTGAACACACATGCAAAAAGGCATAAAATAGACTCATTTAATTGTCCTTGACAGTTAAATATTAAAAAGTAAACATCACTTTTTATGCTTTTGGGTTGTTTTTTTCTAAGCTTTACTTTTTAGTTTTATATGTCTGCTGTCAAGAAGTTTTTTGGGTTTTTTTTCGTAACTTTTGTCCTGCAGCTTGTGGGTACTTCTGATAATATAACCAGGGTCTCTTTAAATTATTTATTCATTTATATTTTATTTTGTTTATTTTTAAAGATTGGTTGACAAAGAGTACTATAGAGCAGCAGGGAGCTCATTAGAAGATCAGTCAGCACTGACACCTTAGGAAAGGAAAGTCCTTACCATTTAGATCACCGTCAATGAAATGGCTCTTGCAGATAATTTAAGGGATCTTGTTGAAACAACGCTTTATATTCCGATTTGTATCTTTTATTGCATCTATTACATGGCTATATATGAATCGATAAATGCAATTCCTATTTTTGAAATGTAGTGCATGCAACAAACGATATTGCTATAAGCTGAAATAACATTTATTTATAGGTCTCTATAAATCAATAAAAAAGGCTATTAGTCTTTAAACACACTATAGCCATATACTAAGACTAAGTATCAAAGAAATGATTAGTAGAAGAATAATTGCTCGTAGGACATGTGCCAAGTTTTTGTAATAGCAGCTGTGGAGGGTTTCATTTTATGCATACTTAAACCTTTAATTTCACTTTATCCCATTCTGGTTTTAAGATGTTCCGCACGCAGGAAGAAATGTATTGCCTGTAGGCAGGGAGGTAATATAACTAACCCTGGCTGGCTTACCAAGGTCAAGCATGTCACCCGCTTCAATTGCCAGCGATGGTTGCACATTTTTGTGCTTTTATGTTTAATTGCAGGGAATGGAAACACAAAAGATACCTTGACATGTAGCTGTGCTCTGTGAATGCAGTTATAATGATCACCTTAACTTAGACGTGCGGCTGTAATTGTTCAGAAAAAATAACAGAAACCTTTTAATAGGGTGTTGCCCGGGGAACAAAGAAAATATGATGACCAAAGGATGTAACTTGATCGAGTCTAGTTAGCCTCTGGCAGGTCAGCTGCCGTCGGCAACTACTCCCATTGCCAGGCAATATGTTGACTGGGTTTGTGGTGCAATGTGAATAATATTTCTCTGGCGTTTTTATTTTCTTATATTCTTAGAATTTCTTTTTCACAAACATATTTAAAAAAGAAGAGCAAGAGAAAGACAGCTTAAAACATTGCATCAATAATACACATTGAAACATGCCTATCACTCATTTTCTCATACTTTTACTTGTTGTTTTAAAATAAATTAGGATTTATTAAACTATTTTGCCTCCAGGATATCTTGAAAAAAAAGTATGATCCTTAATGTAGATATAGTAAGCATTAATCTGAATTTCTGACAACTCTTGTGCAGACATCACATAGATATGTAATCCGATGCTATAGGTGAGCAAATCTATAGGAATGGTTAGGGGGAGGAATTATGCATCTGAAGCCTTACATGGCTATCATTACCGCACAGAAGGAAATGGTTTATATATCATGGTCTTGATTGGAAATAGTTTATTGTTTCTTAACTGAGATTGTTAAATTGAATATGACATTTTGTCTTTCATGCCATTGAATTACTTTAATAAACCCTACTAAATGCCACACATTATTTTAATGTAAATATTTAAGCACAACTTCTGTGCAAACCATAGGAATTGGTTTTTAATAGGTGTGAGCTGTATCTGTGCGCTTACATGTTATCATTCCCTTGCAGTGCTATGACTACACAGATGGTGCTGTGACTGGAGACCTCTGTGAAGATTTATGTGTGACTCACAAGCTGGTTTACGAACATTGTCTGTACTACCATCCTGGAAAGAAAGTCATTCAAGCCAACTGGCATGGCAGCTTGATAATATTGAAGTCCAAAACTGATACATTCTCAAAATTTACGGCACCTGTCCTTTCAGAAGGAGTTGACACACAAACTATTTCTGACGCAGAACTTCTAGTGATGGTGGCTGTGGAGATTAAAAATGTCCTGGGTTTGGATTTGGCTAATAATACCATAATGCCTATTATGGCAGAAAGGAGAAAAAGGCAAAACTGGAGAATAGAATTGGCCAGTATGTGGTCTTTATTTCAACAAGAAGAGTATCTAATCTTCAGTCTTCTGCAAGACTTCAGTAGGCATGTCCTACACGTCATTGGTACCTGTGGCCATTTCTATGCTGTGGAGTTTCTTAGTGTTGGACATTCTTGGAAACAGAGCTTGTTTAACTTAGAGGAAGTTGTTGGTCAGTGCAAAAGTGGACATAAAAGGTTAAATGCGCTTCTTGACATTGCTGTCAGTTTCCTTGACATGGTCCATCAATTTGACAATGACTTTTCCCATCGTCTCCATCTCTGTGATGTCAAACCAGAGAACTTTGCAATCAGAAATGACCTCACAGTAAGTGTATATTGTTCATGTTGAACATTTTTGAAGTTTATATTACATTGTATTCTTCTCTATATTCTGACCCACCCTGTTCCTTGTGATTTTATATAAATTAGATATCTAAGATTCTTATCTCTGCTCTTTCCCCCACTCTGCCGTTTTCTTACCCAGTCTCATGCCCCTCACCTTAGCTCTCATTCTCACCTGAGTGAATTCCCCTCTCCATGTCCTTTTCTCTCCTTCATAACAGTGTGATTCCCCTCTCTTTGACTGTTTTTAACTAATTTTGTGAAAATGCTCCCCTTCTCT
Source organism: Spea bombifrons (assembly GCF_027358695.1). Classification (NCBI taxonomy): domain Eukaryota; kingdom Metazoa; phylum Chordata; class Amphibia; order Anura; family Pelobatidae; genus Spea; species Spea bombifrons. The sequence continues at coordinate 72,177,819 of NC_071091.1, forward strand.
CTCATACTTTTCTATGTACCTACTGTATTGTGGTCCACCTCTCCAATTCTTGATGGCTCATCTACACACACATCTGTGTTCTTAAATACCCTGCACTTACTTTCTCCTTTTCATTCAAATGCCTAATACTTTCTCTATCCTAAGTCGTAAAATACTAGCAGTACAAGGCATAACGTTGGTAAAGTATAATAACAATTTGTTCCGGGAAATCCAAGCATATACATATTTATAAAGCATCTGATCTCTGTAAATGCAAAATATTCACAGACAGAGGTGTATTCATTATGTTAATTGCTTGGAAAGTCAATATTACATTTTAATTTTCATATATTTTGCTGCCACCATGAAGTATTCCTAATCATATTGTTACAACATTTTTATACGGGTAAAAACATCTATTTTTATAGAATGAAATTATAAGCTGGCACAGACTTCTCTCAGCATGTCAATTAGTTGACTTGTGCATCTGGATTTGTACAAATTTCAATGTCGTTAATTTGTATACCTCTCTGAAAACAAGAAGGGACCAACAACGAAAGAAATGAAAATTAAGAAAAGAGCTCTGATTTCTGGTTTAATTTGGTTGGTTTTTTCACATCTTCTCAATCTTATTACTGACAGTCTTTGACATACTCACCCTCTCTCACACTCTGATTCACGTTATCTCATACTCTCATTCACTCTCTCTCATGCTCTCTCAATGTTTCCCTACCTACTCTGCTGACCACTTATGTGTCCCTGTCTTCTTGCCCTGCAACTCTGCTCCTTCTCTTGCATATTTTTGTTCTTCTTTCTTTCTTCTTTCTTTATCTGCTTTTGAACCTGGCCTCCAGGTGACCTTCCGCAAAAACAACACAAAACCTCCAGGCCCACTCTCTCCTCCGATTGGCAAACTGGGGAGAGGCTGTCCATGTGGCTCCACTCTTTTGCAAAGTGTACAGAGAGGCCAGAATAATGTTTGAGGTTTATGGTAGGTAAAAGAATGACCATAGTAATTTATTTTACACTTGTTGAGAATCCAGTGCTACAACATTGCCTCATGACAGGGTACAGAAGCAAATGTGACTAGAGCTGCAAAAAAGTGGTTTAATAATGGTCCATACGCAGTTGGTGGTAATCTCACATTTCCTGTTTCCATGGGAGTAAAGGCAAGCACAAATGCAGGCAGAAACTGCTGGTCTTCAATCACTGAGCCTCTGGGCACACACTCTCCCCCTGAGAATGAGAGTGTAAGAGAGTATGAGAGGGTGTCTGAAAGTAAATAGCGGGAGAGTGAGAAAGTGTGAAAGCGCATGACAGAGTGTGAAAGAGCATGAGCGGGTGAATGAGGGTGAGTGACAACAAATTTTGTTTCCAAATGTAAAAAGCCCTCTGAACTTGGTCCGTACCAAATTAGCAGGAAACAAAATTTGTTGTCCAAAAACAAATGGACTAAATACGAAATGAAAAATTAGTCTGAATCGTATTTGATCCATTTCCACAAGTCTATCGATTAGTGCACACCTGAAACTTTCTTTCTTTCTGGATCCAACTTCTCGGCCTAATACAATACAATGTTTATTTGTGGTATAAGAAAAGGGGGTTGTACAGTATATCAAAATCCAAATATGTAGAATATTTTCAAAAGCTTTAAGAAACAAGCAAACAGAAAAAAACTTTAAGGACATGGGAAGTTTCCTGATCAACTTAGAGAGATTTTGCAAGAGAAGGGCTTTCAATTATATGTTAACGTGGCTAATATCACGTGGAAGAGTTTGCTTCACAAGTTGTTCTGCAAGCATTGCTAAGTCATCGTGCTGAAAGTTTGGCTATGCTGTGCTAGATGCAGGCCTGCTTCCTACATAGAATGTTCTGCATCTTAATGACAGTTTTGAGTTTCTGAATTTGAAGTCAGCACCTGTTATTTCCAAAACAAATACCCCACTGACAGTCTGTTACAGGGCAGTGATGCACATGGACTGGAGATGCATATATACGGCTATAAGTTATTCTTGTTCTTTATTTTTCTAATATATATAATGGAGCACAATGCTTTTCTTTCTTCTGCTTGTGGTATTAGACGTACCAGCAATTAGAAATCTCATAAAAAATCAATAATGAATTTGAAACACTGAAATACATTTATAAATTACACCAGTATGTTGACATGTTTACCAAAGCTATCTGTCTGATAAAAAAGGCCTATTTTAAGCACTACAAATCTTAAATATTTTATTTCTACATGCCAAATGCATTAATGGGAGTTATGTATAAAAATGATGCAATCACAAAAGTACACATTAGTGTTGGACTTTTAAGGTTGCAACAATGTATAAAGCAATATAAATGTAAACCACATCCTAAGTGGGGCTATATCATCTGCCACATCCTAAGTTATTATATATACCGGTATGTATGTATGTATATATATATATATATAATGTTAGGCATTTTCATATGAACCTCAATACATCCTTCACTGACCACTGCTCAATTGAGAACAAACTTGAAGCTGGATTAGAATGTCAGCCTATTCGGTCAAACATGTCCACACTTCCAAGTTCTTGAGGAAAAGAATGTAAACAAATAACAGGGCAACAAATAATAGCCCATATCAGGTAACACATTATACCAACATTTGACCTATTCTTTTTTAATTTACTTATGGCATGTTAATTGGCTTTTATACCTTTCCCCATTTTTTCTACTGAAATATTGTAATAATTGCTGCTGCAGTTCATTAGTTATACCACTGTTACTTCTTTCTTCTTTATTGGCCTATTCTCTGGTAGTCAGTGCATTTTTATTATACTGTGTTATAATTTTATTGTTTTCTTTTATTTTTTTATTAACTTTTTTCTGCATGAGAGAGACCTTGGTGATACAGTATAACTACCTTGTGTCTTATTGCTGTGCTCAGTCTTCAGCAACCTCACCGTACTACCAGTATTGTTCTTGTTTATCATCTATATTCATTATTCTAAAATGTTTTCTTTAATGCTACAAATCACTAAATTGCTTTATGCTTCTGATAGAATGATTGGTATTGAATTAAAATCTTATGTGCTTTGTGTTAATAATGCTATACTTAAAATTACCAAAAATCAGTTTGCCTGATACCCTTCAGAGCAAGGAACATGACAACCCTTAGATCTTGGTAAAGTTTAAAATTCAGTTTCTAGTCTTCCACTTGTGGAATCGTTTTATAGTGTTCTACATAGGAAGTTTAAAATGACTTCATTATAGCTATAAACATCAATTAGATCAGCCCTTTCCCACAAGTTAGCATGACATAGTCTGGCAGATCTTTTCCTCTGCTGTATGTTCCATCAAATTTGGGTAATGTAATATATTATTTTCTTGTTATGAGCACCTTTTTCACTTATTCCCACACATTTCAAATGAATGTTCATTTATGTGGACAAAAATATACAAAACATATGAAACTGAGGTAGCTTAGAGTACACATATATATATAAAGTAATTGTTGCATGGAGTAAAGGTATTTCATGATCTTTCCATCCTTCTTTTGTTCTTTTTACATCTAGAGAAACATTGGCAGTGCACAGGCAGATATTTTTTTCCAGCAAATTTCTCATGATGTTTTAGTGAAGATCACTTTAGAATCCTGTAGTGAACATGGACCTGTAGTGGAAATGTTTATATTATAGCAATAATGATATTCTTTATCTTTGCGTTGTGCACAGAGCTTTTATTTCATAGAACAACAGTGACATATTCCTCAGAAATACATTTGTTCTACAACCACCAATTACAAGCAGTGAGAAAAAACTGAACTATGAACTTCTCGAGGCTTAACTTTGTGTCATGAGACTTCATAAAGTCCAAGCACTTTCAGCTGGGGATCATGTGTTTGCTTTGGGCTAAATTCAACCAGTATATTATTTTTTAGAAGCAACTATAAAACATCTAATAGGTAGGAATGTTTCCTCTGTGAATGAAAGTATGCATTTCTCTAAGATCATCTCCTTAACGGTGTAGTTACTTTGAGGAAATAAAAACAGTTAATGGCATGTGCTTCATCCCCGTTCATCCCAGTTAATAAATTAAGAATTTATTAAAACATGTGAAATATATGACCTCTCCAAAATTTTAACACCAGTGGAAGCTAAAATTGGAGAAGTGGGATGAATCTTAACAGCTTTTTTAATGGATTTTGAGTTACTTAAATTAATCCACAGCAACAAACACGCCTAATAGGATCAAACAAATTTGCAAGTTTCTTTACAGCCTTAATCTGCTTTATGGATTAAATGCTCGAAATCGAACATTGACATGACTCTTTTTTGGGTTAGCTGTTTAGATACATTTTGTTTTGGAAGTAAAATACCAAAATGCTTGTGGAAATGTAGTTATTTTCCTATTCTAGATAATATGCTTGAATGTACAGTATATTCATACAAGTAATTCACAAAGATGATGTGTGTCATTTTGTTAATAAGAAATTCATAATTGTATTACCATGCATGGGAACTACCTAGAAACAGGCTTGGACTTGCCATCTGGCACACCAGGCAATGTCGAGTAGGACGCTGGCCAACAGCACTACATACCCAATGTGCTACAGTGTGTGGCCAACAGCTGGAAATGCCTGATTGCATGCTTCTTGAGCATAAAAATGTAACGTGCTGTCTCTTATATGCAGCCTTGAAGCGTCAGGGCCACCAAATAATTTCCAGTCTAGCATTGCATAGAATCATACATATCTGCATAAAAACATGTAATCAGTAAATTTCAGGGAGTTGCCATCGCCTTGCTCAAGGTCTACCACAATCTGCCTAAAAAATTGTATAATTTATCATTCCTAATCTTAAAAATTAAAAAAATACATTATATACACTCACTGGCCACTTTATTAGGTACACCTGTTGAATTGCTTGTTAACACAAATAACTAATCAGTCAATCACATGGCAGCATCTAGGTCAAGACAACTTGCTGAAGTTCAAACCGAGCATCAGAATGGGGAAGAAAAGGAGATATAAGTGACTTTGAACGTGGCATGGCTGTTGGTGCCAGACGGGCTGGTCTGAGTATTTCAGAAACTGCTGATCTAGGCGCAACCATCTATAGGGTTTACAGAGAATGGTCCGAAAAAGCGAAAATATCCAGTGAATGTCAGGAGTCAGAGGAGAATGGGCAGACTGGTTCGAGAAAGGCAACAGTAACTCAAATAACCACTCATTACAACCAAGGTATGCAGAATACCATCTCTGAACGCACAACACGTTGAACCTTGAAGCAAATGGGCAACAGCAGCAGCAGACCACACCGGGTGCCACTCCTGTCAGCTAAGAACTGGAAACTGAGGCTGTAATTCGCACAGGCTCCTGCCTTTTATCAATGGTTCAGGCTGCTGATGGTGGTGGTGTAATGGTGTGACAGCCTACCTGAGTATTGCTGTTCACCATGTCCATCCCTTTATGACCATAGGGTACCCATCTTATGATGGCTACTTCCAGTAGGATAATGCGCCATGTCACAAAGCTCACATCATCTCAAACTGGTTTCTTCAACATGACAATGCGTTCACTGTACTCCAATGGCCTCCGCAGTCAAAATATCTCAATCCAATAGAGCATCTTTGCGATGTGGTGGAACGGGAGATTCGAATCATGGATGTGCAGCCAACAAATCTACAGCAACTGCGTGATGCCATCATGTTCATATGGACCAAAATCTGTGACAAATGTTTCTAGTACCTTGTAGAAAGTATGCCACAAAGAATGAAGGCAAAAGGGGGTCCAACCCAGTACTAGCAAGGTGTACCTAATAAAGTGGCCTGTGAGTGTATGTTAAAGTAAATGCTATATCATTTATGTTACTGTTATTTTTCTTTCAGTTTATTATTAAAATATTATGACTGTTATATATAGACTGTTTGACTGCTTCATTTCAGTGTCATTTCAGATTATCACAAAAAAAACTACTTAATGACATTTCTTAAAACAGCAGATTTTTTTAATGGATAGAATATCTTAAACTCAGATCTGCTTTTGCTTCTTAAAATATGTATCTGTTTTTTTTCGGTGGTAAAATCTGTCCCATACCATGTGGCTGGATGTGCCTGTCCATTGGTGTAGTGCTGCTTTTGCTGATGGTAGTTTTCTAATCTAGATCTATTCTAGTCCAGAGTGGGACAGGGACCCCACTGAAAATAAAGTAACATTTAAATAAAAAAACCCTCTTCATTTCGTCGGAACCAAAAGGTAAGGAAACAAAAGTGAAAAATGACTGCGCTAAAAACAAAATGAAAAACTTGTCCAAATCGATATTGCTTGGATTTTGATATCTGCCACACCTATATATGCATTAGGAAGGGACTTGCCTTGTACATATATACCATAGAAACAACTAACTTTGCAACTATTTTTACCTTTTGTTAAGAGCCTCTTGCTTTTGGTGATTAAGTCACTCTAAAAGCTGTGAAGGCAACATCTCCTATTCGGCAATAGATTTTGTCAAACAGCCACCAAAAATTGGACTAATTTAACTACATGCTCTTAGTCGCATCCTCATCAATTCATCTTAAAATGGAAAAAAAGGAAAATTACTATTCTAAGAACATTTGCTGGCAGTGAAAGGTCTCAGTAAGAGGAGCACTAAAATCCACAAGGCTATTCAGTGAGCACAGAGCACTTTAGACGGGAGAACAGTCTGACCTATTTATTTTCAAGCACATTTGGCTTACGTGCCATGCGTTTCTTTGATTTGATTTTGTCAGAATAGAGATGTGCTTACCCAGACCTAGAAGCAGACAAACCAATACCTTTTCAAAATGCATTGTTTGGCTTAAACTTTTTTTCATGTCATTTTTATAACTTGCAGGTTGTGGCTATTGACATGGATATGGCATTTTTCGAACCAAAAATGCGGAACATACTGGAGCAAAAATGTACCTCTGACAAGGACTGCAATTTCTTTGACTGTTTTTCCACATGTGATCTGAAGACATATACGTGTGGAGCACAAAGGGAAAACAACAATCTACAAGTAAGGGTCTCACCAGTAAGGCGCATAGATTAATATGGTAATGGGCAAGGAATAGGTAATGGGCAACTTGTTTTTCTTTTGTATTTGATGACGTATTCTCAGCAAAACTCAGCAGCTGAACCTGTGGGGAGCATATTGTGGACCTCATGAATTTTATTACAAAACATGTTATGAGTAAAGATTGTAGGAAAAATAATTATCACCCATCTCCAAAATCTGCCCACTTTCAATAACATAAATGAGGCTTATTTAGCCAATGTTTCTGCAATATAAAACAATTAGCAGATTTCAAAAATGGACAGAAAGAAGCACTTTCCGCATAAGCATACCTGGGAAATTCTTGGCTCCGGCTTCCTGGAGCCTTCCCTTGCGGGACGCGGCGAGGACTGCACACTGTGGGCGGTCCCACTGATGTCGGGGGAGTTCCCGCTGGCGGCAGCGGGAAACACCCCCATTTAATGGAAAAAAATGGGCGGGGAGCGGGGCGTGTCAAGACCCGGAGAACCGTAGGAGCAAACCCGGAGAGTTCCCAGGTATGCACATAAGGGACACTGATGGAAACGTCGAGAGAATTGTGGCAAGATCCTGTCTTTCTCGTGGGTGCCCTGTCACCCTGTCTCAGGCCTAGATGTATGTTTTCGTTACAGGAGCCCTCACTAGTAGTTGATCTGCCAAAATTGAACTACTTTATTTTACAAATACATTTTAAAAATATCAAAATGATTCACGTTAAAGTGTATTTGTAGCAATACTAACAAAAAATGTAAAGCAGGTAATAATTTCTTTTACACACAAACATGCTGTTGTGTCCATTGATGAGAAGGTATATCGTATGTTTAATCCCAAAACTTGCTGAAGGATTTGCCAACACCGATAAAGAAAAAACATAAGGACTGCTTATCACTAAACTCTGCTTAGCCCGCTTTCTAGAAGCATAGCTAAATTGTATGTCGGTCTGTTGTTACTGTGTTACCCAGTGGCCAAACTATTTTTGATTTACGATTTTGTTTAAAACAAAGTCAGTGCCCTTTTACCCTCTAGCCTCTGCATTATATCACATTAAAACAATATAAAGAACGCCAAAATATATTGGAAATCAGCCTAGATGTATCGAAAACATCTAGGTTATGAGCTACCATTAACTTCCAGTGGTAATGTTTAACATAATACACCTTCCATTAGGTCACAAGTAAAGTGTTTTTATACACAACTGCATTGCAGTCAATGTAACTGAAGATCAACATTTATAAAAAGAATAAACTATTCGTTACCCAAAGTTACCCTACGTCCTGGTGATTCCTTGCCAAATGTATAATGGCAGGTGTACTTTAACAGCCCAGCACAATAATTCTATTGTAGTGGTGTGTGGCGGGTGGCAACAAAATTACTTGTCAGTAGGTAATATTTGAAAGGGTTAAATCGCTTGTATACATGTGAGGATTTCAATACCAGTGAGAAAAGCACAATCTGGAATTCTCAGAAATCGTTATTTCAGTCTGTAATATGAAGGAGTCTTTGTCTTCTGCATGAAGACATGAGCTGGCCGCGCATAATGCATATATCACAGTAACTTCCTGAGGCTGAGGACACATGGAGGTAGATTTGAGTTTGGGAGGGGGGCAATGATGGATTCTCCTTGCCTGTCTGCCCAGCCCCCTCTTATTTCTCTTATTGGGGGCACAGGGTGACTGGAAAACCCTGTCTGGTCTGCGCCAACCAGACTCTCATGAACTAGCAGGTTATGGGGGCTCTATATGTATGGAAACGCTCGATGCACCTGACCGGTACCTAGTTGCAAATTCATGGAACTGTACGGCGGCTAGGAACCGCTGCAATGCCTGCCGACAATTGGAACTGTGTCGTTAAGGACACCCACTGTCCCACCACGTTGCTCTTTTGGGGTTACACAATGCTGGTGGTGGGCAACACTTGGTGGTGGTTACGGAGAGGGAGCTCATTTGGGAACCCTGGTTTTATTACCCATCTTTAGGACCGGGGTTTACCCCGTCACGGCTATGGGACCCTAGCCCGACTACTGCGCGGACATTTGGAAAAAAATTGGAAACAATTTTTCAATTTTTCGCCACAAACACATACTAGCCCACAAATCCTCACACACTAATTGAAACACCAGACACTTACACATACACTCACACTTTTTCTAACTCCATACACATACATTCACACTCACACTCTATCTCTCTCACTCTCCCTCATATGGTTTAAACTCCACCCTACTCCTTACCTTTTGCAAAGCCCTATCTGCAGCGTAGCTTGTACTCTCTGTGAAAGCTGCAACACAACTACCACAGGTGTGTTATGTGACTCTGCTGGGTGCCTTGTCTTTAATGGACTCCATGAGTCACGGGATATCAGCAACATGACACACACATTATGGCAACCAAGGCTGAGATTACCGGGGCCCTTTTTGTATTAAGGATTTTCCCCCAATAAGGCCCTTATTGTATCACAATGTAGTATATGCAGTGAGGTTAGAGAATACTATTCACTGGGGGAAATAATCTTAGTAATTCTAAGTGCGTGTTTATGTACATACGTCTTACTTGGAGAATGGGTTCTTGAGAATAACAAACTAATTTGAGTCACTCATATTTATGAATCGCATTCTCAGGTAGCACATAATGGTGATTGAATGTTACATCTTCAAAACCTTTGTCTCAGCTTTCATTTCTAAATTAATCCGCTAACTGATTGAATATGTCATTTTTTCTAGGTTATATGTGACAAGATATTTCGACACTGGTTCTCCACGAACATCATGCAGTCTGCCAATTCCTTTCCACTTCAAGCAGAGCTTCACAGGGCTGTCCAAGAGTGTGCCCAGTCCAGTAACAATGAAAAACCTCTTACCGAGTTATACAAACTATTTCGAGCTAGCCAAAAACAACTTCAAGATATAAATGTCTAAGTTTACCAGTTGTGCTTCATGTTTATGGCTAAAGAATATAGTCCAATTTACCCAAAGAGTTTTAAGAGAGCATCGAGTTGTAACTATTTTTTTCAAACAGAACATTTTCCATTCTACTTTATATTTTTACTACAAAAATATTATTAAAGATTATTATCATAATCACAAATGTAAAAGTTTAAGTAGTGTAGTGACTGGTCCCTACAGCTCTTGCTCTTCAGAAATTTGAAGGTGTGATGAAAATGTCCTTGTTGTGGTCTTTTCATTCTAGTGGTCGGGAGATGGAGGTGTTTCCCTAAAGCTTTCCCTAAATATTACATGTTTTAGTTTTGTACACAACATATCTGTCACACTGTTTATGGACCGCTATAGGTATTATAAACCCATAATTTGTTGTTCACAGAATTTAGATGATTATCCTGCCTCATTAAAAGCTATTCCTTTCTGTTTGTTAAGTTACTTTCACGCAACTTAGGTTCACGCAGCCTCTGCAGACATAACTGCAGGGCAGAAAATTGATTAGTCCCAAAAAAGCCACAAAACAATTACACTGGTAAAAAAATATGTTTATCGAAGTTGTGTAAATCAAGACAACCTGAAAATTCAGAGAAACTGCACCTTGAACATGCCCATGATAGTTGTCTAATTCAATATAAAAAATGGGTGGTTTTAGTTAGAATTTATTATACTATTGCTGTCTTAAACCAGAGGAAATGCACATAACAAAAATAGAGAATATAGGATAAGAAATGCAACTTTCCCTATTACTGGAAGAACATCCTGGCCAATTTAACTTAGCTTAAATTTATCAATTTCCTCAGCTTAATCGTGGAGACTGCACTTATGCTGTAATTAAGAGTGTCTTTTCATAGATCGGGCGGCATTTTAGCATTAGAGATATTGATCAAAGTTATATTTAGGGAGACTCAGTTAGTACAAGTTGTTTCACAACAGTGTAAAAATACCACATTTGATATTGTCCACCCCAAATTTTATTTAAGCCTGTACCTACCTACAATTTTGCCTAATAAAATATATATGAAACAAAAAAGGTTTAGAATTGATTATTCTAAGATTTCAATGAATGTTTACCACTGTGAATTTTGCTGCACACACACACACACACACACACACACACACACATATAAATATACATATATACTGTGTATATATTAATAATTTAATTAAATCCCCCATCCATACTTCTACTGTTGCCAAGCACATGCAGGCTTTGAATATGCCTTTTTAATAGCTTTGCTTGCAATGGGGTTAGGTCTATCCTTACTAGATAGTCAAACTAGGCAGGTAGGGATGCTGACTCAAGATTCCCAACTATGTTTGAGGGTGGGCTGGCCCAAGGGCAATTGCCCCCCCAGGTCAGTTAAAAATCCTTCATACAGACACTGGGTCACGTAATTCTGCATGACTCTGGGGTAATAGCGGTGCTGTAATGTGACCCCACAGTAATAGCGGGGCCTCTTGCACAGTATGCAAAGACCTTTTAAAGGAAAGAAAGGTAATGTGATGTGAGAGAGTAAGTATGTATTAGTGTGAGTGTGTATGTGATTGCATGTTGAAGTAAGGGTGTGAGGTGTGTGTGAATGCTAGTTACAGGGAGATGTCTGTGGAGGGCTACCCGACTTTACCTGGGCTAGATGGTGCCAGCCTTCCGGTGCCTTTGTTAGGAAGTGCATGCAGGAGAGTGTTGCTGGAGACATGGTTTGCCTAGGGAGCTAGAAGACCTTGGGCCAGCTGAATAAGGGTCATATTATATATATATAGCAGGAGATGGGTAAAAACAACATTGATTTGTTTTCAGAGCAACAACAGAGCTTTTTCTTAACTCAAATTATATGTTATTCTACTTGAGGTTCGATTGGCATATCTGCTCCATAACCTTCCCTTAATATACTATCTACCTAATGCGTATATGTAATCTGCAGCTTCATCAAACAGAGTGCAGTGGATCAACTGTAGTTCTGTGTCTAGAAACTCTGACTAGCAGATTTCGGTAAATGAATGAATTTATTATTGTGGCTATGATATCTGATATTGTTTTATTTATGATAAATCGCTTAAACATTTTCTGGCACTTTTAAAAACATTTCTAGATAAGTTGTGTATAGTTTGTTTACTGCTTGTATTGGAATAAACGAGTACCCAATAACAAAATAATAATTTAGCCATAATGTCTGGTATGTTGGTAACATCTGTAGTGAAAAACAATGTGAAATGTACACATAAAACCAGTATCACAATTCTACCTACCTTATATTATGCAGTTGAGTGAAAGTAAAATAAGATATGTAAGTTTATATCGTTTGGAACCGATGGCTCATTGGATCATTGTGTTTTTTTGTAAATATCTTTTGGTTCGGTAAGATTGTTCAGATCCATTGTTGTTGCCTCAGGATGGGGCTGTTTTTAACCCCTTAATGACAAAGCCCGTTCATGTACGGGCTCAAAATGCATTGTTTTCAATGGGTTTAGGGACCGCCCATTGTCCTTAAGGGGTTAAAAGCTGTTTAAAAACCTGTGTGCTTCCAGTATGGATTTATTGGACCCCTTTATTTAGGATTCTCTTTCTCCACAGATTTGTTAGCATTATTCTTGTCTCCTTGAGCAGCCTCTCCCGTATTCCTCCAATTGATCAATTGATTTGTGGAAAGGCCAGCTCTCTTAAGGGGTTAAGGTTGCTGTCTGTGGCGTGGCCGGGGTTTGATAATTTTATATTCGATGCACAGGCCCCTAAGATTTGATTTATATTGCCTCAATTTGATGGATGAATAAATGAAAGGCAAGTTCTTTCTTTGGCAAGTGCCAGTTTTGAGCTTGCGGTTAATATGTAGTTCTGTCCTGCAGTGCATGTTCTATGGCTAGTAGTAGTACAGCAGGTTGCTCTTCTCTCTTGATGATTTTGTTATTCTGTTTGATTATGTTATATTATTTCGATTAATATTATGTTTATTGCCAATATTATCTCTGATACATTAAATAACAATGTATAATAAAAGTAATGTGGCCGTTTCATATCTGGAATTAAGCCTTTATTTTCAAGGAGCTTTGTGATGAGACATTTTAAAGGTCATGAATCTATAAGTACATTGCTCATCTGATGAAGTTTGTGGTCCATAACAGCCAAATTAATCACCAGTCACATTAACAGTAATGTTCTTTTGTTTAATTACAGAACATATTGTTGAATGTGATGTTGAAATGAACCCTAAATAAATAAGTAATAATGTAATTAAAATTCTGAAGCATTTTTGCCAATATTTCCTTTCAACAAGCTCACATTTGACATTAACTTCTAATAATATTTATAGAAACCACGTAGAATTTGATGGCAGCTAAGAACTATTCGCTCCATGTAGTCTGCCCGTTTTTCCTGTTGTAAGGGACTCAAACCTCTATCGGTTCTTGGTCTGGAACCATAGCGAGGATAGCTTTAAGTTTATTCCATGCATATTTAAATTCCTTCACATTATTCCCTCTACCACCTCTGCTTTGGAGACTGATCCATTAATCTACCACTCTCTCAGTAAGGTAAAACTTCTTGTTCTTAAATTTAAGCCCCTGACCTTTTAGTTTTAGACTGCAAACCACTTACCATTTTTGTAGCCCTCCACCCAGAAGCTCTGTCCTGCCTCAGACCTTTGTGTCATCTGCAGAAAGACCTTTCCATTAAGACTTTCTGTAATATCACTAATAAAAATATGTATGGGTGTATTTCTGATGCCTGAGTTACCCCACTAGACTGTCTCTATAGAAGGTCTGTGTTCACCTGACGGGCAAAACACAGCACAGGAACAGCAGGAACACAGACAGGAAGTATTAACCGGAGCAGAACCCTAGGCAGGACAGCAGGGCGCAGGAGAGTAGTCAAGATAGGGGCAAGAGTTGTTACACAGTTCTGGAATGTGGTTCAGAAAGGCAAGACAGAATCTTAGTCAAGGCAGGGCAAGGTCAGGTGTACTTGAGCAGGCTCGAGAAGTCAGTACAAAGAGATAAGGAAGGAACGAAAGACATCTTTCCTCTGAAGTAGCTAAACTGTCTAAGCTCACAACTATAATAAATATATTGATTTAAACAGAATCCTGTTGATCATTCAGTACAACTAACAGATGGACAACACATGGTAGCAGAAGTGGCAATAGCAACAACCACATAAAGAAGAATAGATCTGCAATAAATGAGTCTCCCACCAAATGGTCAGCTAGTCTCTCAGACTTATCCAGTAAGAACAGATAGTCTGAAGCCACCTACTGAAATCAGTTGGTGAACAACACAATTAGGGATCATAGAAGGGAGCTCTGAAGTGGCAGACCTTGTGCTCCTTTAATGTTTGGCCAGTTAGAGTGAGATTGTGAATAGCGAGCATGGTGTGCCCATGTTCTCCTCTTTACCGTGTATAAGATTGCTTAAAGGGCAACCCCTCCTCCTCTTCTGCTATCTCTCATTTTAAGGTGTTTTGAAGATTTATTGGGAGGTAGTCCCCATCTACCCATCCCCATGTTATTCTTTCTCAAAAAGGATTAATTTTGGATTTTGTTCCCCATTGTGAAGGCGCTCGGCAGGGCACTGCACAATGGCACGATGGTTCACATAAAATACCAGAAAGTCAACTGCTGGCACTTACATAAATTCCTGTCTAGTTTTGATTTCATTTTGTTAATGCAAAACTAAGTTTGTGCTAAAAAAGTGTTTCAGTTGTCTGTTCACCTATTTAAGGGCAGGGGCATGCTTTTATTTATTTCAATGTATTTTTCAATCCTTTTTACCCTTATTTCTCATTAATTCCTTGGTCATTCTTTGGACCCTATAAGAGATTATGTACAAAGCAGTTTAAGTGCAGGATTTGACCAAGGCAAAGGTACCTCTGGCACTCACATGGTGGCCACTGTTAAATTATGCAACAAGTATATTAAAGTAAATTGAACAGCCATTAAAATTCCAGTTATATATAAAATGAAAAGGCGCACATTGACCTTTTGGTTTAGGCTGCCAAAAATAAAGTGTTAGAGAATTGAAAGGGCCCTGCACAACATTATTTTTTATAAATCCTTTAGTACATACTTAATGCTTTATCTTAAACTTCTTTAAATCGTTAATTTTTAATTCATGTTTAAAATGAGTACTCACCTACCTATGATCCCCTGGCACTCTCCTACCTCTACCCTCATGACCTGGAAGCTTCCGGGAGCTCAGATTACTGCAGCAATGACATCACATATATAAGTCGGCACAAATAGTGTCTGATGCCATATAAGCAAGCCACATTGTTAAAAAAGCTGCAAAATACTGGGTTATTTTCCGCAGCTTCACACACTAGACATCTGGCTAGGAGAGGTGACGCTTGAGTACTGCAAAGACGCAGACACTTGTAAATCTATCCGCTATTAGAAAAGTCACTACTGAGTTCCAAACTGCAACTGGAAGCAACATCAGCACAAGTAAGCACCAGCAGCCTAAAAAAACATTAGATCACCATTGTGATCACTGTTCTCTGACTCATTTAGTCCAATGGATACCTCCATTGGCCGATGTCAGGAAAATGTTACCTGCTTTGTTCCAAGTATAAAGTTTTTGGTGAAGTAATAATGGTATGGGGTTGTGTTAATCTTGGTTTTGGCTAGGTTCCTTAATTACAGTGAAAGAGCATCTTAAAGCTGAAGCTTTAATTCTGTGCTTCTGACTTCATGGCAAAAGTTCCAGCATGACAATGATGACCCTGCACAAAGGGTGGAAGGGCTTGACTCAACTCCACAGAATGTCCTTTGGATTACTTAGAATGCTTACTGTGAACCAAGCCTAACTGCCAGAGATCAGGGACAGACCTCACTAAAGCTCTCGAAGTAATTTCCGAGGTTGTGTGCTAAAAAGTGCTTTGAGTCCCATTGGGATAAAGATTCTATATAAAAACTAATTATTATTATAGCTATTGAATGATAGCGGTTGTAGCAGCAGTGTCTGTTTGGGCACTCTTTTCAGTCACGGTGGATCACTAGCTCTTTGTTTTTTATGTTGGTTGTGAGTACACATCTATCCATCGCTTATGTGGTGTTCTTTTTTTTGTCTAAGCCATGAAGACATTTCTAATTTTTATATGTCAGATTGCTGTGATTTCCTCTTGGACCTAGGGCAGGCCGTGACATGTGATTTATCATTTCTAGAGTTATAGATTGTTTTATAGCTCAAAGTAAAGAAAGATAAATACAGAATTTTCAAGGGTAATTTAACAGAGACTTAAAAGTAAATTGAGCAATGCAGTTGTGATACAAACCAGCAGCAACTTGTAAGACAAAATGGTAGTTTCATCATGGAGTCTGCGAATGGTAAATGGGCATTACAGGGAATTTCCCGTGAATGTGATCCTGGAACTGTTACTTACACTTTCCATATGTGAAAGTAAGTAGTATTGGTCAGGATGAGGTGAGAAGTATAACAGTATAGTTGGCAAAATGGGCAGCAGGGTGGGCTAGCAAGGGCCCCTGGGCTGCTCTGATTTGAATATTCTGGGCCACTACCAGAAGCCTTTTTTGTGTTTTTTACACCATTTACCATTGTTTGGTGAGTAAACAGCTATAGGTTTACTCATGAGAATGAATTATTAATTATAGAGATGGTGTATTAATGTAACCAGGCCCAGGTAACTTTCTTTGACACAGAATATTAAAGATATGTGGAGGTTCTGATCGATCATTGATATGAATCCCCATGGAGGGCACCTGCATGTAGCATAAAATATATTTGTATAAAAAATAATTAGGCAGATTAAATGTAATGATATTTTGTTATTTGTTGCACACATTATCTATTGCTGCACTGTTTATGGATAGCTATATAGGAAAGAATAATCAAATTAAGCCATATACCTGGAATATTAAGCTATTATGCATTTATTAAAATCAATCATCTAGATTATCCCTCATTCTTATTTTTAAACATAAATGTAATATAATAAAGATTTTTTTTGCATTCTTAAGTAATAATATGGACCCTCCACTGTTATTTCCGGAAAGCTGAGCTATGGAAAATACGTTATGTATGCAATGCCAGATCAATGTCTCGGTTTTTACAACTTTTGCAGATCATTATGCAGCCTTCTAGGATCAAACAGAATGGTATAATTCAAATGTGTAAAGCCAGGAAAAGTAGATTTATGTGAGTTGTCTTGAGATTTATATAACACTAAGTTTGAGACTTGCCAGGGTCATTGAAAACTGACAAGTCTTGTGCTCATTGCATCATAATCATCCCTATAACAGCTATTTGTGTTCATTGTACTCAACTGCTAGAACACTCCATCACTGCTTTATTCACAGAGACACAGCAGATTCCATGGCTTTATTATACTTGGGGAGAATAACAATTAGATCGTAAACTTCAAGGTCTGTGTCGTATTCTTCTGTACTCATATAGCAGCAGATAGATTGATGTGAAATTATTGGATCAAGTTGATCATTCATTCACTTGATCTTATATATATATATATATATATATATATATATTATGATATGTATGATTTTGGTGATATTGTCATTTGACTTTCTACCAAGATCAAAACCCTGACTGATCATGGCACATTATTAAAGTATTAAGGTGGGGATATGCAGGGCTAGGAGCAGAGCTAGAATCTTGGCCATCTGTGTAGATTAACTAAACGGGTCTGTAATTGCTGCAATGTTCTGGTCTCTATCTACCTTGTGTATGACAGTGATATGGGCCTCTGTGGTCTGGGTGGTGAATGGAGATGCAGAAGAGACTAGCAGAAAGCTAGTCATGTTGGGAGACAATATATCAGTGATTTGTTTATAGTATTTTGAGGTGAAACAATCTCGTGTTGGACTCAATAACATTTGCTACTTCCTCTAAGGCGATGGGCTGTTAGGGAACCATACCTGTGTGGTTGGCTCCAGATCCAGAGGATCCATTGGCTGGGGTGGGGGGGTAAATAGTGTAGAAAGCTTCAAAAATGAAGCCAATGTAAAGATTCATAAAATTTGTGTCTAACTTTAAGGATCTGTCTGTCAAACTGCATAGACTTGCATAGAAGCACAGTAAGCCTAATGAATAAAGACGTTTCTAACTACACACTTGTGGGCTCCCCAAATGGTCGGTAGATGGGCATTCTCAGTGAGGTTTTCTTTAAAATAATGTTCTAGGCCTTATGTGATCCTCTCTGAAGGATCCTGAAGTAGGTTTTCATTCAGTCTCCAGGACAGAAGTCTTAGGGGCATTTATTGGAGGATCAATGCGGATCTCTGCTAGGCATGGTCAGACCAGGTGACAGCCCAATGTCAATCAGCTTAAAGTGGTCTAAAGATTCATGGGAGAAAATAAAGTAATCTAGTCTAGTGTAAAAGTTGTGTACTCGAGTAAAAAGTATAGCCTTTAGTGGATAGGCGGGCAATTTACCAGTAATCTAAGAGTGCGAGTCTGATGTAATATTAAGATCACCCTCCAAGAGAAGGACCCTTCCAGATCCCTAAAAGCCCTCCTCAGATCTCCACTGTTTGAACAAAAGTCTGATTTACATTCGGAGCATATAAACACAAACCATATACATTTGTAATACAAAGTTATTCACCTTAATCATCCTTCCATTGATCCTTAAAAAGGGGACAGTTTTGTGAAAAAGGGGACAGTTTTGTGAAAAAGGATCGCTACCCCTAGCTTTTGAAGCATTGCTTAAAAATTAGATATGATATAAAGGATGGTTTACGTAAGGAGAGTGGCCCTCTCGAAAATGTGTCCCCTGCAGAAAGGCCACAAAAGACCCACCTCTACACAGGTCCTTGAAAAGGAGTGGCAAGTTGGCAGGTCATCATCTGTGGTTCCATGAGCCATGAGAGTGGAAAGGTGTGGAGTCCCTTTTAACAGGAGTAAACATGGAACTAACATAGGCCAAAGCAAACAGGTGGATATTAATTGAGAGCTGGATGAGACAGAGTGTACTGAGCGTACTCAGAATAGTGATGCCAGGTCTAGTAGTGACTTCTTCTTGTTCCTTGAGTCACAAGTCACAAAAGTGTGGATTTATCGTTAGTTCCATCTTGTAGATTGTGCTCATAAATTGCAAAAAAAGCCACCAACGGGAACAGACCGGAAGACATAAGCTACCATCTACAAGCTCCAGCAACCCATGTCCCCCCACAATATACACATTTGACCATAACATTAACACATTTTATACTGGTACAGAAGGAGAAGAGGGCTTTGCCCTTGCGAGCTAACTGTCTAAAATACTTATTTTGCTGGCGTTGTCAATAGTTTTGCTTCTATATATCAACGTAGTGCAAATAAGTATGTGAGGGCTACAACATTTCCATATAAACTGCCTTTCTCTTTACCTCTCTGCTCATATAAAATAATGCCTAGTCACAATTTATGTTTTTTCAAAATATGGTTGCAAAACAGCTCTTATATGAATCTATATATAGCTGTGCAAAAATGAATTAAAACCAATATATGATTAGATTAGGGCTACAGAAGTATTCTGTACAAAAAAACAATACAACACAATGACAGGTTGGCATTTGAATATGCATAGATTGCTGACACTGCTGTTTGCTTCTCGACTGCAGTGCGTTTGTTAGATAAGTAACTCTGTTGGTAATCGTACAACATACCGTATTGGCTCGATTATAGGCTGCACCCTAAAAGTTAGGTGCATTTTTAAAGAAAAAATTTGATATTTAGAAAAAATACACATTAGTGGATAGTAAAACAGTATTCTACCAAACATACTGTATTTTAACATTTTTGGTATGTGTTATGCAGTTAGTCAACATATGTTACATACAAACAGAAAACCAATAGCCATTTTAATGCACCTTACTTATAGATATGCCCCTTTGCCCCCACATATGCCCCTAGATATGCCACTCTGCTCCAGCAGATATGTCACTCTGCCCCCCAGATATGCTGCCACTCTGCTCCTCCAGATATGCTGTCACTCTGCCCCCCCTAGATATGCTGCCACTCTGCCCCCTCCAGATAAGCTGCCCCCCCGAGATATGCTGCCACTCTGCTCCCTAGATATGCCCCCCCCAGACTTACCAATGCAGTCTCCCTGGTGTCTAGTGGGGCCAACGGGGGACATCTGTGCGATACGGTTGGACAACTTCCGGTGCTGCGGCGATGCAAGCATAAACAATCTCCGCTGCCGGCATGTCTGCACGATGTGCTTTAACAATCTCCCTTGCCGGCACTCACTCTGTGGGAAGTCCGGCAGCGGAGGAAAGTGCTGGCAGGGGAGGCTGTCTCGGAGAGTAGGATCCAAGTCCCCTGCAGCGCTGAGGGGGATCTGTATCCTAACCCTGCTGCCTGCCCGGCGCCTGGAACTGCATGTCCCAGGCGTCGGGCAATACGAATTGCGCCAAATATAGGCCACACCCCCACTTTAAAGACTTAAAGTGGGGGCAAAAAGTGCCGCCTATATTTGGGCAATTACGTTATTCATTCTACAGTTAAACATTAAATAAAAATAGCATTTTATATAAAAATTATAGATCAACATGCTATGTTTCAAATGTAGAATACTACACTTTTCTCTCTCCTCTCTTTCATATTCTTCTCATTCTTTCCCTTCTCCTTGTTCATAATTACTTTGCTTGGGGCACTTAATTGTCATGTGCCCCAAACAAGTACTTAAAGTAAAATATTTTTAAGTACTTCTGTGTTATATGATTAAACATTCAAAAGAAATAACAAAATGACATATCTTCTAAGGTTTGTTTGTGGGAAAAGATGGAACAGACAAGCAGATTGGGCGAACAGATGGCACAGACATGTTGTTTGGGGCATAATGAATACTTTGTTTGAGTGGGGTAGCACCTTTATAGGTTAATATTTGACTCTCAGGATCGGGTCATATGCAATGATTATTTATATGACTTTGCTTGCTAGGAGTTTGGGGGGATCTAGGCTAGGCCGGTCCTGAGCTTATAGTGACTAAAGACAGCCCTAGATCTGTTTCTTGTAAACTTGTATAACCCTTCATGGTGAGACAAGCACTGACCTTTGAAGGATCCACAAAAGAGTCTTCATAATTTAATGAGCCAGGCCCGTGGTGCTATTCCGAGACAAATAATGGATGCTGGCTTATTTTTAAATTATAGGTTAAGATGTGCCCTTGTTGATATTTTTCTCAATGTAAGTGGGATTACAGAGAAGAAGGAGTATTTAATTAAATGTTCTCTCCGGGGCCTACATATTGCTTAAATCAGCTTTGCATACTTCTTCTGTAAGGTCAACAAGTAATTTGTTGTATGAAACGAACTGTAAGAATTCTTTGCCAGTTTAAACCTAAGCATATTTGAGGCATGAGATCTGGCAGTGTGATTTTTGTTAAGCACAGTCAACAGTGCCAAACTCTGCATTCTACTTGCAATGAAGGCATGAAAACACTGTTAGCTTCCAAACATACCATATTGTTCATGCTTCATGGTAGATGAAGTAAGAAAACAAGCTGAATCCTTTCATGCCAATAATATATGCAGAATGATTCAGAATAAGTCACAAATGTTACATCCTAGAAAAATAACAGTTGCTTGGCTCCTTTTACATGATGTAATGGTAAAACCGAGCCCAAACTGCGAAAATGTCATTTATTTATCTAACTATTCACTTGTCTCTGGGTATGCAAGAAATCGTGGCTTAAACAATAAACTTATACTACACTAACCATATAATATGAACAATATGAAATATGAATATGAAAATACATAAGGCAGAGGTGGCTACCTTCCTTTGTTGTAGACTAAGTTTCCTAAGACACTTTGATTAGGTACCATAAGGAATGTAGTAGAAAAAAACTCTAAACTCACAAAAGAACACCATCACTGCTTAGATATTGTGTGTTTTTTCTGCAATGAGAACTGTAGGTGACCTTGGTTAAAAGTTTAAATATATCACAATATATTATGTTTCAACAGTGAACATTCTGAGACTAGACTGAAGCAATACTAAAAATATTTTCCCTCTGGTTCTAAAACTGGATTGGGATAATATGTGTTGTGCACACAAATATCTAATTCATATTTACTTTGACTACAGGGAGGAGCTGGTAAATGTGGTGTTTAAACCAAATATAAAAATATATCTCACTGAGGTACGTCTACTTTAACAGATATTTAATAAGAGACAAAAACACAGTAACATACAATAAATTAATGACAGCTCAACATACAATGCAACACTTTCCAAGACTAACCTGCAACCTAAAGGTCCAACATAACCCAGCACACCACCGATTACCCCATCCATGCAGGATGGTGGGCAGAGAGAAACTGAACTAAGATTTTTGCATATTGAATCACTGTAGGTGTGCCCTCGTTAACATATCAAAAGACATGTAATACAGGAAGAGTTCAACTGGCTAAAACATTGACCACAATACTTATGTCACCACAGTAAAGACAGCCGTAATCCTTGAAACATAATGACTGAAGGGTTTTGTAAAAGATTCTCTAAACTGTTGATTTTTAGTGGTGTTGATAATCTGTAACATTACATTCAATGGCTTTGCAGAGCGAGTCATTTTTCCAACCATCTTACGAAAATATAGATTAATGACATACCAAAATGTGTGTTTCCCATTTACATTATGCTAGCCGAGATTGGGATCTGTCAATGAATACAAGTTATATTTGGGGTAACTGAATACATGACCTTTCTTTATGCTAGTATGGCACTATGCCACATTCTAAATATGTACAGTAATCAGCCGATTTTATACATATCTGACAGATTAGGTTTCTGAATAAAAATACACTTAGTAGAAATCGTTGCCACTCCAGCTGGTTTGGAAGACGACTCTCAAGAGGTTGGATGGGTATCAGGCAAAACTGACAGACATAGCAGCTGCAGTATTGGAAATTGGCTGTGCCTTCTTTTACATATAATTAATCACATGAAATAGATGTTTAATGCAATATAAAACATCATCAGGTTGCTGAGTTCAAAAGCTAAAATATTTAATTGTTAGCTTGAATTGCTATAATTTATAGCAGCTCATTTTTGTGGGTCCTGAGCAATAATAGTTTCTAGTATCAATTACAGTGTCCTGCCCATGCAGTTTTTACTGTTCTAGTAACCATTTCTAAAAACAATTAATCCTGGACATCCCAGATATAACATGTCAATGCACGTTTCTACCACATTGTCAAGGAAATGTAATATCAGCATTTGAGTAAATTAAAATAAAGATTTTCTGTCCGGACAAAGGAATTGACAATTAAAAAGAAAAGATAAAATAGAAGAATGTCTATAAGGGTAATAAATGTGTCTGTCTGTGACATAATTGCTCATGATGATAATAGTATTACGTTTTCCTATTGTTATGTCCTCTTTGGAGAACACACTGAAAAATCTGCACTAAGAGCTGCCGCTTACTACTTCAGGAAGGCTAAGACCCCATGTAGCGATGGTTATATTCAACTCTGTAGAACCTCATTGGCCCAGTCCTACTGTAGCTGTATGAAGAAGCGGAGATGGAAGGCAAAATGCCTCCTATACAGAGAAAGGATACTTTCAGCTTGTTGTAGGGTCGGGGAAGGCTGTCCTTCCAACCTGCTGCCTTTCACCACTGTATTGCTACAGACTTTATCTTAGGGTTCTGGTTTGATGGAGAAGGCACATCCTTGAAAAGTAATGAAGGACTAGGAAAGCTTGATTCTTTGTGTGCTGAAATACATGGCCCAGTCATGGCATTTGATGGCTTCTGTCAGTTTTTTACTGTCCAATGGTGGCAAAGGAGGGCCCAACATATCAACTTTGCCTAGAACGTCCTTTATATGCAACTATGTGCACAGGACTCTAAGAAACATTGCAAATGTGAAACGATCCATGTTTTACTTGCTCTCTGCCTGGAAGAATCTGCAATGGGACAAATGGGACAGATGCCTCACTTACAACTAGAATAGGTGCTGGTTCTACCTGGATGCTATCAAGTTGTGAGGCAACACAAACTGAACGGTGGAACGGCGGAATTGTGGGCCCCTAGGGTGATCCATAAGCTCATCAGAATCTATGACACAATTCCAGATACAAAAGACTGTTTGAACTGATGTGGCATCAAGTAGACTTAAGGACCTACAGCCCATACATTTGTTCTGGCAGTGCCTTTTTTGCACAGGCTTTAGTTGGGATCCCTCAAAAATAATCGCACATTATCTGAGGAGAGGAAGTTTCTCTCCTACTAATCTATTTTGCATGGGCTTTTTCCAGGAACTCGCATAGAGGGTGCACAATGTGTGTTGTTAAGAACACTTTGTGGTTTGTTAAGAACCACCTGATCATGTGGAGACAACATGTCACTCTTTAAGACTGTTTCAGGCTGATCCTGAGCTTGCTTGTCCCCTCAGCCCATGGGCTTATCCATTTCCACTAAGCATTGTAAGGATTGTGGTATCTCACAGAGGAGCATCTTCCTGGTTATCTTTGAGAAGTGTAAAAAAAACCCCATAAAATTCCAGTTCTTCTTGAACTTTATCACGTCACTGTCATAATCCTCCATCAGTCTGTGTTTTGTTGGCAGCACACAAAGCACCCAGAGATTTGGCAGATTGTTTCTAACACCAGCCTCATTGTGTAACCATAAAATGGTCATTGTGAAGCCAAAGACATTAGTTGAGTTTGGAACTCAATTACATCATTCATTTTTTTCAATTTTTTGGTCACACTGTTCATTATGTTGAAACTTAAGTGTTTTACTAGGTAGAATTCTTTGCAAAAGTTTAATAAAAATATCTGTGATACTGAGTAATTCTTCTTCTGCACATTCAGTTTCAAACATAGTGTTTTTCACGTAGAGTAAAGCTAGGGAAAACATCTCTCATGCTATAATGTTAAATGCACTTTGATTATATTGTTATGCATTTCTTTACAATTTGTCTGTTAATCTGCTATAAATTACAATTTGGTTTAATTTTGTGAATTGGTAATAAATTCCATGCATTATAAAGATGTGTTTTATAAAAAATAAATATGCAAAATTATACCTGGCAACAGGAGTGAGAACTTTCTTTATTAGCCCATTGACATGTTTCACAGGCTCAGTGGCTGAGTATGGTAATATATAATTTTATACCCCCTCCAGTTGTAGACACTGCTGACTACGTGGCATGGAGCCAATCTGTCAAATCCTTGACATTGGAATTACGGCT
The DNA here is from genome assembly GCF_027358695.1 of Spea bombifrons. Lineage (NCBI taxonomy): Eukaryota > Metazoa > Chordata > Amphibia > Anura > Pelobatidae > Spea > Spea bombifrons. The sequence continues at coordinate 72,202,910 of NC_071091.1, forward strand.
TTCCTGATTCTTTTACACCAGACCTACTCCAGTTATGCAGGGCCCCAGGTGTTTTAGGAGCCGTGCTATTTTCTTATGTGGCCACCACAGGACACTCAATACCATGGTAATTGTTGTGAAGTACTTGTCTATAAGCAAATCTTAGCTGAGGGCTACATATTACGTACTATACCAAGTCTGTTTTAAGAATTTTATGTCATGTGATTTGATTATTAACTTCAGAGCATATGGTTGAATGAGCAAAAAAAGTACTAAACACATTACCCATAACAAGTTAATGTATAGTTAATATAGTAAAACAAAACAAATAAGAAAAATCAGAACTTTTAGTTTGATACTACAGAACTGCATTCACCCCAGGATAATGCATTGCTTGGTTACGGTTTTTGAAAGTTGTTGCTAAGTTGCTGACAATGGGACTACTGTCTTTGCAATCTAATGACCTGGAATGAGTCTTGGCTCATTATAAATCAGGCAACGTTTGTTAAGCATGCAACTAAGATTTTTTTTTAAAGCCTTTCTTTTAAAATACCACATGCTTGTTTTTTTTTTTTTAAATTGATTTATACAGTACTTACTAGTCTAATGTTAATATAAATGTGACTTTTCACAGCCAAATTAATAATTACAATAAAAGTATTATTTATTTCTAGCAGGATAGGAATGTTATAGATAACATTATTAAAATCTGAATACAATAATATTATCTATTCTGCTAGGAAAGCAAAACAAATTTTTTTGTGTGAGTGAATAATTTAATAAAAACTCTGTTTATTATGTGAATTATTATGGATATTGAAATGCAATGGTAAATGTGTCAGGAGGTATTAGGTAAAGTACCGTACTTTTAAATGAAGAATAATTTCATCTGCATGGTCACCCAGACTGGTCTGCAGCCTTCGCCCCCCACGTGCTTCAATGAGCCTTGGCTGTCCATGACACTGTCGCCAGTTCCTCGCTTTTCCTTCTTTGGCCCACTTTTGATAAATTCTGACCACTGCAGACAGGAAGCACCTCACAAGAGCTGCAGTTTTGGAGATGCTCTGACCCAGTCACAATTGCCATCACAATTTGGCCCTTGTCAAAGCCGCTCAGATGCTTACGCTTGCTCATTTTTCCTGCTTCTAATACATCAACTTTGAGGATGAGATGTTCAGTTGCTGCCTAATCTCACCCACTGGTGGATGGGTTCAGAAATAAACTTGGCCCATCAGTACGGTAGCCTTTTAAACAGGGAAAAAGTGCTAGACTGAGGAAAGGGGAGGCATTTAGTTGCCTTGTGGTGTTTCCAATATAAACACTCTATAGATCACAGGCAAGCAGAGTTAGCTTCAGAGAAAATAACTTCCTTTCAATCATCTAGCACTGACCTCTGGATGATACATACCACATGTTTGATATAAATTAACAGGACACTGTGCTGCCCTCCCCCACCAAAACCACATCCCCATCCATTGTTATATCATGATTAATAAATTCACTTTCTCATGCTCTCTCACATTGTCTTCCTTTCTTCTCCACTGACTGCTTCTGTTTCCTTGTCTCCTTTCCCACAGCTCTGATTCTTCTTTTGTCTTCTTTCTTAGTCTGCTTCCCCCGTGTCTTCCTTCTTCATCCACTTCTCTCTGAACATGATCTGAGGAATCCTCCATTTGGCACCCCCCATTGGTCTTTTGCTCCTCCAGTATCACACATACACACTGGCACATAATTTAACAAACACTTATACACTCACACATACTCCCTCTCACAAACCCCCATGCTCACACACAAACACTTACACATCCATGCTCATACACAAACCCTGGAACACATTTTTAATCCCACTCACATTTGCACAGAGCCTAATCATTTTTGCACATACTCCCTCTGACACACTTACATATACACATCCATTCTCACTCTTTACACAAACACACCCATGCTCACTCACCAACATTTACACATACATGCTCACACCCAAAGACATACTCATCCATGCGGACAGACTAACCCATACACATTCATGCTCACACACGTGTCCAGGGATGCACTCATACTGCCACACTCACCTCCTTACCTCAACCGCAGCTTTTCCGACTGTGCGCAGCCCTGCCTTTAACCACGGGGGGTCACGTAACCTTGTGTTATGTGACACCGCTACTTTCCTGCATCCTTGGTTCCCCGCAGTACACCTCTGTTCTTGGTGCACATCAGCAAAAGGGAGAGGCTTTCCCCATGGCTTGCCTCTTTGTGTAAGTGCAGGAGCGGCCAGAATAATGCAGATGGATTTGTTGAGAAAAAGAGGTGCAAAAACGCTTCTCATCTTTCACAAATCTATCTGGAGAGAACATTTTGTGGGGCAGCTAATTGCCACTCCTGTCAAAGTGCCGCATGGGACACATGTACGGGCCAGCTTTGAGTGTTTGCACAGGCCTAATTAAAGCCCACTTGCTGCGAGTCTCCAAGTCCAAGTTGTATATTCATAGTGATCTAATCAATGAAGTAATAGTAGTGTTTGTGTGAGAGCCATCCTAGTTGCTATGTGAGTGATGTTTCAAAGTGAACATGAAACATTCAAGGTCCAGATGTTAATACAATAAATTAGTAAAATTGTCTAAATGAATTCTCTCTATTAAATATATTAGTCCCATTATTTACACCCTGCCTCCTCTATAGTCATTAGTAAAACCTTATTTTGTTTACTAAATCTTTAAAAAACGTATATCACAATGGTATTTGTGACAAGCTATCATGGCAACACAAGATTATAAGCACATGTTACATAACCTAGAAAATCATCTCCACTGAACCATCAAAGTCTGTGTGACATGACAAAGAAATAACCATACACATCTAAGTAAAATCCTGGGATATAAAATAGAACAGAAGATTAGGTTTTGCATTAGCCATAGTGTATTTCCCTAGGGCGATCACTTCTTGGCAGTCAATAACTCTTCATTAAGTTGCCATCAGTAAGTGAGGCAATAAATAAATAAATGCAATTAAATCTTGATGAAGTCACTGCCAAGGACCATGTGTTATTGGAATTAAGTATGAAATCAGCATTTACATTAATTATTTTATTGGCTTGTATAGCAAAGCACATAGAATCCCTCTGGGACTTAAAAATAGCAGGTGACAATATTTTTTAGCTAAGGTGTTTTGCAAATAAATACTTTGTTCCAGCTGAATAAATCTTGTGGCGCTCTTATACTACCATAGTGTAGTTCCGCACAGCCAGCAAAGAAAAGTTTATTTCTGGGCCTGTAGAACATGCTGGCCTGAAGTGTTGCATTGTGATGCCTAGCGGTTATTTGTGACTGGACAAAGCCAGATGAAGTCCTTGTGCAAGAACAATGTTATGTACTTGCACACTAGACAATAAGACAAAATAAAATAACCCTAGAAAGTGTAGTGAGCATTTAATCAGCCATCTTTTCAAAAATGTCTTAATTTTTTCATTAAAAAATCTGTTGTACAGAGGAAGGATTTCACCAGTAACATCACAGGGATTCCTTATGTCAGTTGAGATTCATAGCATCATAAAATACCCTCAAGGGCATCTCAGGTGTGCATTGCTCCCTCAGTGAGAGCAGGGAAAAACAATAAGAAAGTAAAATACCCTACTCGACAACCCTTCATTGCTATCCAGGTAATCCTACTGGTAATGGTAATGTTATCTGTGACATTACAGGGTTTCCAATGTGCCAACTGAGATCCCTGAGGTCCTCTAAAGGGACATACAGTGTGCTCTTTGATAGACAGCACTGTAAACAAAATTTAAAATACACTACTAGTGAAACCATGGGCGTAGGAATCCCTAAAAATCTGGGGGAGGGGTCAGCATTTTCCCCCATCAGATCCCCACATCCATGTATAGATTAACTGAATAAGACATAAAAACCCTATATTTGCAGGTATATATAAATAATGTATGGAAACATAGCGTAGCAGATATGGATCAACAGAACAACACATAAACCCAGCTTTGCAGGTATAAATCAACTGGAATTCACATAAAAAGTCAGCATTAAAGATAGAAACCCCCTAAATTACAGGCATAGATCACAGGCTGCACACCACAAAGGCCAGCCCTGGCGTCCACATTCCCCACATATAAACTGATCAGCACTCAGATTACACAAACAAATTACAGTCCAGAGTGAGCCAACTTTGTCCCCAAACATAGTTGCATAGGCTGAAAAAAGACATGCGTCCATCAAGTTCAGCCTTTCCTATATCTGTTAATTTATTGCTGTTTGATCAAACAGCCCAGTATGAGCCAACTTTTGTCCCCAAACAGCCCAGCGGAAACCAACTTTGTCCCCAAACAGTCTAGCTCACAAATAATTAAAGCAATTCATCCACACATTAATTCATTATTTCACCCATTCACACAATTCATCCACGCGTGGATTAATTCATTCTCTTACTCATTCACACAATTCATCCACGTATTTATTCACTCATTCTAACTCTTTATTTCAATATACTTACTACCCCCCTTTTGTTACTTTTATCCCTTCACCCCCTTCTCACACTATCTACTCCCTCCTCATACTATCTACCCCCTCCCTACCCCCTTCTCACTAGCTACCCTCTTCCTACCCCCTTCTCGCTAGCTACCCTCTCCCTACCCCCCTTTGTAGGTTACTTACCGTGCAGTCCTGTGGTGGGAGCGCGAGGCCTCTGTCTCGCTGCTCTGCCTTGATGCACGCGGCTTCACTGCTGAGCGCCGGCATATGATGTCATATGTTGCCGCTCAGCATGAAGCGCCGGCACCGAGACAGACGCCTCACGCTCCCACCAATGCAGTTGAGGTGGGTGGTGGCGACGGCAGGGAGCAGAGGAGACAGAAGGACGCCGAGCGGTTGCTGAAAATGACCGCTCGGCACCCCTCTCCTCCTGCGGCGTTTCTATTGGGGGGTTCCTACGGCCCTGGGGGGGATTTCTTCATTAACGGTCCCCCCTGCATGAGTTACTGGGGGGGATCTATCCCCCCGTCCCCCCGGTTCCTACGCCCATGAGTGAAACTCCTGATTGCTGCATATGGGAACCCTACTGGTGTTGTCATTGGTGACATCAGAGATGCCAACTGAGATGTCTGGGTCATGAAATACCCCAGGGGGTTCTCTAGACAGCCTGCATTGCTCTCTAATCTAGTTGACAAGATATTCACAATCTGAGAAATCTCTCTTTTTGTATTTAGTTTAGGAATTAAATTGTGCAATCACCCTCACTGCATTCCAGGACAGAACAGAGTGCATACATACGCCACCTAGCACTCTTTTGCTTGCAATCTGTTGATGGGATATGTGTCTATATATTGTACACATTGCAGATGACAGAACCAATTTAATTCAGCTCATACACTAATGTAATATGATATTGAATTTAAATTACATAGTTTAGACCTACAATCAGTTACACTTAAGGGAATGATTAGCCAGTATGATTCAAAAGTATGCGTAACGTGTAATTTCATCAAGTGCACAACGTATTTGATGGGTGTTTCCACATACTATCTTTATTACCACATTTATTTAGGAACATTATATTTACTTTTCCAAACCTTGCTCTACGTTTGAGTAATGAGAGATGACTTTAGCCTGCAGTCTTCATTCACCTGTAATTCAAAACACATGTTAATGAACATTTACCCTTGATTAAATGGCTCTAGTCTCAACTTTAAAATTCAGGCAGCGGACTTACTTAAAAAAGAATGCTGCTAGTTTTCTACAGGGGACCATGTCTTTGAAATAAATCACAAGTCTCTAGTTACAACCCAGCTGCAAAATATATAGTCACCACTCACAAGAGAGGAACACATATTGCAGTATTATAAATCTTAAACATGACCATTACTACCAATGAATTATGTGACATTTCCTTTTGTTTAAACGAATACACTTACTACATTAACTTATTCTTTAGGGCAGAAGCTGGACGTTGTGCAAATGGTTCAGCTAACTATGGTAGCAAAATATTCTGTAAAAACATTTAAATATAAACCACTGGATCATGCAGCAAAATAATACATTTCAGTGGAAATAACCTGTCTGGTGCTCTTGAAAACTTAAAACAAGATTGTATACATGCAATATGTGAAATACAGGCAATGAAAAAAGTTTTATAACATCAATTGGGTATTAATAACAACAGTGGTAATTTCACTTAATTCTGAGAGCTATACTATTGCTTTGAGTCCCACTGGGAGAAAGGTGGTATATGAATACTAGTTATTACATACTACATATTTGCATTCAGCAGGACTCTTATCCCTACTATCCCTTCTTTAGATGATTAATATACAGAAAGAGATTGACATATGATGATATACATGCGCCTTACTCATGCATGTTTAACCCCTTAAGGGCCAGGACTATTTTACACCTCAGGACCAAAGCAATTTTGTGTTTTTGCTTTGGCTTTCTCCAGCTTTCTCAATTAGTGTACCCCTACCTAACCGTAGCCCTATCTGACAAATTCATCACCTGGGCCGCCATCAGGGAGTACAACTACTACAGTTGTAAGGGGCCCAGCTGGGGGCTGTTCTCTCTGTTAAAATAATAATCAAGCTGTGCTCTGGACCGCTAATTAGAGGGGGCTGGAGGAGGTGGCCTCACTAGAATGAAGGTTAGTTGTTTGAGACTGCTCATGTCTGGTAATGGAGGGGTTAATTGTCAGAGGCTGCTGTATGTATATTATATTATGATATAAATATATTATGAAATCTGAAATCAACATGGTTCCAAATGCTTCCTAATTATCTTTATAATATAAAATGTATTTTATGTGTATGTGACGGTGTGAGCACATGTGATATGAAAATATCTCAAAGGACATAACTTACCTTTGAGATATTTTGTAATATCACTGATAAAAATATTACAAAGTATGGTCCCAGTACTGATCCCTGAGATTAACACTAGTAACAAGACCTTTGTTTGAACTTGTCCATTCAACTACTTTAACATACAAGCACTTATTCTTCTATGGGGGACAGCGTGAAATGCTTTGCCAAAGTCTAGACAGGCTGTATCTACTGTTATTCCCTATTATATAGTTTCCCAGTCAAAATATTAATTAGGCTAATTTTTACAAACTAGTTAACTATTGCTGTTTCTGATCTTGTGCACCCTTTACATCTAGTATCTTTTACAATCATTTCCTTTAACACAGGTTCCATTAATTTCCCAACTACTGATTGACTGACTGGTCTGTTGTTGGCCGAGTCCTCTCTGCTACCTTTTGAGAAGTAGTACAACAACTGCCTGCCTCCATCTAATCTTCTGGAACGTCTCCTGTCAATGGCAATTAGTTTTATAAATATCTTAATGGTTTTGCCATAACACTCTAAAGCTCTTTTAATAAGTTTGGCTGCATCCCATGGATTTGTCTGTTTTTACTAGAACTGGGTTGAACTAGAACTTGTTCCTCTGCAAGCATATGTATTTTACATGTCTCACTGTTTGCATTTCCTAACAGAGGCCTCCTCCCTTCACCTTCCCCTATAAACACGGAACAGAACTATTTATTGGGGCAATCAGCTATATTATTTATCAGTACATCCATTAACTTCCAAAACCCAGTAAAGGTGTTGTATATCGTGTCAGTATCAGTACCATGGACCACGGGCGTAGGAACCGGGGGGGACGGGGGGGACGGATCCCCCCCAGGAAATCATGCGGGGGGGACCGATAATATAGAAATCCCCCCCAGGGTGAGCGCACTCGGGTGCAGCTGTGAGGGTGCTCACAGCTGCCCGATCGGCAGCTGCAGCCTGCAGGACTGGTTAGGGAAATCCGTGATCTCCCCAACCAGTCCTGCAGCTGCATTAAAGTCACACTCACCAGCTGTCTGTAACTGAGCGCCGGGGCGACGGGATATGACGTTTATATCCAGCCCCGGCGCTCAGCAGAAACAGCTGTGCGCAGCCGCACTGCACAGACTGCGAGCGGCAAACAGAAGGAAAGTTAGAACAGAAATCAGAAAGGAGGAAGCAGAAAGCAGGAAGCAGGAAGGAGGAAGAAGGAAGAGAAAGCAGAAAGGAGGAAGAAGGAAGAAAAGGTAAGATTTGTGGAGAACCAAGGTGGGTGGATGGTTGATTATTGGGGGGTCTGATGTGGAGAACAAAGGTTGTGGGGGGGGTCTGATGTAGAAAACGAAGGTTGTGGGGGGGTCTGATGTAGAAAACGAAGGTTGTGGGGGGGTCTGATGTAGAAAACGAAGGTTGTGGGGGGTCTGATGTGGAAAACAAAGGTGGGTTAGGGGGGTCTGATGTGGAGAATGAAGGTGGGTGGGAGGGGGTCTGATGTGGAGAACAAAGGTTGTGGGGGGGTCTGATGTGGAGAACAAAGGTGGGTTGGGGGGTCTGATGTGGAGAATGAAGGTGGGAGGGGGTCTGATGTGGAGAACGAAGGTGGGGGGGTCTGATGGTAGATTTGTGTGTGTATATACATATGATAAGGCATGTGTATGGGCACTTGGGCAGGCATATGTGTATAGGGCAGCTGTGTATATGTGCGTGTATGTGCATACGTCTGTATGGGCAGTGTATATGTGTATGTCTGTATGGGCAGTGTATATGTGTGTATCTGTATGGGCAGTGTATATGTGTGTATCTGTATGGGCAGTGTATATGTGTGTGTATGGGCAGTGTATATGTGTGTGTGTGGGCAGTGTATATGTGTACGTCTGTATGGGCAGTGTATATGTGTGTATCTGTATGGGCAGTGTATATGTGTATGTCTGTATGGGCAGTGTATATGTGTATATGTGTATGGGCTGTGTATATGTGTACGTCTGTATGGGCAGTGTATATGTGTATGTCTGTATGGGCAGTGTATATGTGTATGTCTGTATGGGCAGTGTATATGTGTACGTCTGTATGGGCAGTGTATATGTGTACGTCTGTATGGGCTGTGTATATGTGTATGTCTGTATGGGCAGTGTATATGTGTACGTCTGTATGGGCAGTGTATATGTGTACGTCTGTATGGGCAGTGTATATGTGTACGTCTGTATGGGCTGTGTATATGTGTATGTCTGTATGGGCAGTGTATATGTGTATGTCTGTATAGACAGTGTATGTGTGTATGGGCAGTGTATATGTGTATGTCTGTATGGGCAGTGTATATGTGTGTGTATGGGCAGTGTATATGTATATGTATACGTGTGTATAGGCAGTGTATATGTGTATGTCTGTATGGGCAGTGTATATGTGTACGTCTGTATAGGCAGTGTATATGTGTATGTCTGTATGGGCAGTGTATATGTGTATGTCTGTATGGGCAGTGTATATGTGTATGTCTGTATGGGCAGTGTATATGTGTATGTCTGTATGGGCAGTGTATATGTGTACGTCTGTATAGGCAGTGTAAATGTGTATGTCTGTATGGGCAGTGTATATGTGTGTGTATGGGCAGTGTATATGTGTACGTGTGTATAGGCAGTGTATATGTGTATGTCTGCATAGGCAGTGTATATGTGTACGTCTGTATGGGCAGTGTATATGTGTACGTGTGTATAGGCAGTGTATATGTGTATATGTGTATGGGCAGTGTACATGTGTATGTGTGTATGGGCAGTGTATATGTGTATGTCTGTATGGGCAGTGTATATGTGTACGTGTGTATAGGCAGTGTATATGTGTACGTCTGTATGGGCAGTGTATATGTGTATGTGTGTATGGGCAGTGTATATGTGTACGTGTGTATGGGCATTGTATACGTGTACGTCTGTATGGGCAGTGTATGTGTGTATATAAGGAGTGTATTTGTCTTATAGTGTATATGTCTGTGTAAGTATGTGCAAGGGCAGTGTATGTTTATGGGGAGGCATGTGTGTGTGAGCAGATTATGTATGTTTGGGCAGGCGTGTATAAGGGTAGTGCATAAGTGTGAGTACTGGCAAGTGTGTATGTGCAGGCAATTGCAGCGTATACGTGTGTTTTTGTGGGCAGGCATGCGTAAGAGCAGTGCATATGTGGGTATGAGCAGGCATTTCGTACTTAAAGGGAAGATTATGATTCCCTGTAACACATGTTTAACCCATTGTGTGTGTGTACGTAAGTGTGTGCATGCGTGTGTATGTTATTCAAGTGTTTAAGTGTGTGGATATGTTCCTGTGTGTATGACGTGTTAGGAGTCTTAGATGGTTCCTTCAATACATCATAGTAGTCTCTGTGGCCGTGTCCAGTGGGGTCCATCTGTGGTTGTAAGATTTGTCTTTTTGTGAGTTTCTGTGGGAATTTTCTCCCATTCATCCAGTAGAACGTTTTATGAGCTGAAGGCGATAAACCAAGACATTTTGGACAACACTATGCTTCTAACTTTGTGGGAACAGTTTTGGGGATCATGACTGTGCCCCAGTGTGCAAAACAGCTACTTTGCACCATAACCACTACAGTGCGTTGGTTGTAGGGTCTTACTCTGCCTGCAGTTAATAAAATATTTCTATAAGAGTATTTAAGTGTTGTCTGCTCCCAGACCACAAATGCGGAAAGGGTTAATTGCATCATTGCATTTCTGTAGAATCTTTTGTAAAATTTTGGCAATTGTGCATTACTTAAAGTATTATTACCAGTTGTTCTAAGTGAAATAACTGAAATATAGGCCAAACTTTTGGTTAATTTTCTTTGACCTGTTTGTTTAATAAAGAGCTTGTCTGTGAAAACTGAACATGATACTTTTTTTGTGCGGAAATTGTACACACACACCACACATACATTTATATAAAATTTGCCATGAACAATTCCCAGTTTACTGAACAAGAATATACCCTACCAGTAAAAATGCTATCCCCCCCAGATTTTTAGGGGTTCCTACGCCCATGCCATGGACAGTGAATGAGAACAACAAGGCACTGGGCTACCAGCATTTAGAACCAAAACATAATAGAGGCAGTCATAAAAATCATCTTAAATACATTGCTTATAGTAACTTTGACTACATACTAAGATACAAAGACTTAAAAGTGGTTTTATGATCAGAACAATGACTAGAGTGGTTTAATCAGCGAGGATGTTATTATTTGTTATGGTGTTAAGACAACTTTTCAAACTCAGCTAAAGTTTCTATTATTATTTATTGATTTATGTAGTGCCATCATATTCAGTAGCCATGTACAGCATTTAAACAAAACAAGTAGTATATCACATGTGAATACAGACTTACATAAACAAACTGTGAGGAGCTCACTGCTCAAACAAGCTTACAATCTAGAAGGTATATTAGATGTGAACGTGCTAATGTCTAAGGTGGGCTAACTGTGTAGGTGAGAGGATACTATCGCAATCTGATACAGACTGATGAGTAAAAGGCTGGGGATGGTGAGGCAGTAGTAGGGGGTAGGAGTAAGTCTAATGAAGACAAGGAGGTCTAATAGGCTGTAGTGCAGCATTGCAAAGGATAGGGCAGCCCTTGAGTAGTCTTGAGATTAGGGAAGTAGCCAAGGCAGTTGACCTTGTATGTATTGGCTTTAGTTGTATCTTGTTTTAGGAAGTGCCAAATGGAGGCAAGGTTTTATATGTAGGTGTAAGCTTTAAGAAACAGAATCAATGTGAGGTTTGGAGTCAAGTGAGGCAAGTGTGTGGAGTAGGGATGATAGCTATCTCAAGTAGCTATACTAAAGTAGTATTAGCTTTGGGAGGTAAGATAAAATCAGCTTTAAAGGGATTGAGACATCAATTTAGGAACAAATGTGACATAACTAGAGACACAGTCAAAGAGAGCAGGAGGGAGATTCAAGCAAGAAATCTTGTCAAGAAATGCTGTGTTAGCAGCATACAGGTGGTACTGTAAGCTAATGGCCAAAAATTTGCCAAGGTAGGCAATGTAAATACAGAACAGAAGAGATCCCAAAACTAAGCCTTGGGGGGAAGTGAAAATGAAAAACTGAAACTATGGTCAGAGAGAGAGGATGAGAACAGGAAAGGACAGCGTTATGGAGACCAAACCCGTTAAGGGTTTGACTAAGGAGTAGTTTACAGTATCAAAAGCTGCAGAAGAGTTCAGAAAGTTTACAAAAACAAATAGCAACTCTAGGATTGATTTGGAATTGAGAAAGAAAGAGTAAAGGATAGATAAAAAGTGTCAAATAGAGGGTGGGTGCAGGGCTGAAAAAGAGCAGCTCTTTAACTCTTTGAGTGCCGGAGTACTGGCCAAATTTTCCCCCTTGGGAGGTTGGGACATTTTCAACAATTTCTGCATTTTTTTGTTAAACCCCGATTCACTTTACCCATTGAACAACTACATATTAGGTTTTCTTTGGGACCTGACTTGAGGGAATTATGCATCATGGGAGAGGAGTCTTAAGTACAATAAAATCTAAATCCAAGTCATAACCCAAATGATGTGCCAAGAAATTTCCACTGCTGAACCAAAAAAAAGCACATTGTGATTTTGGATGGATATTTACCCTAGATATCAAAATAACCCCCACAAACTATATATTCCATGTAAGCATACCCTTGGAAGATTTTAAAGACATCCCACCTAACATTCTAGGTGTTTCACAGCAACCAAAAATCTTCCAAGAACAGTGTTCTTTATTTTTTTCTCAACTTTTTCATGTTCAAGGCATATTTGAGGATGGATGCTGTACACTGGCCTACTAGGTACAAGAAAGAAAAAACACAAAATAAATGGGCCATAGATACCACTTGTCGATGAGAGACATTTGTAGTCATAACTTGAAAACACAAAACACTGCAGGGTCTAGTGACTAAGCAAAAACTTGGTGAGAATTCCAAGGGATCTGCAAGAGATCTACAAAACTGAGGCCAAAATAGTTGAGTTGGAATAACAGCTGAATTAGACGCTTTCTCGACTAAGCTGAAATCCTTCAACAATTTTACCCTCCGCATTGACCATTATATATACACCTCCACCATATAATCCACATCAAATTATCTCCCCTTTCACAAACAAACCAGGAAGTCTGCGAATCCTTTCTTGAAGACAATTACTGGTGGCCTGTTTGCTGTTCTCAAGGACTGGAGTTGTGTATCACTGATCTACACCAAGCTTCATACTTTCTTTCCTTTCCTCTCCAGTCCTGTATTGCCCCCAAAAGCATCTGTATTATACTTCCAGGCCCCGTCATGTCCCCTCCAGCCCTGTATTACCCCAAGAGCCACTCCTCCCTTCTGTGATGTATTGTCCCCAAGAGCCCCTGTAAAGTCCCCACCAGCCTAGCTTTTTTCGGGAGCTGTATCAGAGGTGCCAGATGTGATTTCAAGGGTAAAGATGAGGAGAGGGCAGGGGTGTTGGGGTATATGGATAAGAGTATTGAAGTCTCTGGTTGGAGGCTGATCAGGAGGGAGTAAGACAGGAATGGGGGATATAATGTATTCCTACTGCTAAATTAAAAAAAGGGAAAGAATGTGGAATCAACTATTGTCTATTGTGTACTCAGTTGAAGCATTTGTGGTATTTGGTATGACATAAGCCATATCACACATAAGCTTCTAGCGCTACAGTGAGCTTGTTGTGCGCCAACTGGCATTCTCTGACACTGTAGGCATATTCCCTCCTTGCTGAGTTGTTCACTCGCCTCTGGCCTATTCTTGCTGAGCTAAGTTTCACTAAGTACCTGCCTTGCAATATACCGTTAATTGTCCCAATGATCTCATTAGCCAGGTACTTAAAGTGCTACTGAACTTACTTGCTTACTATCTTTTATTTTTGTAAACTCGGGTGGGCAGCAAAGCATTTCTTAATGATAGGGGTTCTTTTAACATATTATACTCTCACAGCTATGCCTGTACCTTCAGCATTACTGTTGAATGTAGATACCTCAGATACAAAATTTACTACCTACAACTGGGATTACGCACTAAGAACAATTACGATAGTTAAGGAGTGCAACCACAGCAGAAACCAATGGAGTATTCTTGCATATTGCTCTACATTTCACCAGAAACTGTTTCTAGTACATTGCTACAAAATGTAGCAAGGTCTGTGTCATTGTTAGTGTGACGTTTGCATATGTAATGCCAATTAAAAATGACCTCACTGAATGAGGAAAATGAATTGTGGTACTTTAAAGTATTCTTACACAATGAACATAAATTAAGAAATGCTTGTAAAATAATAATAAAAAATAATCAGTCCAAAACAGAATTTGGCAACCTATATTTATTAACATGTAACATAAAGAGAACATTACAATATTTTAAATGTCATTTTCCCCAACATTAACAAGTTTGTTAATTCACAGATATTTCAGTAACAGCTTGTTTTACTGAGCTAAGTGGAATGACAAAACAAAATGTTAATCTTAGGCAGCAAAAATATGTATACATGAAGGTTTTAAGCTTTATTTAAAAACTGCATGATTTTGGTTACAAGTTCTTCTTTTTTATCTCTGGCCTTGGTCGAAATTCCGTGCTGCTTGAGCCAGTCCTGTAGAGTGGCATTATTCAGTTTGGATAACTGTATTAAAAAAAACACACAGTAGAATATGAATAAAACGTATACAGCTTTATGTTTATCAGTTTAAAAGCAGACATAAAGCTTAAAAACTAAAGATGTAGTACAAAAGAAATGGTCCAATTAACGGTCAATTAAATGTAATACATTTTAGGGTCTCTGAAAATGTAAAGTAATTGCAGTCTTGTTGTCAAGCTAGTTTGATTTAGTTTAGTTCATGATTATTCAACCTGTTTCTTACTGGAAAAACATATTGATAATTTCATAACAAGAAGACGTGCATTAACATGCTCTGTGCAAAATTACCGTATATTCCGGCGTATAAGACGACTTTTTAACCCCAAAAAATCTTCTTAAAAGTGGGGGGTCGTCTTATACGCCGGGTACTTACCAAGCCGGAGGTTCCCACGAAGCCACCAATCTCTCTAATCACTACGCGCCGGCTATTGATGCCGAGCGCAGGGATGCCGTCATGTCCCGGCGCCCGGCATCAATTGCCGGCGCGTAGTGATGAGGGAGCAGGGAAGCCCGAGGTCTGGCACTTCAGACCTCGACTTCCCTGCTCTCTAATCACTACGCGCCAGCTATTGATGCCGAGCGCAGGGATGACGTCATGTCCCGGCGCCCGGCATCAATAGCCGGCGCGTAGTGATTAGAGAGCAGGGAAGCCGAGGTCTGAAGTGCCAGACATCGGGCTCCCACAACTGGATGGAAGAAAGAAGACAGAAGATAAGGTAAGAGATGGGGAGAAAGGGACAAAGGGGGGAGAAATATATATATATATATATATATATATATATATACACACACACACACACACACACACACACACACACACACACGTGTGTATATATATATATATATATATATATATATACTGGTGTGTGTATATATATATATATATATATATATATACGTGTGTGTGTGTATATATATATATATATATATATATATATATATATATATATGTATATATATATATATATACATATACATGTGTGTGTAAAGGCAGGGGTGTGTGGTGAGGGCAGTGTATAAATGTGTATGTATGGACAGGCATATGTGTAGATATATATATAGATATATATATTATATATGTGTGTGTGTGTGTGTGTGTGTGTGTGTGTGTGTGTGTGTAAGGGCAGTGCATGTATGTATATGTCAGCAAATCACCGGTAAGGTACATTGCTTGCCGTGATTGGCTGGTTGTTGTACGCTGGGTAGAGGGGTAGTCTTATACGGCGAGTATAGCCCAAACTCTATATTTGGACTGTAAAAGTTGGGGGTCGTCTTATACGCCCAGTCGTCTTATACGCCGGAATATACGGTAAGTTGTGCAATAAAATAGATAAAAGATCAGGAGATCAGTTTTTTTTTTCCACTTGGCTCTCCTATACTTGAGGTCTTAAAGCCATATGTATGAACCCTATGAAAAGGCTTGGTTGCCCTCTCGGACTGGAAAATCAGTGGGTGCTAACTTGAAAGTAAGATGCATGTGACGTCTTTCATGTCATCAAACATCGCAAGTCTAAATGTCTTACTGTGAAAAAGTAGAATTTTAGAAAACAATGAGAACATACCTGATTATTTCTAGCATGACTTTCTATATCTACATGTTGTATAGCAGGCTTTGTTTTCGATTTCTTAGCTTTCACATGAAGTTCTTCCTGTTGCAAAATGTATCACAGATTGAAAGTCAGTTTTGATATATAACACTGCTATGCACGCTAGCAAGTAACATGTTCATAAAGATATGTCTGTTACATTAGCAGAACCACAAGCAAAGATCAATAGAATTCTGAAGTTTGGGAAACTATTCATTCACATGTACAAAGCATCACGTTGACCTTTTTTCCTGTAAATTAAATCAGAATAAATTCAGCCAATAAATGGCACGAAATGTCAGGCACTGCAGCACAGGTTTGTTTATTTTTTTTTTCTAGATTTTGCATGAATGCAGAAAAATTATATTCTGCTTCAAATATATACTCTTCCAAATATACATAAATAAATGAAATAAAATTAAAAAAAATAATTAAAAACTCCAGTGATGCCACCATGAGATCATAAGTGGTACCTCATCCAGTTCCAAGAGAGTTCCCTGAGGTCTTTAAATAATAATAAAAAAGAATACATTTGTTTTAAACTTAAAAATGTCAAAATAGGTGCCTAAACACCTTGTGCCCCTCCCATTAGAAATTTACATAAAAAAACCCCTTTCTTTTCCAAATCCATAGTTGAAGAATAAGAAAAAAAAAACAGTGTAGAATGTAATGGAGAATTTTGCTCCCTTATAAAATAAAAGAAAAACTTTGCATATGGGGTATTATCCTACTCAGGGAACATCTTGGGGAGAAGCTGCAGTTCCCCTCCTCTTCCATGTCCCCACAATTCTACCACTGATTGTTTTCAATTGATTTCAATGAGAGCTCTTTGGGAGCATACCCACTGTCCCTGCATTCACTGAGCCAGCACCGGAGCTGCGTGGGACATTTAATGGCTGGAGTGTGCCTTTAATAACAGTATAGCAGCTTAAATATTAAAGAACCTGATAAAAGTGTTGATGATTACATACTAACAAAACTAATAGTAATGTTACAAAACCAAAATACAAGGTTGTCCATGACGTTACATTGTCAACCACATTAAACGTATCACCAATGCCCCACATAGCTTTGTAGCCAAGAAGTTTCACACCCCAAAAACCCAAATTAGGCATAGCAGTCTATGTCACTGGTGCGCAACCCCAGGCGTTAAGGAAAAGTTTTTGAATATGTCAGGCAATGATACACAAAATTCCTGGCCTGATTATGCCAGTGCAAAAAAACATACTATTTTTTGCAGACTCTGTATGTGATTAAATAAACCTACATTTATGAATTAGATTTAACATAATTCTGTAGCCATAGAAACAAACTCAAAGCGAATGACTAAAATATACTATGTACTCTATCCCAGGCTGCCTTGATTTGCAGTTAGAGGCCTCTTTGTGGTTATATTACTAACTTTCTTATTCTTGCTCAAGTCAGCTACCTGATATTGCTGTGTACTCGCTTCACCCAGCAATTCAATTCTAATGTGCATTTTTAAGAACATCATTTAATTAGCATCTGCTGTTCTATACTGGAATGATTGAAATGTACCGGTTGTAATGTTTTGCTTTATGCCCATGGGGGTTTTGGCCATGCTTTTAGACAGCATGATATATCTATCTCCTTATCTGTACTGGATCTAAAATAAGACCTGATCACCCTCCATGTGTATTTCAGATAATAGGTTACCGACTAGTGGGTCTGGAAAGGGTGATAGATATCAATCTTTGGCTATGATCACCCCAAGATAATGTTCTTTATTAAAGTTTCCTTAAACAAAAACATAATAAAATGTTCAAACACTTTTTGAGTTAAACTGTATCCAGCCATTCCATGTTCCTGAAAAAGCCCGAATGTCACCACAATCAGACTAAATCCCAAAAGAGAACCCTGTATGTCCGCAGAGCCCTGTGAACGCCACTGTCACTTCCTAGCCTACTGCGTGGGATAATCCACTTACAAAAAGTATTAGCAGCGATAAAGTCTTACCTGTGTATGAACCGTGTAAGCGCTGGAAGCAGGTATGTGAGTGAATGCACTCTCACAGCTTCTCTGCTGCCTTCTTTTTTGTAAGGCTTGGCGATCTTCTCTTTGTGAGAGGTGGGTCTGGTCATTTCGGATTGGTCCATTCTTTGTGTACATCTTACATTTTGATACAAGTAAAGGTTTTATCGCATGAGAAACTGGATATGTTGAATAGTTAAAGGCTGTGGGTGTGTTTTTGTTCAACATTTCTTTATTATGTTTTACAGAGGCTGCTGCTGCTGCTCTTGCGTTACATTCCTGGTTACGTGAGAAGGCCATGACATATGAATTGACTGGCACTGTTTGCTTGAAATGTTTCCTTGCAATAGTTGAGCTGTTTTGCACTTCTCTTCTCTGACGAATAGAAAAGAAGGGAATGCATTATTTCTGCACATTTTGGAGGGCCAGTGGGAATTGAGCTTTTGTGTACATTTGCAGTTTAAATGGCATTTAGGCTCACCTGCGTTACTGTGCTCTGTAACGATGGTTCAGTTCTTTGGGCATTTGCCGCACGGGCCTGTGATGACGCCTGAGACAGGACTGGCAGTGGGGCTGATGCTGCTTGGTTTATATCCACCTGTGATGAAGTTCTATGCTGCGATGGATGTAACTTTTGCACTAATGCACTAACGCGAGTCTGCTGTATCACACGCTCGTCTTTCTGGTCGGTATCTGCCCTGCATGCTGCGTAGTAACATGGGAATTTGGCATTGCTGGCTAAGGATTTGGAATTCAGTTCAATTGATAAGTTCACCAGGTTCTTACTACTGTCCTGTTATAAAAAGAAACAAAATAAATAATTTATAATATTTTAAATTGCTGTAATTTAATATAAACTTTTACATGATGTTGAGTGCTACATTCATTAAGCATGTTTCATCATATTGAATACAACATGTGAAAGAGCAGCACTGGTACAACAAGATGTATCAAAGATTACCAAAATATACTATATCTATTAATAATGTGTTGGGCCTTAAACACCAGTGGGACATATTACCACAAGATTACAAAATCTTTTTTTTCTGGTTTTCTAATATTTTTTGACTCCCAGCCCCCTCTAGTGGCTACTGTGAAGTTAGATATAATATATAATATTGGCGTAAAGTTATATTTTCTTTTAATAGTGACACTGTTGTAAGTAATGTTTACCTGTGATTCCGGCCTGTTTAAGCTTGCGACTGGATAGAGAGGTTTATTTGTGAACAATAAAGGAAATCCACATAGGTGAGACAGACTACCCTTAAGATCAGAAACAAAGGCAGCCAGGACCATATTGTGATCTACCCTGGGCAAATACTGGACAGGCTGACTTCTGATGCAACTAAAGGGATATCTATGTTATAAAAATAAGGAGAAGTACACATTATAATTTGCAGAGAGCGAATAAAATATTAACAAATAATATGAGAAAATACCAATATTGCTAATACTGCTATTTCTTGCTTACATTCATATGTAGATAAACCATAATGGCTACAAGTATTTGAAAAAGAATTATATAAATGACATGAAGTCTGGTACTAAGCACAGCTAACATGTTCAGACAAGCATTTTCATCATGGTTACTGCAAACTACTTAATATTCTACGGTCGTAATGACTAACAATTCTGTGCAAAAAGTGACTTTCATAATAGTATTTATTTAGCAATTACATATGAATGAGGTAAAAGGATACGTGAATAGCTTATCTCCTATTAACTTGAAATAAACACTACAGTATATCATGTTTTCCTCTGAAACCTGGGGAAGCTGATATCCATACTAATGAGAGAAGGAGAAATTTAATCTGATAAATGCGCATGAAATGAAATCAAACGTCACAAATTGTTGGAGGTATGGAGAAACATTCACAAATTTTAAAAAGCAAATTTGTAGTTTGCATATATAAAACGTATATAGAACATTACAAATTAATTTTCTTTCTTTGTTATTGCCCTCGACAGATGTATGTCTAGTAACAGAGATTTGAAAGATACATTATAGAATAAGTAGGATCTATTATGAAGTGTTTATATACCTTGAATACATTACATGCAAGCATAACTTAATACCACATCAACATATATAGTTTATGGGGTTCATAATACTATTTCAGTTCTTGAAAATGCAGTGTTTGGTAAACTAAACACATCAGCTTGCATTCTGTGTTGGGCAATGCACACTATTGCTCAATGTGCAGGTGAACCATTGATAACAATTAATAACTTTAGTACTAAAGGGGACATCAATTTCAATGTCCATTTATCCCCTTAAGGACAGAAGACGTAATATTACGCACTCCACTACTGTCAACAGCCAAAATGAGCCCTTCCATTCAGGTGATAAGAAGAATTGTCTGTCAGCATTGCCCTTGGCAGGGGTCGCTCTCTCTCTGCCTTAGTGTGATTGTGAGGGTAATAGAGGCAAAAGAAGACAGCTGGGGTGAGTTTTTTTTTTTTAAATAATAATATTGTCTTTTTAGCTGCTTGATCATTCTATTATAAAGTGATCATTCGTCTTTGCACAGCTGCTTTTTTAACCCTAAAGAGGTTTATTTATTACATTTAGGATTTGAAATGGGATGAGGGTTAGAGGGACATTTCTTAATGCATATACATAAAATTTGGCTTAAAATTAATAAAACAAAATGAAAAAAAACATGATTTACCATGGCTTATGAGGTGTTTTTCCAAAATCAGGTCAAATACCTAAATTTCTCTCCCACTGCACATAAGCGCATATATATATATTGTGTACTGTTAAAATTGTGTATGTATGTATGTGTATATATATATATATATATATATGTGTGTGTGTGTGTAAATAAATTGAGCATATCACATGCCATATCTTAAATCCTATCAATGTTGAAATGCTTAAAAACAAGATAAAACAAAAAATAAAAAGCCTTTGGTGTAAACAAATATATAAATTCTCGGTTGCTAAAATTCTGCGCTTTTTTGCTTAATATAAACAATGTGAAAATTATAGAAACAGACAAGTAACATCAAACTCATTGAAAAAAATGTGGTACAGAACAACAGGATTATGTGGCATATACAATAACAATTATTTATTTAGCCAATATTGTATGTATAGGCCGATAAACAAGAAAGTCTATCTACAGAGCATGTGGATAAACACACTAGCACAAAGGCATGATGGTTAGTAGGACACGTCTGATCATGCACGGTATTTCCTTCAGTGCTGAGGCAAAAATAAAGGGCCTCTCAGACTATACCGTTATTACAAACATTACTAACACATTTGTAGTAAAAATGTTAAATGTAGCAGAGTTTTCAAATAAACTTATAATGCTGCTACAAACATTTTCTTATCACGCTTATTGTGTTGAACTATGTTCCTCTTTTACTGTGTTACGCAAGATGTGTGATGTTTTTCATCCCATGATCATAAAAGGTCAAACACACTACTAACAGAAAGACACATGTCTTCCAACTGCCACAAGTGGGAACCCGTCCCTAAAACGAGGGCATTAGCCTGGTGTGACCCTGCTGGGAAACCAGCATTGACAAAACTGCTTTTTAA
This sequence comes from Spea bombifrons, assembly GCF_027358695.1. Taxonomy (NCBI): domain Eukaryota; kingdom Metazoa; phylum Chordata; class Amphibia; order Anura; family Pelobatidae; genus Spea; species Spea bombifrons. The sequence continues at coordinate 72,224,476 of NC_071091.1, forward strand.
AAAATACATTCCCTCAACTATTACCAGCATGTTCCAGTGGAGCTGCAAGTCTCTGTAAGTTTTAAATGGACTCTCTGGTGGAAGGTTATGACTGATGCTTACAATCTGACCCATCTTCATGCTGCAAAATAAAATATGATACAAACATACAACACCAAGTTTAACTGTAAATGCTGTTTTTTCAGTCCATATATTGTTTTCAAATAATAACAATGCAAGAAACCATTATTTGATTTACACATCATTTAAAATAGGACGTTAAAGGGATTCTTCATCTACCACACGCACTTAAATGCATATGGTAGCTTGTTGTTTTCTCCTCTTTACAAAAGCATAGGGGCAGACCAGGGATGACTGGCACCAAATAATGGATTTGCAGCAGTGCACCCAGTTGCAGCCATACAATGCAGGACCTAATCTGCCGCTGAAACAGCAGTATCGGTAACCACCTATATATATTTGCCTTTTCCTAGGTTCGCAGGAGATGTGATAGGCTGAATGCGCCTCTTGCTTGCACAGCATACTCCCTGCCACACAGATCTAGCCATGGCTGGGGGAAGCTAACGAGACCCCCACACACGCACACAAAGTGACCCAATTCATATTAGTAGGAGCATGTACTTGTCACTGATTGGTTGTTTCAAGTAACCAAAAGTGGAGTGAAAAGAGGACCATACAGGAGGAGCACTGCAGCTTCTTCTTAAGGTACTTAAGTACTTCCTTTTTCACACGGGATATACAATGCTTATGAAAGTACTTACATAGTACTTTAACGTGCATTCCTCATTGCTGTATGGGACACTGGGGTGGTTTTTTTGTCATAGTAGATGAAATTTGTGTGAGATATTCTCACGCAAGGGTAGCATCAAAACCCCAGCAATGTAAACCAGTGAGAAGTGGCTTGTGCCATATTTATGTATCATATTAAAAGCAAAGGTCTCATAACGCAGTATGTTTTGTAATAAAAGGCACTTTCTTAAACAGAAATAAAACAATATTTTGATATGTAAAACTTACCTAGGCAATATATAGCACCAGTTACTTGGGATGAAATTCCTCTTAATAGCTGATTTTGGGTCGTTAATAAAACTCTGCAATACGCCTGTAGCGATGTTAAAATCTAGCAACTATAATTGAAAGAGTATCTTTAACCCCTTCGAGACAAAGGCTGATTTTACTTTTTGTACCCTTTGTGACAATGGCCTTTTTAACATTTCTGCGCTGCTTGTGTTTAGCTGTAATTTTCTTCTTTCCCGTTTACTGAACCCACACACATTAGATATTGTTTTTTTCAGGACAAGAAGGGCTTTCTTTAGATGACATTGTTTTGATTGTATCATATTATTTACTATTAAAAAAATTATAAAATATGGTGAAAAATTTAGAAAAAAATGACTGTTTCTAACTTTTAGTTGAAAAATCTTTTACTCATCTATAAAAGGTAATGAAAAAACCTGCTAAATAGATTCTACTATTTGTCCTGAGTTTAGAAATACCCAATGTTTTTATGTTTTTTTGCTTTTTTCTACCCATTATGGGGCAATAAGTACAGGTAGCGTTTTGCTATTTCAAAGCCATTTTTTCCAAATCTGGTAATTCTTCCCCCCTTGTGCCATTTCGGGTATCTTTGAAGCCGGCCAATGCAATTTACCCCATCAAGTCATATATTTTTGAAAACTAGACAGCCCAGGGTATTCCAAATGCTAGTATTTTAACTCTTTCCATGCACTTATTCTACCAGCAGCCTATGTCAAACTTTATGGTAGTCATTTTTTTGCATTTGTTTTGTCATACACATTTTACTTCAGGTATGAATTAAAATGTTCTCGTTTATGTCACTATCACAAAACACCCCAATATGTGTTCAGCAACATCTCCTGAGCGCAGCGATACCCCACATGAATGATTTTGCCTGGCTGTTTGGGGGCAAAAGGGCCACATTTGGGGCATGCGCTTTTTTCAATGTTGAACTTTGGCATTTGGGGATCCACTGCCCATGCCCTATTTGGTTCATCTTTGAGCCGGGCCATTTCAGTGTGCCCAACAAAACCATATATTTTTCAAAACTAGACACCACAGGGTATTTTAAATGCTGGTATTTTAACTCTTTGCATGCACACATTTTACCACCAGCATTTTTTCAAAGTTTGCAGTAATATTTTTGTGTGTGTATTTTTCCCACACACACCTACTTTATGTATGAATTTACAGCTCCTGGTATATGCCGCTGTCACACGACACCCCATAATGTGTTCAGCAACATCTCCTGAGTGCAGTGATACCCCACATGCATGGGTGTGTCATTTTTTGGGGGAACTAAAAGGCCACATTTGGTACGTGTGCATTTTTTTAAATTGGAAATTAGATGTGTGGCCATCCTTCCCCCCGTGTTAATTGGGACGTTGTTGAACCTGGCCCATTCAATTTACCCCATCAAATCATACATTTTTTAAAAGTAGACACCCCACGGGCATTTAATATGCCAGTATTTTAACTCTTTCCATGCGAGAATTGTTTTAAGCTAATATGCTAATTTTAGGACTTGCTCACAAAAATATATTTTTTATATATATATTTTTTTTTATTATTTTTTTTTTAAAAAATTTTAACATTTTTTTTCAACTTGGAGGTTCCCCTGATAGTGACATCAGTGGGAAATGATTTTTACATTTTAATGTTTTTTTACTATTTTTTTCTAATTATTATTAATTTTATTTTATTTTTTAATTTATTTTTACTAATCACACTGTGATTAGAAAGCTGGGCTCCATTGACTTGCATGGTGAATGCAGTACCTGTATTCAACCTGCAAGTGGAGCCAAAGTTCTCTAGATGGTCTGGACCATCTAGCGAACTTTTAAACTTTGTGGTTCCTGTTACAGGACGGCGGCCATCTTCCTTGATGGCGAAGATTGCCGGCAGCTGCGGCTGTGACCGCTCTCCGGAGCGGTCACAGCCCATCGAAAGGTTAGTGTTTGGTGTCGCTGGATGCCTCCTGATCGAGGCATTCTAGCGACACCATTTAAGTTTAGGAGGCGATCGTCGATCGCCTCCTAAACGCTTTTAAAACGGGCGTCCGCCGCCATACAAAGTATGGCGGATGTTGACGCCCCGTGGAGGGGCCAGAGATGGCCCCTTCGTGCCGATCGCGGCGTTGCTGAATGCCTCGAGGTCGAGGCATTCAGCAACGCTTTTTGGGTGCAGAAAGCGATAGTAGATCGCTTTCTGCACCCGTTTAAAGACGTGCCGGTCCTGGCACGTCAATTGTCGTAAAGCACATGCTTTTCCGTGCCGTGCCAGGACCGGCAATTGTCATTAAGGGGTTAACATAGTTCATATAATAATGAGCATTAAAGTAATGTGACTAGAAATTATTTTTGTGGCTAGAATTTAAATCACATTCATATATGCATGATACCATTGCATATGGTTACAAAAAGCATACTATTGCAATTGTTATTGTGTATTTGCTGTGTCAAATATAGTATTGTATAGATGTTATATATATATATATATATATATATATATATATATATATATACACACACTTCTATGTGTCATGAAATCAGTGGTTTTGTCGTGCTAACAAACCTAATAAAAGGTCATCAAGGTAACAGGGTTGAAGGTATATGGCTCTGCAGTTATTTACACAGACGCTGAAGGCCACAGGGAGGCAGTGGTGGTAACTGAAATGGATTACTTAATAGTGTTGTGTGGGGTGGGATATTTTGTGTAAGTGCGTGGGGCTATTATATATTGTCATGCACAGGATGGCGCTATAGGGAGGAGCGATTGAAGGAGAATGAAAGAAAGGAGAGAGAGAGACGAAAGAGAGAAAGACATACATACCGAAGTTGAGAGAGAGAGAGAGAGAGAAAAACAATTGTCTTTACCTCACAGGGTGGGAGTCTTATAGTGTATGCTTGTATGGCGATACAAAGTTCACTGTCTGACACGTTTATGTGCATTTCTTAAAAGAAAGGGAAAAAACAACAATTCATTGTTTGAAAACAAAAAAAGCATACATGTACAAATCCAGCAGTTTCCTCAATAGGTACTCCAGTCTCTCTCTGTCCTGCAACAAATATTCCTGCATTTTGGTTCCTTTATTTCTTTTCTCTATCATACCAGCACTTCCATAACTAAGACCCATTCATGTTTCAGGAGAGGGAGGGCCTCATCCAATCAAGTGTTGTGTGTGTTGGCAAAAGGCACAGATCTTCAGCTCCCTATCTTTCAAATATTTTTGGTGGAGATCCACTTATTTTACTTACCGACAGCATTTTGCCGACCTGAGTTTGATAGAAAATGTTCCCCTATAAAATGAAAAGGCATCAAACCATGAACTATGTTAAAGGAATAATAAATAATAATAAAAATATAGAGGTAGAGCGCCGCTGCATTATAAAGACAGACATCAATGCAGTGGACCATAAGAAAGGCAAACATGCAAAAGTCTTTACTACTGAGGTACCCATACATTTGTAGAAGCTGTTAGAAGACACTTAGATTTTCTATTATCTACATTTTTGTGAGCTCTCCCAAGCTTGTGATACCTAAATTCCGTTTCCTATAAACAGTTCTTCACAATTCATAAAATTTCTAATGTACTTACCACTTTACTTTAGAGCTTTACAATTAATTATAACGTTATGTGAATTTGGGAAGCTGTCAAGTGACTGGGTCATGTTACCTTGAATCAGAAGATGTCCAGCTTTATTCCAGCAGGGTGCAAGCCATGCCATAACAGTGTATGACAGACAGGTCTGGAGTATAGTTGAAGATACTCTTTCAGGAGCACCCATCTGTTCACCAAAAGAATATAACAGCTACAGAACGATTTAAACTATATTCAAATGGATGGCTAAAGGTACGTTTTATATGATTTATAAGTAATGCTTGGTCTAATTTCTGGACTTAAGCACAGGGGCCAACTCTTTGTGTTCGTCTTCGTAGGGAAAAAATCTTTGTATTCCACAAATATTCACCCGTTCCTGTGTTTAGTTTGGGCGAATATTTGTGCACATTCTTCGTGTTCGTTTTTTTTAACGAGGGGTTAATATGGGATTAATGCGGTATGTAGCAGCTTTGGCGCCAGGATTTTAAAGGTCTGTACGAGAAACTCTATTGGTTGCAGCCAGGGGCCTCCTCTGCCATCAACCAATGAAGTGCAGCTGCACTGGTCTCCCTGCTGCTGGAGTTAAAGGTCCGTACAAGCGACCAATAGAGTCCACGAATACTTTTGGCCATAGCGTGTATATTGCATATAATGTCTACCCATTAGTAATTCTGAAAGAACACAGAAGGAGACACACCTGCGTTTGTAATTAATGTCTCTCTTAATTACATTGCTATTTTACTTACTGTTGCTCCATGCTTCTCTGCAGTAGCTTGAACTTTTCCTGTTTTGTAATAAGCAATCTATATGTAGAATGGAACAGTATAAACATAAATGCATAATATTCCCATAAAAATACTGGCAAAAGAACATTCCAATCTGACCACACTTAAACTTGAATATATGAACTGCACCAAAGTGGACTATTTTTGATAATGGTATTTTGTATAAAATTAGAAATGCAAGCAAAATAAAAATGCTGATGTTTCCTCGGGACAGTAACACAAAGTGTACATATCTTACTAGACCTTGTAAATATTAAATTATCCAGCTTTTTTTTTACAGGGTGTTCCTTTTTCTGTGATGAAAGGAGACAGGAGACAGAAGTAGAAGTTCCACTAACACTAACAAATGTGCTGATGTCATAGGAAAAAATTGCAGAGGTTTTATTTCCGCAACGATGAAGATAATTGTTGGCCATGTTTTTTTTATTCATACCATTTCGGAATCTCTGCATACTTATGCATGTGAGCCACAATGTATGCCAATTACAATTCTTTATGAGCTTACCAAAGATTCTCAGAGGAGGACAAGTTAATTGGCAAACAGGCAATTTACAATTAAAAGCCATAAATAAAACTAAACTTACAGTCATTATGACCAATATCTGATTAAGATGTTCTGGTTCTGGTGAAGCCACAATGTTGCCATGCATGAATAACAAATGCCTGTCAAAAATAAGACTGCATATTGTTGACAAAAGCATAAAATGATAACTGCTATGATATATAGCCAATATACAACATTTCATAAAGGAAAAACACTCATTGATACAGGGTTGTGCAGGTAATAAAAAGATATTACATTGCAGCATGAAAAATCACATGCCTGATCCAGTCACATTATTCTTTATTAGTGCCAGTGTTACTTTCTTCGCTATTTAGGCATGAAATTGTTGGGTGTCTTGGGAAAGACATGATCAAAATGTCTGTGTGACTGCACTTATACTAACTCTCCTTTATAATACCATGCAAATCATGACTTGTTAAAAAGATTGCTGTATATCCTCTAGTCACATATTCAATTTATAAGGCACAGTAAAGGTTAAGATTACAGACCCAAAATCTATGTTAGGAAAAAAACAAAAAACTAGGTGCAGATCAAATCCTGGGCACGTACAGCATGCTTTTGTGTTACACCTCATCCAGCTGTTTCACAACTATAACTCATAAACACATCTGCTACAAATATGTAAGCTGTATTCCAACAACAGCTGGAAATCACTGGTGTGATCCATGGCATTCATCCTACAGATCACACTGCAGAGGTGTTCACATGAAAGTGAAGTGTTACGACAATTCATTACAATTAATAACTATTTTAGACATCATCCACTCTTTTGAAATATGCTAAAAATGTAGTAACTGGCAAAGTTAAATGTACCAAACCTCTAAACTCTGCAATGCAGTATTGGTAACTTACAGACACTGTCCATCAGCCAAGTATTTACTAGAATCTGTGTCTGTAACAAATAAAATACCCATAGGAGCGGATTCCTACAAAATTAACATTCAGTGTATGGTTTTACAATCCAAGGCATGTGATTAGGTTAACCGGGTCAGTAACAGCTGTAACACCATACAATAAAAGAGCAAAAATTGTTATAAAGGGGACTTCAGTGGTTAAACGCATTAAAACTAAAACAGAAGTATTTATGGGCATTGTCAGCTCACAAGAAAATGTTAGAGCAAATACTATAGGTTAGTACCGGTACATGAAGATTTCTATTATAAGTAAACTTGTGCTACCTACAATGAATAGGGTCTGTAGGGTTGTTCACTAACTTTTTGGCTTTTGAAAGAGTTGTAACTTGGGGGAAGTTCTGCCAGCTACAACTACAAGTGGGAATATTTGCCATATCCCACTTAAAAGTGAATGCCTAGCAATTCCATTCTGAAGGAATCTGCCCAACTACACATATACAATGAAGATTGGATTCAAAGTGAAGCATGTATTCATTTCTTATAACTGCAACTAATCCACATGCCATCTGCAGTATTAAACCAGGGGTAATAATACTTTCACTTCTGGTGCTATTTTCTTCTAGAACCATTTTTGGTAACTTGAGGTAAGGATTGTTTTGCCTTTTCCAAGAGAGAAAACTATTGTTCTTTCAGTTACCCCTGTAAGAATGCCATACAACTTGCTAACATGAACCAGAATTTATTCCTAGCTTTTCCAAATCATTCAGCTGCCATAGATGGAGTTTAAGCCACCATAAATGCTAAAGGCTGGCGTCTACATTAATTCCAAAAAGCTAAATAGCATTTGGGAATAAGGAATTGTAGTTCTTGTTAAACCACTGGCAACCGTTACATCCACTGCTGATGGAGCTTCAGAAACTTTCCACACCTGCTTCAAATAAATGTCTCTCTCCGAGCATTTTCCATTTCTGTTCTTTTAAATTAATGTCCATGATTGCGCTTCTCGCATAAAGTAGTCCACTTCCACTATTGCTTTTTTACTGTGGGTGTTTTTCAGCATTTTTACACCATGTTTCCTTAACTAGGATCCTCCTTTTTAAATTCTCATGCACACAAATATATATATATATATATATATATATATATTATATATATACCGTATTTGCTCGATTATAAGACGAGGTTTTTTCAGAGCAAATGCTCTGAAAAATACCCCTCGTCTTCTAATCGGGGTCGTCTTCTAATCAGACCTCAAATAGAGGTCTGATTAGGAGACTAAGATCCAGATCCCCCGCACCGCTGCAGGGGACCTGGATCCTCCTGTCGTCGCCCCCCACACACACACACTTACCGGTGCTTCCGGAGGTGAAGTTGGCAGCGGGGGTTTGTATGCGTCCGTCGCAAATACCTTCCCCGACTGTCAGAGATCAGAGTTCCAGAGTTCCTGATCTCTGACAGCCGGGGAAGGTATTTGCGACGGACGCATACAAACCCCCGCTGCCAACTCCACCTCCTTTCGGCTGCCGCGGAATGAGACGTCAACCCGCTGCCCCGGCAATACAGCAGGAAATTGGAAGCACCGGTAAGTAAGTAAGTAAGTGTGTGTGTGTGTGTGTGTGTGTGTGTGTGTGTGTGTAGGGCATTTCTGGAATGCCTTACACCCCTATATGCCACTCTGGCACTTAGGGGGTTAAAAGGCATATTATGGGGCAGAGTGGCATATAGGGAGGTATAAGGCATTTCAGGAGGCAGAGTGGCGTTAAGGGGGCATTTAATAGTGCACTCTGCCTCCTGAAATGCCTTATACCTCCCTATATGCCACTCTGCCCCATAATATGCCTTTTAACCCCCTAAATGCCAGAGTGGCATATAGGGGTATAAGGCATTTCTGGAGGCAGAGTGCTCTATATAATGCCTTTTAACTCCCTTAATGCCACTCTGCCTCCTGGAATGCCTTATACCTCCCTATATGCCACTCTGCCCCATAATATGCATTTTAACCCCCTAAATGCCAGAATGGGATATAGGGGTATAAGGCATTTCTGGAGGCAGAGTGGCACATAGGGGGTCAAAAGGCATACCATGGGGCACAGTGGCATATAGAGGGTTAAAAGGCATATCATGGGCCACAGTGCCATATTGGTGTGGCAAGCCTGGGGGCAGATGTGCGTAACTGGGGGACAGGTTGGAAAATACAAGAAATAAAAACAAAAAAAAAATATTTTTCTCAATCATAGCTTTTATTAAAAAAAATAGTTTACATGAATTAACATTTACTGGTAAAACTTTTTTCCTTTAGGGTCGTCTTATATTCAGGCTTTTTCTTTTTTTCCTAAGTTAATATTCAGATTTTGGGGGGTCGTCTTATAATCAGGGTCGTCTTATAATCGAGCAAATACGGTATATAGACAGACATATAGAGGTTTCTTTTGATAACATTTTTAGATGTATAGTCCAACATTTAGTATGCATAATACATTAAAATACCGAAACATTAAAAACATTTTATTCCAATATTTTCCCATGAAAATGGTCCCCAAACCATTTCATTTGTCCAAAAATAGCACAAAATATATTAATATAGCGTAAGTAATGAATTTGAAAAAAAACATGCATAGGGGTTTTTATTGTTTCCTCTTTTTGGTTTTAGAGGAAGGTCATGTGGCTAAAGGACAAGCTTATATCTGAAATTGTGACGTTCTGTTTAAAACTACTAAACAGTTGTGAAACCAAACTTTTGGTCAGATGATTGCCAAGTGCATACAGTATATATGTTATGTTTGCAATCCAGTAATATGCAAGTATTTTTTATTACCGGTAAATGTGCTGCAAACTAGCAGCCTGGAATTTAGCTAAAACTATAACTACCTGAAGCACGGGGTTTTCCGCAAACTCCAGGTCCACCAGAAGTAACTTGCTGGTGCCTAGGGTTAGTGTGTTACTGTGTGCTTATGTATCACAATCTGTAGGAAAGTTCGGGTCTGCAATTAATTGCACCTTCAAGCAGCCAAAACAGACACAAAATTCAGAGAGTGGGGCTCTGTTGGTGTTTTAGGACCATAAGTACTTTTCTTTTCTGGTAAAGCAAAGAACGCATATTTGTTGGTGGTACATTGTATTGTTGCTTTAATTGCTAATATGCAACTATGTCATACAGTCAGATACATAAAAAATAACTTGTTTTCACTTGTATATTACCTGCATAGTTTTATCTGTACATCTCTTATCCCTTGATCTACAGTTCTTGAGTTTAATATAATCTTAACTGCACAAAGCCTTTGAAGGTCAGGCAAATCAGCAAAAAACAGAGATTCAGGTAACGGTACATTCATTTTTATGTAAAAATGTAATCAAACAGGCGGCCTGCATAAAGACAAAAGACAAGAATGATCATATATCATTAACCCCTTAAGGACAATGGGCGGTCCCTAAACCCATTGAAAACAATGCATTTTGAGCCCGTACATGTACGGGCTTTGTCATTATGGGGTTAAAAACATAATTATTGTTTTTAAACAAAATGTCAGTATTTCACCTGGTTCAATAGTTTGAATAAAATTGCTATAAGTTACTACGAATTAATGTTGTAGACATTGATGAGCAGGGTTTTCCTTTGGGTTCCACCCCAGGCCTGCAGTGCAGCTGCTTTTCGCTCTCTCCCTCATTTCATAGTTTCTGCATCACTATTCATTAAGTGAACTGGAGAGCAAACATATGATATCACATCCCAGTGCTCCTATCTCTTAGTGATTGATTTCAGTTGAAGTTGAAGTTATTACCACTAATAAGTTGCTTATCATTCTCAGTGGAGAATCAGAGAGGAGGTGGGGAACTGCAGCCTCTCCCTAAGGTAAGTATTTTTTGTTTGTTTGTTTAGCTTTTAAATATTTTTTGGTGAAGCCGTCAGAGACATGAAAACTATTTCTTTAAAGTAGAGGCAGCAAGGAGGTGGTAGAAAAGATGTCCCTGCCTGGCCTCATTTGCATGTTGTAAAATGGATTTGCGTCCATAAAAAAATACCTCTAATATGCAAATAATAGTGCCTCTCCTTGTGTGGAAGATGGCAAGTTCTGCCAGGATTGGTAAAATGAGGGGAAGAGAGCTGAGTTTGGGACAATAGTTTTTTCAACGCTCTTAAACGTTTCTAACGCTTATAGAACTAAAATCTTTTTACCGATTAAGGCGTTACAAAATGCGATGTAGACAGTGTTAGTCATGTAGCCCAAGGTACCTGTACAATAAGAGATTTTTTTTTTTTTTTTACCAGCTCACCTAATATTTTATTCATGATAATACTAATCTTAATGCCTCTTACACATAATGGGCCAGGCAGCAGTGTTTTTGTAGACTTAATGAAAGCATATTCAAGTACTTACAATGTACTTTTCATATTTATGTTCAGGAGGCTGCCTGGGAGACAGTCCCTTTAAATATTGTGTTTTGTAATTAAATCAGGTTATACTATTATATACCTTAAATTAGTCACATGCATAGGCAAGCATAAATATCCAGCATTTTATCCGTACAATACGTGCATACGCAGGTACATGAGTTGTAAACTCATTTGAGTTGAAAATACTTTGCATTAGAAGTGTCCTTTGACTCCTTTACCCCTTTATGATGCTCCTGTACATCCAGTATTTTTTGCAGAGGCAAGGGCATCACCCTGCCTCTGCACAGGAGAGAAGCCAGGACAATCCTCTCTTAATAAAAGCCAGCATTGCTGGAACCAGAGTAATGGTGCGAGCTGGGATGCGATTGGGCATTACATTGGGCGTACATGCTCACACCAAGCGGAAGGTCACGCAAAAACAGTCAATGACAATTGATGTGCCAGGACCGTCATGACTTTAAATGGGTGTAGAAAGCAATCTAGGTTCGCGTTCTTCACCGGGGGCCGTAACGTCGGCCATACAATGTATGGCAGAGTACGGCCTTTTTAAGAGTTTAGGAGGTGATCAATGATCACCTCCTAAACTTCAGTGCTGTCGCTGAAATGCCTCAAGGCATTCAGCAACACCAAACACCCACCCCAGGATGCACTGTGACCGCTGGAGAGTGGTCACAACCACCACTGCGAGAGATTTTGCCACTCGCAAGATGGCAGCACATCCTTTAAAAAAAAAAGTCTCCAAGAGGGTCTCTCCAGACCCTTCTGAGAACTCTGAATACAGGTACTGCATGCAACCATGCAAGTCAATGGAGCCCAGCTTTCTAATCACAATGTGATTAGTAAAATAAATTAGAAAAATAGTTAAAAAAAAATGGTAACATGTAAAAATAATCCTCCGCTGATGTCACCATCTGGGAAACCTTCATGTTCCCAAAAATGTAAAAAGAAAAAACAAAAAAACTCCACTATGGCCAATACCAGTAGCCCTCTAAAACATACAAATCTATGTATATGTGATATTACTGTAATCAGGGAATGCTGTCAAACATAAATTAGGGTATGAAAAACTACTGGTTCTAAAGGGGTTAAAGTAACTTGTGTGCCCCACTGGTGCATTGTGTTCTCAAAATGTAGGTTCTTGATCAAGTCCTTACATTAGAGAACACTAAAAGGTCAAATTTAGGGGTTTATTCACTAAAGGGAGATTTGTTTTAAACCCCTCGCTTGATTATTCTCGATGAAGTGTTGTCCCTTCGTAATGAACAGCGGAGTACAAAGCACAGCTCTCCTGTCAGCAATGCCTTTACTCAATTTGTGTTGATATTCTTTACTTCAATTAAATCATTATTGCTCATATGTAATAATGGTTTTTCTTTAAGTATTATTGGATCTTACATCGTAACATTTAAAATCGAGATGAATGAGGAGCTAAGGGACTGTGCCTCCTAAAGTATTAGTATTTTCCTATTAAACGTACTCGAGCCAAGGATTTTTTTTATTGTGGTATGAACGCTCATAAACGAGGTTTTACTCGCTATCGCGTTCTAGGTGTGTGTTCCATTAATAGAATACACCTGTACATGTAATGGGACGAGGGATGGGACAGGCATCAGTCCTTTGGGGTGGGTTGGCACCCCCTTCACTTTGCACCGACGCTAGCTTTCAGCATGAATTACGACGACACGTGAACGCACTGAAATGTTCACCTTTGCGCTCGGTGTAACCAGCCCGGTTAATCTGGGGTTTTTTTTTTAGCTGTTTTGAAGTGGTTTCAGCTCCTGAAGCTCAGCCAATTCTCCACAGCGTGGACTCTCGGCCTTGCCTCGTCACACTGGGAGGAGTCCCTCCCTGAAACGACCCCAAGCCGTCACGTCCCCGCTCACCCGCGCGCCTGTTCTGACGTGCACACTCCTGAGGCAAAGAGAACGCTTCGCGCGCTCCGGCCAACCAATCGCAGCCACGCGTGACTTCCTACCCTTACCGTTTCAACCAATCGCTTAGCGCACCGCCTTCCTCGCTGATTGGTCACCGCCGCAGCTAATCGTAACCAATGTGAGAACTGCTTGACGGAAAGCGAAGCGATCCCTTACCTAGCGTCAGGAAGTGGCATCGCTTCCCTTAGTTGCTGTGCGTCTGCGAGAAGGATCGAAGTAACAGCGCTCTGGCAGTATGGCTGACAAGGACCAGAAAGACGTCGTGTACTACACTTTAGATGAAATACAGAAGCACAACCACAGCAAAAGCACCTGGATTATCATCCACAACAAGGTGTATGATGTCACAAAATTCTTGGAAGAGGTATGTATGATCCGGCTTGTTACTGGTGAAGGGGACAGCTATTATAGTGCAAAGGTCTTACGTAAAAAGACATTAAAATGAGAGTGTTTAATTCGGCCCCACTACTATGATAGTTCTCATGTGGTATTGTTATCATTACATCAGTTATTCTGCGACCAAGTGCTTGGAGGAGTTGCCATGGAAACTAATCTGATGCTCCAGATGATTAGGCCACATTTGACACTTTTTTTCATGTTTCTTGACAATTAGTAAGATAGCATTATACAGTATAGCAGAGTATAGCATATCGTGGTGAAAAGCCTCCGACAACACCATAGAAATTAGGGGATGAGGTGGCCCTACACCTCACCGTGGTCCTGTAAAGCGGTGTCCGCAACCGCAGCATAGGCTAAAAATTTGAAACAAGATATGGCACAAAAAATCCAACTCTAAAAACAAGTAGGTGCAAAGATGTACCTATAGTTAAAATAGAAATATAAAATCAATCACAAGTAGTCAAACACAACCTCAATCAAATACCAGCCCCAAATAAGTACAAGGATTTACAGAGCAAAAGGATTCCGTTCTATTGGGTAACCTTTGCCAAATACATTACATTAGTGAAAAAAGGTTATCAACAGTTAATATATCCCAATAAAGTAGATATCTCCATAAAGCAGATTTGACAAAAGGTAAGTGCAATAGTGAAAAGCAATAACATTCAAACTAGAAACCAAAATACAAATTGGTAGATATCTGTCACTTAAATCGAAGCGTCCAATCCCTCGATAGTCCTGACGGTTTAGCAAAGGTCCTTATCGGACCTGCTCTGCTGAAGGCACACAAACATCAGTTGGTCTCGAATTGATGGCCGCCTCTGGACCACACACATCAATCGGTCTGGAATTGATTCCCGCTTTTGCACCACCAAAAATCAGCTTAGAGTTGACAGGCTAAGACCCACTGTTACATTCGGTACAAATGTCCCTGTATGCAAACTTTCTTACTAGTTCTCATAGCAAACCTTCTGAGATCCAACTGTCACCAGAAGTGGGTCTCTGTTTATTCTGCGAAAGAGTTCAAGAAACCCGACAGCGCCCATAGTGCCACCTGCATGCTATGTCTTTTATACAAAGCCAACAGTTTATTTGGTACTTTATACAATGCAGGGTGTGTCAAAGAAATAGTACACAATGTACAGAGGGGTCCTGCTCTTAACGTAGACCCTCGAGGGAGTACATTAAGGAGAAACAAAGTATAAAAGAGAAGGGGTTAAATAACTAATGGCGTAGTGTAAGCTAAGTATTGAAAAACAGGTGTTATCAGTTCAGGAAAGGATAAACACTTGGCTTCATTAAAGAGGTGAAAAATGGCAAGTATTATTTAAAATATGGGGTATGCATTAAAAAAATGAACGTGGCTCTTACTTCAAAATTCTGGTTCTCTGTGCATATAAATGTGATAGACACATCCTGGTGACATTCCAGCACAGACCAAAGGTCAAGAACATGCATAACGTAGATTAACATATTATTCCAATAGTCCACGTCTCGATCTCAAGTGACAGAGTACATTTTTTTTTCTAGTTAATGCTTTTTTTGTACACTGGAGAAGTTTCTTTGAAAATGCTCAAACAATTACTTGTATGTATAAATATAGAGCAATTGTGTAAAGGTGTATTTTTATTTAACGTAACTCAACGCTTTACTCGATTTGGGACTCCAATTTTACTGGGGAATTGCTTAAACTAAACATAGGCCCAACGCAAAATCACCTAAAATATAAAGTTCCATTGTTAGAGTGCCGTGTCTCCTTCAGCTGTGCTAAATAAATGAATGAAATACAAAGCTTCCTAAAGAGAAAGCAGAAAGTCTTCCCAAAGATGTCAGCCCTTCGTAAAGGAAATGCTGGTGGAAATCCCAGGCATCAGGTTGATCTGGTTCTTAGACTTGGAACTGCTTTCTATACTGGTAGATACTTTGTGGAGTTGAGATCAGGACTTAGGCTGGGCCACTATGGGATACAACACTGTTGGTTCTTGAGCTACTCCAAAAGCACAATACATCTGAAAGTTGCATTTTCTCCCAAGATGAGGCTAATCCTGTTGCAGTATTTCCCTGTATCTTGTTTGACCAATTATTCCATTAATTAATTTTAACAAGATACCCAGTTCTCGTTGATGAGAGGCGTCCCTTCAGCGTGACACTGCCACCACTATACCTCACTGAAGGTATTATGTGTGTGTTAGAGCTTTATGGCCAAACTCAAAGCTTTTTCTCACATTACCTTGGGGAGGCCGTGTATATCAATTTACTGCATAATCTTAACCAGGCAGAATAAGTTACATATTGCATAGGACAATGCAATCTGTTAATATAATGTATCATTCTTTGGCTCAGTCACTTTAAGGACAGGTCTTTCTTGCTTGTCCGCTTCAACTGTATTCACTCGTGCTTTTATTTATTTGGGTTTAGCTGGGTATTAACTGTGCCTTGCTATGACGTTTGCCTGTATGTAAAAGTCCTTTACTGTTCAGTTATCAGTTACTGGCATTTCAGGTTGTTTATTTCATGATTTCTTTGCGAGATCTCCTGGCAGAAACTTCACATCTGCTTTGCATTGGGTTTCACAGTAAATTGCATTTGGCTTAGGCATAGTCTGTTTTTTTTCCCTTCTTCTCCTCCTCATTTGGGTCATATCATGTTAGAAGTTGAAGCTAGGAAAGTGATCCATGAATAAAGGCAGGTAGGCAACTTGATGTCACACCCAACTAGAGCAAACATATATAGTCAGTTTAGTTTAATCCGTGATTGGCATTCAGCCTTTTGAATTGATGCCATACTCATTTTCATTATTTATATATGCATAATGCGCAAATATATATATTTTCACAGCTAAAGGTGCTTCTCCACAGATTAAAACATTTTATTCTGAGTTCTTTAGGTCCAACAAGGGAAATTACACATAGCTACCCTTTTTATATTTACCTTAATTGTGTGAAAAAATATTTAGATCACTCTAGGTTAATTTTGTTCCGTTCACAAGCAACAGGGGTGATCCTAATCCTGTATTTAGTTGGAATAGCTGTGCTGGGTAAGTATAGGGTATTACATGTTGTGGGCTTTATACCAAGATTGCGACCTCGCCTGTATGAATTCCGTTTAAAGTTTTTGGACACTTCTAATCTCACGTAAGCCATGGGTTGCTTCAGTTTATGATTGATAGTACTCTGTAAACAAGGTTAAGTCTGTACAGAGGTAAGCAGTGGAGGTCTAGTCAGAGGCCAAACCAGTTCATGCTCTTAGAATTCATTCAGGTTGCTAGATCTCGTTACTATGCAGGGGCACAGTACAAGTAGCCAATGCTAACCTACTCGCCAATCACCACCTAGTGAACCTTCTTGCCGTAAACCTTCTATACTGTCGCCGCCTTGCATGCCTTGTGCCTCAAATAGCAGCATCTAAACCATTGCCACTTTATTTCTATAAGACAAAAATCATTGTGAAATATTTATTGGGCCATTGGTTTGCAGTTTATCTTATAACACATTTCTACTGCACGCCATTATCAGAATACTCAAGTGCATCTCTTCACACTTCAGCTTATATTACAGCTGGCTTTAGAAGGACACTCCAGCCATTATATGTACTTTAATTTATGATAGCTGTGAAATCTCTAAAACTTGTTGAAACATTCGTGATGTTCCATGCTGTCATAAGAAAAGTGACACACAGCCCAAAATGGTCTGTTCATACCGTCAGCATACAACATCACCTCGGCTGAGCACTGAAACAGACCTCACGCTCCAACCACAGGAAATAAGAAAGGGATAGGTAGTGAGAAATTGAAGAGAGCGAGAGCGAGAGTGAGAGAAGGGGAAGATAATGAGAAAAGGGGAGACGGAGAGAGACTGGCAGCATCAGCATATGGGTTCCATCTGGGAAGCTACCAAACACCTTGCACCCATCCTGTATTATCTAAATATATTAATTTATACGCATTTAGATGAAACAGGATGTGTGCAAGGTGTTTAATCGAAATGTATATACATATATAAGTAAACCGGATGTGTGTTTATTTTCTCTTGTGGAACTCATTTGTTGCTGCCGCTGCCCTTTTCTTCCTTAGGTTATGAGAAAAGAAGGGTTAATATAATGCAGATTAATGCAAACTGCTGCATTTATCCACTAACAGAATAATATATATATATAGGCAAAATTAACTGTGTCTGCCATGCCATGTGAGTATATATGTAGGTGAGTGTGAGTATATACTCTTAACGCTGCACTACTACACTAGGCACCGCCATGCAGTGTTGGCACTTTAGGGCCTGCAACTTGGTTTTATGCAGAAAATTAACCACTCAATTCGCTATCACTGTCCTATCGCAACCTATTCAGACAAACATGCCTTCACCCCGGGTAGTAGTTGAGGGGTTGGAAAAGAGGGAAAAGACATATGGGGAATTCTGCAGAATCCCCCCCCCCCCGTTAGCCATGGGGACACTGCATTATTTATTAAGGGAGCTCTCTGCTGTCACGTGCATGTAATGGCTGGAGAGACCCTTTAAAAACAAGGATGGCCCTAAAAAATAATACATTTCTAACATGGAATGATGTAATTAATGTTACATTTTACATTTCCTGGCATGTTGCCAAGCTACGTTTCATTTGTATGATGATATATTTAAAGGTTAGTGCCGCAAATGTTTGTCGTAAACCCGGTAAAGATAAGGAGTGTTGTGCAAAGGCCACTGGATCACGGTCACACGGAATGGAAACCAGACCCTCCCGGTGTGAAACCTAAACGTATTAATTAACATTCTGAATGAATTATATAACTTACAAGAACCGTCTGAAATTGCACCAGGAGTTAGTTTCTTTTGTGCAAGAAATGTTGTATTAAAAATAGCAATCTTTGTCATTTTATTGCAATGCAATATTTTATATGGGTTTTCCATAACTCGCCCATGCCTCTGCATCACTTTTCCCATGGTTAGAAGTTTATACCCTCCCTTTGTAAGAATTTAGCAATCGCCCTAAAAGGCTTCTGGGTTGGGATCCTAGATAGATGGCTGCCTCCTATCCATCTGGGAGGAGTGTGATGAGGGACGGGTTCCCAGCCAACATGGACTTCTAGCAGATTTCTGGCAAATGGGCTTTAAAAATACTTTACTAGTGCTTTTGGTATATCCATGGTAATATGTTAAATAGCATTGAGAATATTCCTTTCCGCTTATCCTATTGTGTTTGGTACATTATCAGAACTAGGGCTGCAACTAACTATTATTTTCATAATCAATTAGTTGGCCGATTATTTTTTCGATTAATCGGATAAAAAAAATGAATGTACATTTTTCATTTATTTAAAATAATTTAATAAACAAAAGTTGTTAAATACAAACAGCAGAATAAAAAAACAACTTTGATAAAATGCATTTCTTGTCTTTA
This sequence comes from Spea bombifrons, assembly GCF_027358695.1. Taxonomy (NCBI): domain Eukaryota; kingdom Metazoa; phylum Chordata; class Amphibia; order Anura; family Pelobatidae; genus Spea; species Spea bombifrons. The sequence goes on from NC_071091.1 coordinate 72,243,418, forward strand.
TTTCCCAACCAGGCCCCCCCAATTTATGCACATTTGAGCCCAGGCTTGCCACCCTGCCTCCCCGGCATGCCACGCTGCCTCCCACATATGCCACGCTGCCTCCCACATATGTCACTCCACTCTACCCCCACATATGCCACTGTGCCTGATACGCCTTATACCCCCTGATACACCACTCCATCCTCCCCAGACATGCCACACTGCCCCCCAGACATGCCACACTGCCCTCCCCACGTATGCCTTATATACCATATATGCCTTATACCCCCAGATATGTCACTCCATCCTCCCCAGATATGCCTTATACCCCCCCGATATCTCATAGTCCCCTCATAGAGTCACAGCCTTGTTCACAGCACACTGACACCATACTCTTATAAATAAGTACTGGGTTAATCTTCACTGCCTCCAGGATTTAGATTCCCCTTAGTCTGCCCCCCCTTTACCTCTAACTGCACCTTAAGTTAACTATTAAATTAATTAAATTAGCCCTAAACACCCCATTAACCATAACTACCCCTAAATTAACCCTAAAGACCCCATCAACCACAACAGCCCCTAAATTAACCCTAAACACCCCATTAACCACAACTGCCTCAAATTAACCCCAAACACCCCATTAACCACAGCTGCTCCTATATTAACCCTAAACACCCCATTAACCATAGCTGCCCTAAATTAACCCTAAACACCCTATTAACCATAACTGCCCCTAAATTAACCCTAAACACCCCATTAACCATAACTGCCCCTAAATTAACCCTAAACACCCCATTAACCATAACTGCCCCTAAATTAACCCCCACCTCCCCTAACTTTCAGCAGCCCAAATATTAATTTTATACTTAGATGAGTGTCACAGCCATGTGGTTCTGGCCTTCTGGGAGAAGGAAGGGGCGGGGCCATTTGTCACAGTGATTACAGGGAGGGACTGGTAAGTAGGAGCTGCTGCTATGAGTCAGACTAAACGGATTATATAATGAGGGGTATTTTTCAGAGCGTTTGCTCTGAAAAAAACCTCACTTTATAATCGATAAAAATCGATTCAACTAATCGATAATGAAATTCGTTGGCAACAATTTTCATTATCGATTATCGATTTTATCGATTAGTTGTTGCAGCCCTAATCAGAACATTCAAATGCATCTGTTTAGGCTTCAGCTTATATTACAGCTGGCTTTAGAAGGACACTCCAGCCATTATATGTACTTTAATTTATGATAGCTGTAAAATCCCTAAAACTTGTTGAAACATTCGTGATGTTCCATGCTGTCATGAGCAAAGTGGCCCAGGAACGTCATGAGGTAAGTAGTGGTGTGCCCTTCAGTGCGGGGTCGGACTCACACCCGATTCGGTCTATGGGAGCCACCATTAACCCTCCTAGTGCCCTGAAGTCTTGCCTGATCAGTGAACGCGATTCTCCATTCGTGTGTAGTGAGAAACCGATCAGCAGGCTGGATCGCGGTGAACGCAGTTTCCGATACAGACCCTGCCTTGCACCGGGAACCGTCATTCATGTTCCCCACGTCAGAAGTCTCAAGCTATTTTTCTTTTTTTTTTTATGAATGAATGCCTTGCCTTCTCATTGAACTCGATGCTCCATTCATGTATAGCGAGTGCTGCTAATTGATCGCTGACCAATCAAGAGCCTCAGTTTATTTTTTTTATTTATAAAGTAAAAATGAAGTCTGCCGATTTCCAGCTGATTTATAGTTAGATCATCAGAGTGGCACACTGAAAAACTGCCTGATCCCTACGATCATGCAGGGAATCCAACATTATGGTACAGCCAGCTAACCCCCTCCCCCACCTGCAAATCGGTTAAGAAAATCACAAAACACACATATTAAAAGTAATAAACACCCCACGCCCACATTTTATAAACATTTTTATTTAGGCTGTGCTTTTGTGGATTAAATCTCCCATCACCCTCAACCAAGCTAAAAATAAAGGTGATGGGAGTTGTGGCCCACAAAATGGAGTGCCCGAAAAGCGACAGGCTGGCGTACTTGTGAAAATGTGTTAGCATAGTGTGTTATTTGTTAATCCGTTATCTTCTGTGTACCTGCCTTACCCTATTCTTTTGTGCTGTCGCGCAGTAACATGAGCGTGTCATGTAGCATACCCTGCAGATTAAAAAAAATATTCAAAAGTGGGATATTTCTGTGATCTGCCGCAAAATACATGTTGTGGGTTTTTCTGGAGATGCATGTAATCTGTGCAAACAATCCTAAAAAAAAGAAGTTTGAAAAAAAAGCAACGAAATTTAATGTTACATGGTGTCCCAGCAAACGCTGCCAACAGGGGACTACTGAGACCCCCGTGTGCTTGCACAGCACATCGGTGGGGCTAAGCGTTGAACCATGTAGGGAGCTCCACAGATTTCTTGAGCACTGTGATCCCGACCAGCCGTGACATTGTGTCGAACAAGGTGGGCTGCCATCTCTCGGAGAAGGGAATTTACCTGCCCGGCCGACATCACGACCTGACAACATAGGGAACTCGAATGACTAGCGAAAAACTGCTGCTTCGCCCATGTTATAACTTCCAGAAGTTTAGACATGTACAGCTTCTATCCCCAATAAGTACATTGTGGATAAAGTAGTAAATCCCCTTTTAAATTCCTTCGCTGGTGGCCTCGGTGTGTGGCCCTTCTGACCCTTGCTCTGTGTGCTTTGCCGCAGCGCATTTATCTCTGCCGTTCAAGGATAAAGCTCGGTGTGTAACACAGCCTCTTCTTGGCTTGGCAGTGATTTTCTGCAGAGTCATGCCGTTTGGCACTTACTCATGAAACAAAGTTGCATAACTTCCCCCCCCCCCCCAGCATATGTCAAATACGACAAATACAAAATCCTGGAGAAATGCTTCTTAAAGTGACCGAGATGGATTCTTGAACCAGCGGTTCTAATCAAAAATTAAATTTGATACCGCGGTGCAATTTTTTACTTTGACTACAACCAAACAAAGCATATAATATAAAATCATTTAAAAACTTCCCGACCTGTGGAAAGTGTGTGTGTGTGAGGCATGGATAAACTGTATATTTTGGGATTATGCCTAATTCATATGACAGTGTAATTTTCCTATTAAATCAAATATAATTATGAAATCTGGTTATAGTGTTACCTGTGCGCAAATGTCAGATTGCCCGACTTTCCACCAAAATGTAAAAAAAAAAATCAGCAGTAAAATAAAGTGTAAATATTTTCATGTCGCCCCGTGGGGAGAAGCAGCCAAGCCAGATCTATTTTCCATTTATTTTTTTGTTTTATTTAATCCGCGTTTTGTATTGTTAAATGTGTGCTGAACATATTACCGTATTTGCTCGATTATAAGACGAGGTTTTTTCCAGAGCAAATGCTCTGAAAAATACCCCTCGTCTTATAATCGGGGTCGTCTTCTAATCAGACCCCAAAAAAATGCTGGCGCCATGCTGCTTACCGGTCGCGAGCAGCGTCTCTTCTGTTAGAAGCAGGGCAGGAAGCTTGCAGCGTCCTCACAGAACTCTATCTCCCCCCTCCCTCCTCTGAGGGCGGGGCCAGAGAAGTTGCTACAGCCGGTCCCCTGCAGAAGTCTGCGAGTGGGAGATCTGCAGTTCAGGTGAGGGGGTGGGGGAGGGTTTTTGAGTATGTGTGAAGTGTGTGTGATTAAGGGAATGAATGAGTATTTAAATGTTTGTGAATGAGTGTGAGTGTGTGTGTGATAGCATGGATGTGTAAGGGGGGTGGGGGTTGTAGCATGGCATATGGAGGCTGTAATCCCACTGCTATCATCCCCAGGTTCCAGCATGTACTGGCTGCCTTGGCTTGATAGGAGTGTGATTGCTGTTAGCAGTTTGATATATATATATATATCAAACTGCTAACAGCAATCACACTCCTATCAAGCCAAGGCAGCCAGTACATGCTGGGTTAAAAGGCATATCATGGGGCTGAGTGGCATATAGGGGGTTAAAATGCATTTCTGGACCTCCAGAAATGCATTTTAACCCCCTATATGCCACTCAGCCCCATGATATGCCTATATACCTCCAGAAATGCTTTATACCCCCCTATATGCCACTCAGCCCCATGATATGCCTTTTAACCCCCTATATGCCAGAGTGGCATACAGGGGTATAAGGCATATCATGGGGCAGAGTGGCAAATAGGGGGGTATAAAGCATTTCTGGGGGCAGAGTGGCATAACTGGGGGGGGCAGGTTGGCAAATAAAAGGAAATTTAAAAAATATATTTTTCTCAATCATAGCTTTTATTAAACATGAAAATAACTTACATTAATTAATATTTACTGGTAAAACTTTTTCCCTATAGGGTAGTCTTATATTCAGGCTTTTTGTTTTTTTCCTAAATTAATATTTTGATTTTGGGGGGTCGTCTTATAATCGGGGTCGTCTTATAATCGAGCAAATACGGTATTACTGGATTATGTGCTGGATTAAATATCTCATTATACCATGCAAGGCCGGAATCTCTTTACAGAAGAACAAATACTCCAGGTAACGCAATATGCAGACAGTCAAGGCAGATCTCTCGTAAGTCGTATTTTATGAGGCTGATCTATGGACATGTGCACATGCTAACCGCTCTCAACCGCTGACCATACACTCCGATCCACTGCCCGCCACCAGCCAACCGCTCTCAGCCGCTGAGCATACACTCCAATCCACTGCCCACCACCAGTCAACCGCTCTCAGCCGCTGAGCATACACTCCAATCCACTGCCTGCCACCAGCCAGCCACTCTCAGCCGCTGATCATACACTCCAATCCACTGCCTGCCACCAGCCAAACGCTCTCAGCCGATGAGCATACACTCCAATCCACTGCCCACCACCAGCTAACCGCTCTCAGCCGCTGAGCATACACTCCAATCCACTGCCCACCACCATCCAACCGCTCTCAGCCGCTGAGCATACACTCCAATCCACTGCCCACCACCAGCTAACCGCTCTCAGCCGCTGAGCATACACTCCAATTCACTGCCTGCCACCAGTCAACCACTCTCAGCTGCTGAGCATACACTCCAATCCACTACAAAATATTCAATTGAGTGACATGAATAAATGAGTCTCTCTCTCATGCTCTTCTCGTTTTGTAAGATGTAATAGTGGGTGCCCAGAGGGTAACTTTTTTACTAATGGGCTAAGCACAAGGTGTTTTTGTTCTGAACTGTGCTCTTCTTTTTTTTTTTTTTTTTTTTTTGAGGCAACATAAAATAGCAGAGAAAGGCCATGCAATAAACACTTTAGGACAGTTGCGTAAAAAAAAATAGTTACATAGTTATATAGGCTGAAAAAAGACATGCGTCCATCAAGTTCAGCCTTTCCTATATCTGTTCATTTGTTGCTGTTGATACAAAAGAAGGCAAAAAAACCCCGGTTTCGCTCTTTCCAATTTTGCACTAACCAAGGAAAAAAATTCCTTCTTGACCCCAAAATGTCAGATTTCTCCTTGGATCAATAAACTGTTTCCCCAAAATTAAAGATTATATCCCCAAATATTATGTTTTTCCAGGTATCCATCCAGATAAAACTACCTCTGCAGGCAGAGAATTCCACATCCTTATTGTCCTTACTGTAAAAAACCCTTTCCCCTGCCTTAGACTAAATCTCCTTTCTTCCAGTCTGAACGCATGACCACGTGTCCACGGGCGTAGGAACCGGGGGGGACGGGGGGGACAGATCCCCCCCAGGAAATCATGCGGGGGGGACCGATAATAGAGCAATCCCCCCCAGTGCCCTCGGTGCACAGCTGCCCGATCAGCAGCTGCAGCGTGCAGGACTGGTTGGGGATTTCCCTAACCAGTCCAACACTTACCGGTGTGCTGTCTGTCACTGAGTGCCGGGCGATGGGATATGACGTTTATATCCCAGCCCCGGCGCTCAGCAGAAACAGCTCTGCGCAGCTGCACTGCACTAGAGCGGCAAACCACCAGAAGGGGAGGAGGAAGAGCAAGCAGAAAGCAGAAGAGAAGAAGAGAAAGGTAAGAGATAGGTAAGAGATGTGCAAAACGAGGGGGGGGGTCTGATGTGCAAAACGAGGGGGGGGTCTGATGTGCAAAACGAGGGGGGGGTCTGATGTGCAAAACGAGGGGGGGGTCTGATGTGCAAAACGAGGGGGGGGGTCTGATGTGCAAAACGAGGGGGGGGTCTGATGTGCAAAACGAGGGGGGGTCTGATGTGCAAAACGAGGGGGGGGTCTGATGTGCAAAACGAGGGGGGGTCTGATGTGCAAAACGAGGGGGGGTCTGATGTGCAAAACGAGGGGGGGTCTGATGTGCAAAACGAGGGGGCAGTCTGATGTGCAAAACAGTGTATATGTGTATGGGCAGTGTATATGTGTACGTGTGTATGGGCAGTGTATATGTGTACGTGTGTATGGGCAGTGTATATGTGTATGGGCAGTGTATATGTGTACGGGCAGTGTATATGTGTACGTGTGTATGGGCAGTGTATATGTGTATGGGCAGTGTATATGTGTACGTGTGTACGTGTGTATGGGCAGTGTATATGTGTACGTGTGTGTGGACAGTGTATATGTGTATGGGCAGTGTATATGTGTACGTGTGTATGGGCAGTGTATATGTGTGTGGGCAGTGTATATGTGTGTGGACAGTGTATATGTGTATGGGCAGTGTATATGTGCACGTGTGTATGGGCAGTGTATATGTGTATGGGCAGTGTATATGTGTACGTGTGTATGGGCAGTGTATATGTGTACGTGTGTGTGGACAGTGTATATGTGTATGGGCAGTGTATATGTGTACGTGTGTGTGGACAGTGTATATGTGTATGGGCAGTGTATATGTGTACGTGTGTATGGGCAGTGTATATGTGTATGGGCAGTGTATATGTGTATGGGCAGTGTATATGTGTACGTGTGTGTGGGCAGTGTATATGTGTATGGGCAGTGTACGTGTGTATGGGCAGTGTATATGTGTATGTGTGTGTATGGGCAGTGTATATGTGTACGTGTGTATGGGCAGTGTATGTGTGTATGGGCAGTGTATGTGTGTATGGGCAGTGTATATGTGTACGTGTGTATGGGCAGTGTATATGTGTACGTGTGTATGGGCAGTGTATATGTGTACGTGTGTATGGGCAGTGTATATGTGTACGTCTGTATGGGCAGTGTATATGTGTGTGTATATAAGGAGTGTATTTGTCTTATAGTGTATACGTCTGTGTAAGTATGTGCAAAGGCAGTGTATATTTATGGGGAGGCGTGTGTGTGTGTGAGCAGTTTATGTATGTTTGGGCAGGCGTGTATAAGGGTAGTGCATATGTGTGAGTACTGGCAAGTGTGTATGTGCAGGCAATTGCAGTGTATGTGTGTGTTTTTGTGGGCAGGCATGCGTAAGGGCAGTGCATATGTGTGTATGGATAGTGTATATGTGTGTATGGATAGTGTATATGTGTGTATGGATAGTGTATATGTGTGTATGGATAGTGTATATGTGTGTATGAGCAGGCATGTCGTACTTAAAGGGAAGATTATGATTCCCTGTAACACATGTTTAACTCAGGGGCACCTAGGGTTAAATCCAGGCCTATTTCTGGTTAAAATGAGTATGTGTGTCACTGTATGTCACAGCATTCGGACACAAGAGAATATTTCGGGGTGCTACTTGGTCTAGGGCATCACTAATACAAAGCACCACGAGTTAATCTAGGGGTAGGCAGAGTAAGTGAAGGATGTGTTTGCGTGTCTGGGTGTGATAGCGTATGTTTGTGGGTTTGTTATTGTGCACATCTGTTTTTATGGGTATGATAGTATGTTTCCAGGTGTGTTATGGTGGGCATGTGTCTAGGTATATTAGGGTGGGAATGTTTTGGGGTGTATTATTGTGTGCGTGTGTATGTTATTCAAGTGTTTAAGTGTGTGGATATGTTCCTGTGTGCATGACGTGTTAGGAGTCTTAGATGGATCCTTCAATACATCATAGTAGTCTCTGTGGCCGTGTCCAGTGGGGTCCATCTGTGGTTGTAAGATTTTTCTGTTTCTGTGGGAATTTTCTCCCATTCATCCAGTAGAACGTTTTATGAGCTGTAGGTGATATACCTTTTTGGACAGCACTATGCTTCTAACTTTGTGGGAACGGTTTTGGGGAAGGTCCTTTTCTATTCCATCATGACTGCCCCAGTGTACAAAACAAGGCCCATAAAGGCATGGCTGCAAAAATTCCCCACAGAAACTCTCCAAAATCTTGTGGAAATCGTTCCCAGATGAGTGAAAGCCGTTATAGAGGCAAAGGGGGACCAACTTCATATTAATGTCTATGTACCGTATTTGCTCGATTATAAGACGAGGTTTTTTTCAGAGCAAATGCTCTGAAAAATACCCCTCGTCTTGTAATCGGGGTCGTCTTCTAATCAGACCTCAAACAGAGGTCTGACTATGAGACTAAGATCCAGATTCCCTGCAGCGCTGCAGGGAATCTGGATCCTTCGGTCTGGTAACCTCAGCTGCTACCGGGCGTCTAGCAGCGAGTGCCGTGAAAGCGCGGGCTGCAGCGTACCTTTATCTGCATAGTGTGATCTCAGCATGGGGGACGCCTCCTCAGCGCCGCGATAGCCGGCCCACTGCCGGGGAGCAGAGCCGGTTGAGGGAAATAATTGATCTTGGCACGGCACTCCAGAAGCAAGACCCCGTGGGACCCGGGCGGCACTGTGCCGTCCCAAAGTCAAAGGCGGATCCGGTAGATTTACCGCTTTAATTCTCTGCAGGAGGCGGGGCCTAGCGGGATCACAGCGCGTCATGCCGTAATGCCGTGGGAGCCGCAGTATACTAAGCGCCTGCTGAGCCATCGCGGTGAGTGAAGTGCTTTAGTGCGTGTCTTGGTTTGGAAGTGTGTCTGAGTGGGTATATCAGTGTCTGGGTATGTGTGTCACAGTGGGTATGTAAGTGTCTTGGTATGTAAGTGGGTAAATTAGTGTCTGGGTGTGTAAGTGTCCCCCTATATGCCACTCTGCCTCTAGAAATGCCTTATACCCCCTATATGCCACTCTGTCCCATGATATACCTTTTAACCCCCCAGAGTGGCATATAGGGGGTTAAAAGGCATATCATGGGCAGAGTGGCATATAGGAGGGTAAAAGCATATCAGGGAGGCAGAGTGGCATATAGGGGGTATAAGGCATTTCTGGGGGCAGATGTGCATAACTGGGGGGCAGATTAGCAAATTAAAGGACATGAAACAAAAAATATTTTTCTCAATCATAGCTTTTATTAAATATGAAAAAAATAGTTTACATGAATTAATATTTTCTAGTAAAACTTTTTTTCCTATAGGGTCGTCTTGTAATCAGGCTTTTTATTTTTTTCCTAAATTAATATTCAGATTTTGGGGGGTCGTCTTATAATCAGGGTCGTCTTATAATCGAGCAAATACGGTATTTATAATGTGATGTCATAAAGTCCCTGTTGGTGAAATGGTCAGGTATACCCTACCAGAAAAAATGCTATCCCCCCCAGATTTTTAGGGGTTCCTACGCCCATGCACGTGTCCTATGCATAGTCCTGTTTATGAACAGATTTCCACACAATGGTTTGTATTGGCCCCGAATATATTTATATAATGTTATCATATCCCCTCTGAGGGGACGTTTCTCTAAACTAAACAGATTTAAATTAGTTAACCTTTCTTCATAACTATAGTGCTCCATTCCTTTTATTAATTTGTAGCCCGCCTCTGCACCCTTTCTTGTGCTATGATATCCTTCTTTAGAAAAGGTGCCCAAAATTGCACAGCATATTCAAGGTGCGGCCTTACCATTGATTTATGGTGCTCCAGAATAATTTGACAACATTTCTAACATTTTAGGAGCCTTGTTGGCACATATATTATATGTGTGTGTTTTAAAATGTATATACACCAACTGTTCACTTACAGTGCATTTCAGTGTTCTTTGGTTTTGTTTTTTTTTAAATCGTGCTAAAACGCACCATTCCACCCACTCCATTCCCGGTACTACCAACTGTCCAAACACATCCCGGAAATAATTAATCGCACAGAAAGAATAGCATTACAGATCTCCTAAGGCTTATTTGCGTAGCGTGCTATAGAATGCAGAGGTCACAGGCGGTTTGTAGTTTAATCTCACTCTCTACTTTACGCTTGAAACCTCTGCTGTGAGAATAGCTTGGATGGCCCTGTCCAATGGATGTTTGAATCGGCTAGATCACCCTGCTAATTGAACTATACATTATGTTGAGACAGGTCACTACAGTGACCCTTTAATGCACAGAGGAGTCGAACCACATTTAATGTATCTGTTATCTGGGTGAAGGGTTATGATGATGGATAGTGATTTCATCTTGTTGAATTTATTTATAATAATATCTTTTACAGAGTCCCACAAGTTCTATTATAATTTTCTTTTTTTTTTTTTTCCTTCCTAAGCATCCTGGTGGGGAGGAAGTCCTACGGGAACAAGCAGGAGGCGATGCAACAGAGTCCTTTGAAGACATTGGTCACTCTACAGATGCTAGGAACATGTCCAAAGATTTCATTATAGGAGAACTTCACCCAGTGAGTACATTTTATATAATACGGATATATCCCTCAGATACGTTGAATTTACTTGGACAGTACCTTAAAACTGATTGAGTCAAAAGACGCCACAATGTGATAAGGAAGGTAGGGCCTTGGATGCAGATTTTTTGTTTCTCCTCACGTTGTAAGATACTTAATTAGAATGACTTATTATGGTAGTTCCCATGACAACCACGATTACAATAGTTTTTATTTTTGTTGGTTTTACTATTATTTTAATTAGATTAAAAATAGTCCATAGAGTTTAACATTTCCAAGCACTTATCCAGGAGAAAGCAAGCACAACACACCCTAAATGTCATCTCATAATGATAAAAAAAAACAAAAAAAACTTTGGAACCCAAAAGATAGTTATTCAGTAAGCTGGATCTGTGTTCAACTTTGTAGAAATTGTTACACACTTCGACACTCATAGTTTAAAACCCATTTGAAAACAATGCATTTTGAGTCCGTACATGTACGGGCTTTGTCATTAAGGGGTTAAAGCATTCAACAATTTTTCTTAAGGTTTAGGTAAGCCAGCTACATGCCCTTGTGTGTTTGCAAATTATTAGATCAGATAGGTATCTTTGGGCCATGTTAGTGTTTTGTAAGTTTGACATTTTTTTTAGCATTTCCTTTTCTCTGCAACCGCTGCAAATAATATTTCTTATTTATTATAAAAATGTTTGTTTACATGTGGGAATTCATAATGCCGTGTTTATTGTTTTAAGGCACTTCGATTGCAGCAATACACTTTAAAAAAGAATAGAATTAGATTTTGTCATGTTAAGATGTGTTTAAAATATTTATTGTTTTATTTTAGGATGATCGATCAAAAATTCAGAAACCAGCGGTGAGTTTGCTTTCATTCTTAGTCTTTATTTTTTTGGATGCTTTCATTTTTTTTTTTAATTTTTTTTTTTTTCCGTACTATAGGTTCCAAACAGTAGAAATACAAATAATTGAAATTTTTATCCACACTTGTGTAACTTTGTAATTCATAAGTGAATATTGTTTTGCAGGACACTTTCATTACTACTACAGAGTCTGATTCCAGGTCAGTGGTGATCTTTTTTGTGTGGAAGAGCTTATGTGGCTCTTTAGTAAGCTATGAGTTTGCTATTGAAATCTGTCTTGGTGGATTACGTGTAGAGCATGAAGTACAGCTTGGATAAACTGTAAAATTGTAACTTATTAAAGTTGTATTTAGGCAATTTGCCAGGTATTGGTGTGTGTTTTGTTTTAGTTGACAGCAAGCATCACAAGCTTTGTATGACATAGAGTAGCATTGAGTCTTTGACAATATCGTATGTAAGGAAAGCTTGATCTCAGATTAGACTTAATCTTCATATTGAGCATGTAAATGTGCTTAAAATGCATTGTGTACTCTTGTATTGATTAATTATTTATGTTGTAGTTGGTGGAGCAATTGGATTATACCAGGGCTGTCGGCCATCATTGTTGCCTTGATGTACCGCTTCTATATGGCTGAAGAGTAAATGCAGCATACATGAACCATAGAAGAAACCGTAATACTCTGGACCAGAAAGTATGATCATAATTTTACGATGGCATAATCAATTTAACACATAGAGTATGTTTCAGGGCCACTGAATTGTGTTGCACGTATTGTCTTCTCATGCCTCCTGTAAGCTCCTAAAATGAAATGTTATTGACCGCATGCATATTAATTCCTCGCTTTGACTTTACAAAAAACTCAATAGAGTAGAGATGGGCAAGCCAGCATGTGGATCATCAAGCTATGTGCAGGCTAAGCTGGGCTTGCATAATGTATGAAGAGTCCAAAATACTAATGAAGTGGCCTTTGTGCCAGCTTTGTCTCGCACGCCTCTATTCTTGAGAGCCCAGTTTAAGGAAGAAATTGGGCTCAAGACCAACTCCAGTCAACCATTTACCCAGCAACGTGTTTTGAGATATTGGTAATGTCATTAGCCTGCAGTTTGATATCTTATTTAGATATTTAATTACATGTCTGATAAATCACATACTTGTGGATTGTTCCGTAGCATCGGCCATTGAATGTAACGTGTTGAAGGATTACAGATCCTCCACGAACATCTCATGGAAAAAAATGAAATACGTTAACCTCAAACAGACCTGCCAGTGGTACATGGACACCACAAATACTGTGAATAAATAATGTGACATCTTGACCTGTTGACAAGATCCGTCTTGAGTAATGATTCGCTGCGTAAAAATAACCTGTCCTCTAATAATGTTACTCATGCTCTGTATTATGAAGATGTTTGTAGAAAGGAAACTCCTCAATATGATTTTTCTATTAATTGCCATTTTATTTTGTGTTTTCCAGTATACCTAAATATCAACAATTGTATTGTAATTGTACATGTTGGGTCTGCTTTCACATTATGATATCGGTGCTGAGAAGTAAAAGGTGTTTGTAATAGCATTTTAATTGTTGTACCTGTGTGTTCAAGCACTGCTTGCAACATGCAAGCACTTTATCCAACGCTTGTTTTTCACTTATTTTCATCACTGCAAGTTAAAACACTAAAGAGGATTAAATAAGAATTGTTGTTCTGTGCCCAATAAAATGTAAATATATGCAGGAAAGAAAAACTGTGCACACCCCATAACAGATCCATGCTTGCATGCGCAGGATTCTTTGCGAGTTAAGCACATGTCGTTAAAGTAGCCTTACACCAAACAAAACGAACCATGCTATGCCTTACAAAGCGGATTGTATGTGCCAATGTGGTGATCTGATTTAAGTGATTTTGCAGTAATTTTAAATTCTCTGGACTTTTCATGTATCTCCATGCTCAGTTGAAGCTCAAATCAGGATCTTTATGGATTTTTAGCTCTTTCACTTTTTGTAAAAGCAGAGGGGCTACATGAAATTATCTTATTTAGCATGCTGTGCCGAATATTTCATATTGGTCTTAATAAAGAGCTAACATTTTTATATCTCAGCAACGTTTTCCTTGGAAATATCTTGTTTTTTCTTTTCACGCAAGCAATGTGCTCACTGTGGCGGATCCTATTCTGAGTCGTCATTTGCATCACTGTCAGGTAGATCTCCAGCTGTTCTGATACTATAGCTTCCATGATGCCGAGCTAGCCTTAGGCTACAAGTCCCACACTGCTCAGCCAGCATTATAAAAATTATAAGCACCATATAATCATTCTAATTTAGGAACTGGAGGCGGTACATGTTGTTGTCCGTCAAACATAGAGGAACATACGTTTTTTTGTTTGTATTGATAAAATTAGATTCAAAATACTTCTTTTTTTTTTTTTTTTTTTTTTTTAAACCTAAGAACACTTATTTATTCTATTATTTCTAGACACCTGCCTATTTCTTAGCCCAGTCTAGTAAACACTCTAGCTCCTTATACTGCTTGTTATAAACTATATTATCCGGATGGACTTCTCTGACAAAAGTCTACGGACCTCCAAATCTACAGACAAGGAAGATTATTGCAGCAAAATATCTGAAAACAGGGTAGGGTTTATCAATGCTAACCTACATTACTGGATGCAGCCTTATTTTATCCTCAAGGAGATGAGACGTCCCTTTAAACTAATTTGCATACGTAAGTGTTCTTAATTGTGATACAAATTAAAACCAACATACGTGTGTTTACATTATTCTTGTGCCGGAACAGTTCTCATATCTTCAATGCATTTAATCTTAAAATTTGATTTTATATGTTGCATAGCTTGCAACCTATGAAATGGTGTGATGTAGACTCCAATTAAACTAGGCTCCAGTCCATAAGAAGTCTTAAACTAAATGGAATGCAAAGAGCTACAAACCTAGTAAGATCAAACCCAAAACTATTATCGCCCGGGGTATCTCCTGTTGTTTAAGGTCCTTATAAGGTGTCTTACCATAGCTGCACACAAATGCGTGGGCAGACAGAGATTAACAGGTACTAAAATATGCAGATGATATTTTCACTGGATGAAAATAGTTTATTAACAAACTTGCAATACATGCATACAAATGGATAAAGAGAGGAATTAAACCTGGAGGGCCGTGTACTGCTTTGCAGGCTGAAACAAATTGCAGGGCTTTGAAGAAATGTGAGGACAGGAGGTCATGATCTAAAACTAGAGGGTCAGAGTCTTAGATGTAATGTCATGGATGTTTTCCTTTGCTGAGATGGTGGTGGATAAATGAACAGCTTTCCAGCAGAAGTAGTTAACATTAATACAGTGAAGGAATTTAAATATGCACTATATGACCAAAATTATATGGACATCTTACCATCACACCTGTACGAGCTTGTTGGATATCCCATTCCAAACTATAAGCATTAATACAGAGTTGACCCCCTCTACTCTTTTGGGAAGGCTTTTCGCAAGATTTTGGAGTGTGTAGGAATTTGTACCACTTCAACCAAAAGAGCATGTGTGAGGTCAGGCACTAATGTTGGACGGAAATACTTGGCTTACAAGTGACATTCAAATTCACCCCAAATGGATTTAAGTGGATCAGGGCTCTGTCGAGACCACTTGAGTTCCTCCAAACCAAACTCATCAAACCATGTCTTTATGGGCCTTGCTTTGCACGCAGTCGTACTGGGACAGGAAAGGGCATTCCCCAAACTGGTGCCCCAAAGTTGGAAGCATACAATTTTCTAAAATGTCTTTGCATCCTGTAACCTTGACTATACCCTTCATTGGAGCTAAGGGGCCTTGCCCAAACCCTGAAAAACAGTCAAAGATCATTATCCCATTTCCACCAACTATCACATCGTAGGCGCTATGCGTTCCAGTAGGAAGTGTTCTCCTGACATCCACCAAACCCAGATTCATCCAACAGACTTCCACAGAGTAAAGCGTGATTGGTCACTCCTCAGAACACACTGGTGAGTCCAGTGACATAATGCTTTACGCCGCTCCAGTCAACTATTGGCATTGGGCATAGTAATCTTCAACTTGTTTGCAGCTGTGTGACCATGGAAACCCATTTCAGGAAGCTCCCAACGCACAGTGCTGGTACTGAAGTTGCTTCCAGAGGTGGTTTGGAACTCTGTAGTGAGTGATGCTACAGAGGATAGGCAATTATTACACGGCACACGTTTCAGCACTTGGCAGCCCCACTTTATAATTGTGGATGGCCTGACACTTTGTGGCCAAGCTGTTGTTACGCCTGTGGACTTACAGTGGACCAGGACAGAAATTATAATATGTTACATATCTTAGTTTATAAGTTGTGATATCTATGCTCACAAAAATACTAATCCTCTGTATAAATTGCAAGATGCAGATGAGATTGGTCAGACAAATCCCTATATAAGGAAAATGCACATCTGTCCATCCATCCACCTGCTCCCCTACCAATGCATGCGCTTATATAATCATTTATTCATCCAATCAAAAAAAAGTTTGCTGTTTCAGCAGTGGCTATAAATATAAATTATCCTGCCCCTTCTCTAACTGAAACAGTGACGGTGAAGCTGGAGAGGCAGTTGGAGAGATCGAAGAACTCCTGCTAACTGTCCTGGAATAAAGTTCTGTCTAAAAAGACCAGTCTCCCTACTCTTGAAGCGCTCCAGCTGTTAATGCCAAGCACGGGATATGATGTTAGATCCAGATGCCCAGCACTGAAGCCATGTCCAGGGATGTGGGGGCCTGTACAAACAGACATTGCGCTCGCATCACAGATCTAAAGAAAGTTTGTCAAGAGAGATATTAAGAAAAGGAAGAGTTAGTGAGGTATAGAAAACAGGAGAGAGAGATAGAGAAAAGGGGAGAAAACAGGGAGAGGTAGTGAGGAGGGGGATATTGAAAAATAATGTTGGGAAGAAAGGGGAGACATAAAAAGTGAGAGATTGGGAAAATGTGAAGAGATGAGGGAATAAAGAGGAGAGATAATGAGAGGAAGGAGATGTGGGGACAAAGGGGAGATAATGAGCTGAGAAGAAAGGAAAAAGAGGGGGAGAGGTAAGGAGAAAAGGGAGAAATAATGAGAAGGGGAAAGCTGGTAGACAAAGGAGAAGTAAAGAGGGAAAGATGAGAAATAATGAGAGGGGGATCAAAGAAAAAGGTAGTGATAAAAGGGTGAGAGAAAGAAGAGGGAAGATATACAGAAAAGGGAAAGAGGAGGGGAAAGAGATAAAGAAAGCGGGAGAAAAAGGGGAGACATAAAGAGTCAGAGGAGAAAGAGGAGGAAAGGTGGGAAGCTATAGAGAACAAAGATAAAAAGACACGGGAATGATAAAATGGGAAGAGAAAGAAAGAGATAAAGAGAAATAGTAGAAAATAGAGATAGAGAAGAGAGAGGAGGGATATAGAGAAACAGATGGGAAGCTAAAGAGCAAAGAGATGAAAAGAAAGGGGAACGATAAGAAGGAGGATAGATAAAGAAAAGGAGGTCAAAGAGAAAGGGAGAATCTAAAGAGAAAGAAAAGAGCTAAAAAGAAAGGTGAGAGCTAAAGGGTATGGAGAGAGGTAAAGAGAAAAGGGTGAGAAAGAGAAAACAGTTAAGGGAGAGAAAAACGAGAGGAGATGAAAGGGAAGAAGAGAAAGAAGTGCTACAAAGAAGATGAGATAAACAGAACAAATTAATACAAAGAAAGGAGAAATTGGACAGATGGAAAGGAAAGAGGATTAGATAAAGAACAAGTAGAGAGATTAAAAGAAAGAAGAGAGTTGAGATAGAGAAATTAGAGAGATAATAAGAAAGAGGATGATTAAATAGAAAGGTACATCAAGGGGGTAATGAGAAAGGGGAGAGAGATAATGAGATAGGGGAGAAATTATGAGAAAAGTGGAGAAAGTGTGTGTTTGAAAAGTGTTTGCAACTAAGGGCAAGCAAGTCTGGATGCAAGGCCAAGCCAGAATGTGTAAGGGTAAGTGTGGATGTATACATATGTGTGTATGGGTAGAGGTATGCTTTTATGGGCAGGCATTTGTACCAGGGCCAGACTGGCCCACCAGGATATTTCCTGGTGGACCGGTCAGTCCGTGGGCCGGCCAACACTCAAAACATCCGCTAAGCGCCTGCTAGCAGGATTGAAATCGGCAGCTGGGCCGGCCCCTTTAACTTCATGAATGCCGTCCTCCACCCGCTGCCCTCAACTGGTTATTTGAGTTACTGTTGCCTTCCTGTCATCTCGAACCAGTCTGCCCATTCTCCTCTGACATCAACAAGGCATTTTCGTCCATACAACCGCCGCTCACTGGATATTTTCAAATTTTTGGGCCATTCTCTGTAAACCCTAGAGATGGTTGTGCCTGAAAATCCCAGTCACTTAAATCCTCATGCCCGATTTGAACTTCAGCAAGTTGTCTTGACCACGTCTCCATGTCTAAATGCATTGAGTTGCTGCCACGTGATTGGCTGATTAGCTATTTGTGTTAACAAGCATTTGAACAGGTGTACCTGGTGTAGCATATATATATATATATATATATATATATATATATATATATATATATATATATATGTATATATATGTATATATATATATGTATATATATATATATATATATGTATGTGTGTGTGTGTGTTTTTTTTAAGTGATCCAAAATCTCTTAGCCCTACTTCTACATGTATGTATATATATATATATATTATGTTTAAGAGAAAAAATTGCAAACAAATCTTAAGTATAGTTTTTTGGGTGTTTGTGTTTTATATTATCACTAATAATTATTATGTTTTTGTGTATTTCTATGATTTCAAAATGATGTTTAACGTCAAATATGGAAAAAAGGGGAATCATGGTTTAACAAATATCTGCTAAAATTGACTGATATAGTTGATATAAATATGTTGCTTGTCTTCATAATGTCTGCATTTCATACACTTTCTTAAAAATAAACTTTATTACAAATCATTGTCACAAAAAGGTGCAACTATAATACAGAAATACATAGTTTCCAGGGGAATTTTTCACTTGTAAAGTACATGAAACTGAGAGTGATTATTTTATTGAGAAAAGCCATATATCCTAGGTCTATTAGAGCAGATCTCAAGCTTGTTGCCTAAGGGTCATAGTTTATTCAAAATTTTAGGAATTGATAACATGGTAACAGTTTCAAGACTGTTTTTGCCCCAGAATCCTAAACTGGGGGCATCTGTCTGAAGTCAGAATGTCTTATTTGTTTAAAACATTGAACTAATACTAAGCATTGTAATAGCTCTATGAAATTTACATGTAATAATAATAGAATAATAAACATTATATCTCTTTGGGACCTGTGCTTTTTCTGATAGTGTGGTATGTCTGTGGCCCATGGGTATTGCTCTTGGGCACTCACGCTTTAGCACATCTCTAACATTGCTCTCATAATCAAATAACATTTTGCTTAGTTAGTAAGTTATATAATGATTTACATGACATGACAATAAATAGTAGTACAAGAGGTTGGTACTAAACTACAACATTATGAATCCATCATTTCTAGTGCAACTGAGTTGGTGTGACCATTGACCTGGAGATCTTCTTTAGTAGCATGCCTGTTTCCTTTGGCTATATGGAGGTTTTTCTCAGAGAACAAAGGCCGGAGTTTATGACAGGAGAATATAAGTACGAAACGCAGAAGGCAGGCGGCAGAGCTCACAGCTATAAGCACAACTGTGGAAAAAAAAGAGAAACACATGTAAGCACACGAAGAACGTTCCCTGGCACCCATACTGCTGGGAAATAAGATCATCAAACCTTCAGTTTACCTACAAAATTTTTAATTTACTAAAGGGTTTTAGATAAGTAAAACAGCCTCTCAGCAGAAGCTTTAGATGGTATTACTGTAAATATACTAAAATACATGGGATAGGTATACTGCTATCCTGATTATAAGACGAAAGGAAAGTGTGATTACGTCTTTACATAAGGAAAACGAGAAATACCATTACATAAGTTATGTTGGGTAAAGGTGATGGAAAACCCTTCTACTTAAATTTAAGGGGTAGTAGAAGTATTATTAAACACTCATCTACAAAACACCAGACAAGCCAGAAGGCTTGTTTTTCCCTCAGAAATCTCATGGTGCTACACAACCACAAAGGGATTCTGGGTAGGCGCATGCAAATAAGGTCAACAATAATCACCTTTTGCCTCTATATCTACTTTATACATGGATCCCTTGAAAGTAATAAGGAAAGCAGGCAGAATAGAATGTCCGAATTATCTGCCAACAAGTTCTATGAACTGAGCAAGACCATCGATGCATTTAGTCATGGCCTCAGCAGAGCTACAGGTGATGAAGACCCCACTGAGTATAATGTTTAGGCAAGACCTGATATCATTTTTAATGGATGTGCAAGATGATACAAAATGGTAGCTGTATTAAAAAATGATTGCGCCTTAGGCCAATTTTAGGTATATGCAATAAATGAAATAATATGTTTATGGGGCTTTCTCCTGGAATGTCCTAAATACACGGCTATGTAGCTTTTCATGCTTTGGTACATCGTGTTCCGGCATCTTGCAATAATTTCTGCTGGCTTTACTAAAGAAACAAAAATCAATATGTATGTTACACATTGGTCAAGCTGTTAGAGCCTTGCTGTGTCACCACTTCTTAAATGTGCCTCCAGAAATACTTTAATGGACTGTAAAACCAAGCAAAGCTTTGCAGCAGAAAAACACAAATCTACTTGATTTCAGTATATATATATATATATATATATATATATATATATATTTGTTTCTCTCGCTTTTTATCATTATTATTTTGTTCAGACTGTATGCACCAGTCAATATTATCTGGTTGGATGCTATTAATAATGATTATACCATATGATGTACATAACATTGTATGTTTTCCCCCTTATGTCAAAAAGTGATTTAAACTCTCAATAGGTATCTAAAGATACAAGAAAAAATATACTCACTAAATACATAGATATTAAATTTGTTTTAAAAAGTACAGCATCCTCTAACAGCATTTTCTCTGATGATATTGGTATATCATAACTGTGCTTGGAGCAGCCATATTGTTTTTTATAACTGATCTCATTGACCAGAGCTCACATTGGCCAATTAACCTGCTTTTGATGTCAGTCTGTACAATTTCTAGTCTAGTCAGCTATAAACCAGGCATATCCACCAACGCTGATATGTTGGTCTGTCAGCACAGGACACAAGCAAAGACGGCCAGCATACCTACCCCACAAACCGCCGCCCAAGGTACCCCAATATCGCCACCTCTAGTATTTTTTGGGAGCTGGAGGGCATTTTATAAAGAAGTATGTCCCATATATTGTTATTCAGTAGCTCCAAATTGAATAAAGCATTTCATGTCCAATACAGACTTACCATTGATTATATCAGTTTCAGTCAAGGGGGAAGACTGTGACCGTCCACTAAAGACACCAACTGAAGCAACAATTGCCACGGGGTAAATTGTAAAGGTATAACGTACATATTTTTCAAAGAGAAATGTTTCCATCAAGAACCTAGAAAGGCAAGGTAACAATAAGTGACCATACTCTGATACCTAGACAAGGATATAACATTCTAGCTCACGGTTGAGAACGTTTTAAGAATATCTGTCCCCTGTTGGATGACATTCCATGCTAGGGAGTAAATTAAAAAATAAATTTAATAATATTTTCAGTTGCTAAGTTTACCGGCAAACTGCTAAAGCCAGCTTGGCTGCTTCATGGTCTCCATAAGCCAATGATAAGATTGCGCAAATTTGTGTTGATGGGATGAATTCAGCAGACTCACAAATGAATTGGCACTGCAGTTTGGCTATGCATTTCAAATGCAGCCAATAAATGGACTATTAACACTGACTGGGCCACCTTGTGACCAATGGATGAGTGCCAAAGGCTTCTTTGGTGTTTTAGGTCCAGATCTCATCCTCCAAACTGCTGAACAATAATTTCCACTGACCTCTCTGTTTACCCTTGGCAATGGAACACCTTACGGTAAATGCCTGGTTCTAAGATAGCGCCATCATTGAGTTGTACTACTACCCCTGTGATATTATCAAGCAAGGAATGTATCAATCAACAAAATATTAGCTCATAACAAGAGGATAAAATAAATGTAGTTTTTGCCCACCAGAGGGCAGTGAATTTCTTTCACCAGGTAAATGCACGTTACACTGCAGGCATTTCTTCAGTATTTTTTTGTGACTTTTGCATGGACTAAGAATTAACTGTTTCATATCTGAAGATCTGTGCTACATATAATATTACGGCAATGCTGTAATATCTGTTTTATATAATACAGATGGTTTTCAGAAACTCATCAAACGCTGCTTCATGGATCATGGTATGACTCTATTAGCTTACAATATTGATGCATTGATATACGCAAAATGAGCAGATCAAAATGTGCAGCTTTTTGAATCATTGATGTCAAGCTTGACGATGGGACATAAACTGTATACATATTATTAAAGTAATCGAATTCTGTCTCCTTACCACAATATCAAGGCAATGAAAACGAGGCACAGAACCATGTTGCTGACTTCAGGGTCTTGAATTGGTATTTTATATTTTAACACTATGCCAAAATTAATGACTGTTGCAATTGAGGTCCATGTAGCATACATTGCTAATCCATTGTGTACCTGAAAGAAATAGAAGGAATATAATCTAAAATGCTCTAATTTTACACATTATACATTCTAAATTCCAGGCTATCAGGTCTGCATTCTGTTATTTGGCAAATGCAGCCCAACAGCATGTAGATTTCATACACTACATTAAGAGAATTTCGAAGTGAATGTCTTATATATGCAGACATATAGAATTGTTGAAAGTCCAACTTTCCCCTATTTGTGATTGTACATTAACATTTATTCCCAAAATAAACTGCAACTAGACCCGCTCTTGATCTCAATGAATCCCTTGATGCATCACAAGTGGGACGAAACACTAATTCAAAGGGGACAGTAAATGATCATATGCATTAAAGTTCATCAATGTGTGTCAGATCAGAACTCTTCAACATACAGTGTTGTACTAAATATTATGTATGCACATACACTGTAAATAGACTTGTGCATTCGTCTTCGGGCGAACATGAAAACGAACACGAAGAGTGCGTTTTCGTGTTCGTTCCGAAGACATGAAGAAGAGAAGACAGTGCAGGTAAAACGTAGGCGAAGACGAAGACTCACACACGAAGAATCTTCGCCTTCGTCTACTAATCTACCCGGTCCCTCCCCCATCTAACTTACCTTATCTTCACAGCATCGCGGGAGTTGACTGAAGTGGAAATCAGAAGGTTCGTCGTCAGGGGTTACAGGGCAGTGTGAGTGAGCCTATTGGTCACCTGCAGGGTCTTCCTCTGGCATCAAACAATTGGTTGATGCCAGAGGAAGACCCTGCAGGTGACCAATAGGCTCACTTGCACAGCCTTTTTAATTCCTGATTTCCGCTCTCGTTAACCCCTGCAATGCTGCGTTGGATAACGGGAGCAGAAATCTGTAGGGTAAAGGGCTGTGCAAGCGACCAATAGGCTCACTCGCACGGCCCCTTACCACTAGTTGCTAGGCAGAAAAAAAAAAAGCAACCTGGGACCCTGCTGCACCAGTTAACTTAAAAGTCCGTGCCAGTGACCAACAAAGTCACTGGTACGGACATTTAACTGACACAGCAGGGACACCAGTGGTCTCCCCACTGTGTCAGTTAAATGTCAGTGCCAGCGACCAACAAAGTCGCCGGTACGGACATTTAACTTAGTATAAATAGCTTACTATAACTTCGGACAGAATGCTGCCCTCTGTTGGTTTTTCATTAAGTAGCATATGTTTGAAATCCAAAGTTATTATGCTACTCAACGTAAAACCAACAGAGGGCAGCATTCTGTCCGAAGATATATTAGCCATATGTGGCAGTGTGTTCATTTTCATTTATTAATTATTTAAATAAAATATATTTCCATGATCCGCTGGTCTCCCCGCTGCAACAGTTAAATGTCCGCACTCGCGGACATTAATTTTGTCGAACTTCCAAACTCTTTTTTTCTATTTATTTTGGGGTTTTTTTGTATTAAACTGTTAGACGAAAGGATCATGGGAATAAATGCAAATGAGCACACGGCCCCATATGGCTTATATATCTTTGGACAGAATGCTGCCCTCTGTTGGTTTTACGTCGAGTAGCAGAATAACTTTGGATTTCAAACATATGCTACTTAATGTAAAACCAACAGAGGGCAGCATTCTGTCCAAAGATATATAAGCCATATGGGGCCGTGTGCTCATTTGCATTTATTCCCATGATCCTTTCGTCTAACAGTTTAATACAAAAAAACCCAAAATAAATAGAAAAAAAGAGTTTGTAAGTTCGACAAAATTAATGTCCGCGAGTGCGGACATTTAACTGTTGCAGTGGGGAGACCAGCGGATCATGGAAATATATTTTATTTAAATAATTAATAAATGAAAATTAACACACTGCCACATATGGCTGATATATCATCGGACAGAATGCTGCCCTCTGTTGGTTTTACATTGAGTAGCAGAATATTCTGCCCGAGAATATATTAGCTATATATGGTACTGTGATCATTGGTCGACAGCAGGAGGCCCCCTGCTGGCGACCAATGGAGTTGCTGATAGACACATTTAAAGTACTGGCGCCAGAGCCGCGTTAACCCCGTATTAACCCCTTAACCGGAAAAAACGAAGAAAAAACGAATATTCGCCCGAAGAGAAGACAGGAACGGGCGAATATTCGCGGAATACGAAGATTTTTTTTTCCCCGAAGACGAGCACGAAGACGAACACGAAGAGCCCCCTGGTGCCCAAGTCTAACTGTAAAGTCCTTGGTAGGGCCCCTAAAAACTCAATATGACAAATTAACACCCCCTCATGATTTTATCATAGATGACTAGCCTGGACACCTCAAATAGTTAAGGGGTAGATTTCTGCATCCACATATAAAATACATAATAAACAGATTAGATTATATGCTCTTTACAAGCAAGTAGAAAACCCAACAAAGAGTCCTGCAGGCCTTTCACTGGGTTTAAGTCTTAAGATATCACTATTCCGGGATCAACTACATCCAAAACTTACCAAGATTCTTGTGCACCAAAGGTCTACCTTATTATTTTCTGATAACAGGGCTCCATGTCGGTAGCAACTACGGTATGATTTCTGAAGCATCATAAAACATGTGATTGGGATTAGGGCTAAGAAAACATTGGAGAATATAAGGTACCTATGCAGGAAAAAAGCAAGACAAACTATTAATCTGAGGCATAACATATCTGCTAATAAACATTCTTCAAAGAGAACATTAACATGTACACTGATGAGCCATAACATTATGACTACCTGCCTAATATTGTGTAGGTCCCCCTTTTGCTGCCAAACCAGCCTGGACCTGTTGAGGTATGGACTCCACTAAACTTCTAAAGGATTTGATGTGGTATCTGGCACCAAGACATTAGCAGCAGATCCTTTAAGTCCTGTAAGTTGTGAGGTGGGGCCTCCATGGATGCATCCTGGTGCCATGTGTTCTCAAAGTAAGCAACGCACCTGGCCATGCACATGATGTAAAAGAAAATGTGATTCTTCAGACCAGGCCACCTTCTTCCATTGCTCCGCTGTCCAAGTCTTATGCTCACGTGCCCATAGTAGGCGCTTTCGGCAGTGGACATGGATCATGGGCACCCTGACTGGTCTGCGGCTACGCAACACCATACGCAACAAACTGCGATGTGCTGACCACTGCAGACCAGGAACACTCCACAAGAGTTGCAGTTTTGGAGATGCTCTGATCCAGTAATCTAGCCCTTACAATTTGGCTCTTGTCAAGGTCGCTCAGATCCATACGCTTGCCCATTTTTCCTGCTTCTAACACATCAACTTTGAGGACGAAATGCTTCAATTGCTGCCTAATCTATCCCATCCACTGACAGGTGCCATGATAATAAGATTATCAGTGTTATGCACTTCACCTGTCACTGGTCATAATATTATGGCTGATCGATATACTTTAATAAAGATGGTACTTAATCTACTCCAATGTAATTTTATTCACACTAATCAAACATTTAAGACACAGTTTAATTTGTCCTATTTCAATTGTTTTAACTTTTTGTGAACCAAAGATTCTCCTGAAAATGTTTTCTTTTAAAGGACACCCCAGCCATTGTATGTTTAATGCACATGGAAGCTGACTATCACCTTTGAAATATTTTTTCCGTATGTAAATGCCATCTATGCATTTTACTCTCTTTTAAAAGAAAATTGGCAAATTGGCAAATCTTTGCCAGAACATTTTTGATTTAGTATCTTTCATCACAACTCTAGATGTCACCAAATGGCTATGTGAGAAGTTCAGTCCTCCAGCCTTCTGCACTCCACTTAATTAAATAGAACTGTTTTTCTATCAACTTCGACTTTTGACTTTATCTCTATCCCAAATTGTGTTAATATTGATCTGAGATGTTTGATTTAATCTATATATTTATATATATATATATGAAACATACTTACTCTCTGTCCCAAAGGAATAGCCAACCAATGTTTATGATATTGTTCAATATCCACAAAACAAAAAATTCAAAGGAGTGGATTCCTGGGTTGATGTACACATAGTCCTGTTTATTTCTGAAAAACAAAGTAAAATGAACTCATGATTTGTGTGATACCTAATAATTACATTGTGTTTGTGCATATTTTCACATATATTTAATTCGGAGAATCTTGTGGAAAACTATTATTAAAGGATAACTATTGTCATCACAGCTATAATATATAATATAATGTATAACTAAATATATAATATATAACATAACTATTATATAGATAAAATGTAAAGTATCTATATATTGAATATGTTAATCTGTAAATACACTAATGTGGGTTTATTTAGAGAACCGTAAAATGTAGAATTCAGGAAAAGTGTTCGCCTTCAACCAAATATATATACAGTAAACATTACGGCTGAAATACTGCTCCTTGCAATAACACTTTTAGCACTGACACGTTACATATATATGATTCAATGCAAGTATCGGGATTTTATATAGCAGCTTTTTCCGTGTAGGCAGAATGTAAATGTCAAAGTGTATTTACTACATAAAGAATTATATCAAGTCCATTTAATGTTATTTTGCCCTGAAATGTAAGGACACAGAACACATTTATCACAGCATAATAGCTTGTTCTAAACTATGCGGGTGAAGGTGAAAATCCATCTATTTTATTCCGATGGCCTAATATATATATATATATATATATATATATATATATATATATATATATACACACACACTTTTTTCAATACTTTCCAGTAATACTGGCCACCTTGCTAACACGGAAACAAGGTTCTTGGTACACTTTATCTGGCACGTTCCCAAAAATTCACTATAGTGCCTTTTTTATGCGTTCTTAAATTTCCTTGTTGCATTCGTCACAACTTAACAAAAGAGGTAACTGCAGCCAATGGCTTTATGATGACATATATTCCTACTTACCTCCGGAAAAGTGTGGAGACCGCATATACGATCCAAATTCCATTCCAAATGTAAATTACAGACCAAATGGAAAATGTCCAACCAGCTGGGGTGACGTCCAGTGAATACTTATCTGAAATATTGCTGGCGGTAGTGTAGAATAATCCTGAAAGTAAAAACAGATTTCCTTGTGTTCCTTGTGATTTCCTTGTGTTCTACAATATTATGCATGGAGCAAGAAAAAGTTACTTTCGCATCTCTACATCTGAAATATGTATATTTACTAAAAAAAATTATCTCCATTTAGTTTTGGAATTTTCTTCTATATAAACTAAAAACGCTCTACATCTTTATCACATTTGATACGTGTAATGCTATAACCTTGACAGTCTAAAAATGACAGGAACTTTTGACTTCCTGTCGTTATGATATTATTACTAGGCAGTGTTATTTTCCGGCAAATAAACCTAAGCAGATCTGCCCTTGAAAATGTAATCAAATAAAATAAACACAGAAACATTTAAGATGCTTTTGTTAGTTTCTATGGCAACAACCTACCAGTGTCTGATTAGGTATCACATGACAATTAAATAGCTACAGCAAAAATTACGAATGAGGGAAAACTTAACACGATTAAAATATTAGATCTGGGCATTCATTCCTATGAATGATGTTTGTAATACTACAATTACAGATAAAAGATATTAAATTAGGCAGACTAAGTGGAATATCTTTAAGATATCTCTCTCTCTCTCTCTCTCTCTCTCTCTCTCTCTTTCTCTATATATATATATATATATATATATATATATATATATATATATATATTACCAGAAATTGACAGATAATAGTATAAATTGTACGTACCTTTTTGTGCTACTGCTGACAAGGCATTGAATGTTACGGTGCAGATATAAGAGGCGGCAGAGAGAATTATGGTTGCAAACAGAAGTTTGTTACACGCAGCCATCGTATATTAAAGGTGGATTGAAGCAGCAACCAGTCAGAGAAAATACAACACAGAGTATGTTGTAGGTTGTTGGTTAGTTGTGAAGCTTTCAAGCTGAGGAGGACGCTTTTATGTACCAACTTAAATATGTCAAGTATACACACACAGAGATCTTATCTCAGGGACTTTGTCCTTAAGTAGTTATGAGACTTATGCAACCTCAGCCATACATGGGATATTTTTATAGCACACAATAATCACAACTTGTGTAACCGTAAATATAGCAATTTTGTAACTGAAATTATTTAACATCTCCCTCTTATGATAAGACATACATCTTACCTTCTCACCAACAAGGGGGGAAGGAATGATAATTATTATAATTTGCCTAATCTTTCAAAAGACAAAAAACAGAAATTACCTTGCAGAAACATCACAAACAAGCCACCAAGTTACTTGCTGCATTGGCATTAGTGCCAATCATGATGGCCGCTTCAGACTTACATGATATGACCAAAAGTATTTGGACACTCCTCCAAATTACTGTGTTGATGTGGTTCAGCAACATCTATTGTGGCAGCAGTTTGGGGAAGTCCCTATCCAATTTCAACATGACCATACCTGGAAACTCTCCGGGTCAACACCCAAATCCTCTGGTTCGTGGGAGCGGGGTCTTGACACATCCTGCTCCCCTCCCATTTCCCCTTTAAATGGGGGTGTTTCCCATGATGTTAGCGCCCCCTCAGTGGGAACGCCAACTGACGTCAGTGGGATTACCTCCTATGTCAGCGGGACCGCCATCTGAAGTCAGTACGCAGCCCTGGACATGTCCCGCAAGGCCTGATCTTAACCCCACTAAGCACCTTTGAGATGAACTGCAATGCAGATTGAGAGCAAGGCCAACATCAGTGCCTGACCTTTTGGCTAAATGGTTACAAATTCCCACAGACACACTGCAAAATCTAATGGAAAGCCTTAAAACCACAAACCCCTCACACTTTCTATCCACACCTATCATGCTAAAGGCACGTTGTAGGAATCCATTTTTTTCCTTCAAGGTGGGTGGATCTAAATATCAGACAAAAAGTCTGCAATATCATTTTTCTGGAGAAATTGGGTCTATGTCTACAGTTGCCTATAGTCATAAATCAGTCAGCATAGTCCCAAATTTTTGGAACATGAAGAGATATTTGGGGTCTACTCACTAAAAACTCAACTGACCAAATGAGACCAAGGCGAGATTTCCTTGCATGCTAGCACTTGCAAAACAATGTGCATATTCATTAAAATGCAGGTTGTCTGCGTGAACACACGAGTGCCTTCAGCTTTAAATATTGTTATTTATTGGGCAAGGGCATTGAAAATATATAAAACGGGTGTCCCGAGGACCCCCTGTTAACTAATTGGCACATCTGTTGCAGGTGGGCCTATAGTCTGCAATTATAACCCTGACCTCTGACCTATCAAATAGTTATATTGTAGCTAATAAATTTCAACTGTTTTCTGTTATCTTGTGTTGCTGGACAGGTACGAAATCAGTTTGTCATAAATGTGGAGGACATTGGTCTCCTGAAAAGCTGTACAGTATGTCATGTAATGCCTTTTATGAAACACCCCTTCAAACTCTTTTAGTGTTAACACGTGATTGTATTACACAAGCAGTGGATGGGTTACACAAGCATCGACACTCTATTATACAACAACGTGCTTTGGTGTACACAGTGCAAGCACCCTGCACCCTTGTGTAAGTGTCTGCATTCCTCTTGTGGGTGCTACATGGATTTTGAACAGAGACAAATAAGTAAAAATGGAAAAAACTTTTCAATAGAAATTAGGGCACCATAAAGGTAAAACACATAATTGACATAATGTTTAAATTTGGAAAAAGATGTTTAATTGTTTATGCAGTGGCGGAACTACCGGGGTCGCAGGGGTCGCGACTACGACCGGGCCCTGGAGTTCTGCCAGTCAGGGGGGCCCAAGGGGTGCCGAGCGGTTGCTGAAAACGACCGCTCGGCAACTCTTGGGCCCCCCTGACTGACAGAAATCAGGAGGGCCCTTATCAGATTCTCGCACCGGGGCCCTGAGGTTTCTAGTTACGCCCCTGTGTTTATGGCACATGTTGCATAATTAATTACAGATTTATACTGAAATTAAAATGTAAACAAAAATATGTAGACTGAAATAATTTGAGCTATGCAAATATAAATATAGATTCTCTTTATGTTGCTCAAGTCTTGTAAAATAGGTTATTTTCTGATAATTCTCTGCGTGAGAGAGCTGAAAAGCAGACAATTTCTTGAGCTATTTTTTTCTTATTGCTGAATAATATTTCAGATGTTAACAACATAAGTTGGTCCCAGCGTTTCAATAAAAGGCAAAAGTGTGCTATATTGTTAAGATGTATCATTAGCAGGTTTGCTTATAATATATGTGCTGCAATAATTGTCTGCATTAATCCTTATGCAGAAGCTGAATATAATAAAAGATTAGCAGTCCTGTTTCAGTGTGTCTTTGTTACTGAGTTTGTAAAAGCAGTTCTTGTAACTGAAAAAAATACTTTAAATTACAGACGAGGATTAAAATATAAGCAAAACAGAAAACTGGGGTGCTAACTAAAAGTAGGGACTGTCTAACATGTTTTGAGCTTAATGGTTAAACACCAGCTTTGGTTGAAACTGTGTTAATGCCTTGCAAATTGAATCCATGCAGAATACTTGCTCCTTACATAGAATTATGTTAATCAAATGGACAACATTAATGTCTTATACTCTCCTATATGCCACTGTGCCCCATGATATGCCTTATACCCCTATATGCCACTCTGGCATATAGGGGGTTAGAAGGCATATCATGGGGCTGAGTGGCATATAGGGGGTTAAAATGCATTTCTGTATATATATATATATATATATATATATATATATATATACTGCTAACAGCAATCACATTCCTATCAAGCCAAGGCAGCCAGTACATGCTGGAACCTGGGGATGATAGAAGTGTGATTACAGCCTCCCTATACCATGCTACCACCCCCACCCCCACTCCCCCTTACACATCCATGCTATCACACACACACTCATTCACAAACATTTAAATACCCATTCATTCCATTAATCACACATACTTGCTCAAACCCCCCACCCCCTTACCTTACTCGCAGACTTCTGCAGGGGCCGGGCTGTGCGAGCAACTTCTCTGGCCCCTCCCCCAGAGGAATGAGGGGGGAGGTAGAGTTATGTGAGGACTGTGCTAGTTTCCTGTTCTCCTGCTGCTAATAGCAGAGACGCTGCTCGCGATCAAAGTCCGGTAAGCAGCACGGCCCCAGCAGAATGAGGTCTGATTAGAAGACGACCTTGATTATAAGACAAGGGGTATTTTTCAGAGCATTTGCTCTGGAAAAAAACTTGTCTTATAATCGAGCAAATACGGTAATAACTGCTTCCAACTGTAACATCGTTTCGAAAGACCAATAATGGCTGCTTCAGGTGGTAGAACACAATCGATGATAGAGCACACGCTACAGAGACAACCTAAATCAGGGGCGTCCATTTATGCGGCCCGCAGGCCAAATGTGGCCCGTCGGACTGGCCGGTCCTGCTCACTCACGCGGTGGTCTGCCGCCCGGGTGCAAAGTTGAAAGCAGCCATTGTGCGGCTTTGAACACGTGACGATCAAGGGGGTGGGCCCTCAGAATGTGTTCCTCATGGCAAGGAGAGGGTCAACACATCGGAGGAGAGCAGGAAAAAAAAATGTAAGTATAAACAATGGACATGACAGAAGTGTAATTTCTGCTAGCTTTTGCTACTGTGGCTGCTTGTGTATGATAGGAGTATCATTGCTATACTAAATATATATGATTACTAACAGCAATCATACTCCTATCATGCCCAGGCAGCCAGTACATGCTGGATCCTGGGCATCATAGAAGTGTGATTGCTGTTAGCAAGAGACACTGCTGAGCAACACAGAGGGAAGTGTCAGGGCCCCTGCGGATGATTTTTTTCGTTTTTTTCCCCCTGGAATTTTGCCAAATTAACCCTGTATTAATATGTTAAAAAAAGCTAAAAGGCCATATTTTCTCTCAGTGAAAAATGAGTGCGGCCCACGCACACATACATTTCTGATGAAGTGGCCCACTGCAAAAAAAACTTGGACACCCCTGACCTAAATGGTATATGACAGCAACCTAGTACCCTGAGCCTAATACATTGATAAAAGTCGGAAAGCAGGAGCACTCACAGACTTATTATATTAATATGGCATTTTATTACAGTGTGTGGCTTGATTGACATAAACCTGTAGATTTGTGGGACATGAAATAATCAGCAGCCCCTTTTAGTTGTTGTTGTATTACATGCCCCACATGTTTATGTACTCCATGTCCGTCACATTTGTGATACGGACAGTCACGTTTTCTTTGAGCATTACCCAATGGTGTAAATGGTATTCCTTCTATAAATGAACAACCAGGTGATAAAGGAATGAGGTTAGTGGGCAGTTAATTTTTTGCAGAAACTAGATAAATGTATTGACAGCTCGGAGAAATGAAAAGTTCATCAGTGTTTCTCTGAATACCTTGCATATGATTCCCACCGCAAGGAACTAATAGGACTTAAAAAGAAAAAGGTGTCAACAAAGACAACCAATACCACTGATGAACGCTTGCCAAGTATGTATGTCGCTATGTGTACACAGGGGCTAGCTGAGTAGTTTGGCCACATGTACAGAAGCAAAGGTGTTATTGGATATCATGTTTAGTTTTCTAATCCTAGTTAATGCCAACACTTTATCCATCTCCCCAGGTAGATGGATGTAGAGTACAGTACATTAACATATAATGATGTTTACAGATTAACGAGAAACAATAGATATTCATTAACATCTGTGTATACTACCCGGAGAAGCTACTTCCTTTTCATAGGATAATGGTTATTATTCTCATTGCCTTTTTGTAAAGTTTAATTTTAGGAAGGAAAATTATTATCTAGTCTGTGTTGCCACCCTATTTCATAGACCTGAGATTCTGTTGTGTAAACAATATTAATCTTCAGAATTACTTTGACAAAAAGCACATGCCATTTCTTGACTACAGAAAACCCACCGATCTGACCGAGTAATATATTTAAGTAAAGGAGCCCAGGAACAGACTGGGGATTAAAATTGGCCTTTTCAGTCGTTGGCTACACTGGAAGGGGATTGGCCACATGAGTGGCAAAAAGGTACTTGTGAAACACATTGGGCTGAAGAAGACCATTCCAGGCAGGGCATCGACACAAGTGGACCAATTTTGGTAAAATATATGGCAAATTGTTTAAAATCTGTATAATCATTTTAAAATGGATTTAGTTACTGTCAAACTCTTTTGACTCAGGGGACAATAACATATAGTTTCCTTACGTCCTTCTTCCATAATACCACCTTAACTTTACATTAAGGATAACCCAGCTATAATCCACTAGTATGGGATAAGCGGGTGGACCGTTTTTTGCACTACGGTGCTATTTTTAATGATGCATCAAAATCATTAATTATTTATTACCTTTAATCGTATAGCAGGAAGAAATAGACAGACTTGTTGAGTCTAATGGCTCTTATCGTCTGTCAAATTCTACCATTGTAGGTCTCTATACTGATTTCAACTCAGTAAACATATATTACATAAAGCACTAGTCTTCCATAAGACACATCATAGACAGAAAAGTTGCATCTGTATATAAATTAGGTTAAAACTGTTGAATCAATTCATATATTTGTTGATCCAAGCAAAAAGGAAAGGTTTTAAAAAATGTTTTTGGCTTCGAAGCAGTATGAACCCTTAGAATTACAAAAGCCGTATGTGTACATTGGCAACCTTGTTTGCACTCACAATTGAATAAAAGAACATCGCAGTGCTGCCCCCCCCTCACTAACTTGGTCCTTAGACAGCTGTCCTGCTATTTAGGTCAATTCTCAGATCAATGTCACATTTTAGCCATTGTGCTTATTTGTTTTAAAAAGCTTGCATGTTTCAATTCAAGAAATATTTTTTTCTGAATCTTCCAACACCATTGGCTTGGTGAGTGCCAGATTTTTATGATGTCAAATCTACAGCTCCATGGAAACCAAAGATCAACCACAGCCCTATACCCCTTACCATACTAACAAGAAAGCTCGTCCCAACTCCTATTTATGCTATACTAATTGTATTTCATAGTAAATAAATCTAAAGAATCTGTTTATATATATATATATATATATATATATATATATATATATATATATATATATATATATATATATACAGCCCACAATTGGTGATTAAATCATATAAAGAATATTTAGAATTATATATTATCCCAGTCATATTTATAGTTACATCAATAGTAACATGCATGGGAATTGCCCATGTGGATTCCTTCTGTAAATGAACAACCTTGTGATAATAGAGAGCAATTTGAAAGCTGTTATTTCTTTTTTGTCGCAGAATCCAGATAAATTGCTTGACTGACGAGAAAAAAATCAAGACTTTATCTTAGTAAATGTAAAAGTAATCACCTAATAATTCCTAAGGATCCTTTCACCACATTTATATTTAAATGTGGCTTCCATGGACTGTTATTATGCACAGGATGAACACACGGTTGCAGATTTGGAAAACCAAATGAAAAATAAACAGGAGCCCAGGGCACGGAGCCTTCCATGACAGTGTCCTTTGCAGGATATGCGTTCTGCCACATGCATTGAAAAACTCTCTCCAATCACCAGTGCATCTCGCACTGCTCTTCCTCCCTGTCCTTCCCTCTTACCTCATGCAGAGTCTTTATGTCTGAGATGCCATGCTGCTACTGCAGGGTAACATAACAATGGTGCACCTGCTTTAACATGTCCCTGAGTAATGGGACAGGACACCCTATACCCTGACTGGGTACTCCCACCAAACTATACTTCCTCCTGCTGGGACACCAGCCGTTATCCCCTTTCAGAGCCAGACAGAAGCAACGTTGTGGAGAGAAGATGCCGCTGTACTGGAGCTGCTTTGGCGCTGTGGCTAGCCTAGCTTAGCATATTCAGCACATGTAGTGTCCTGTACATGTCAGAAAGGGAGGAGGCTGGCACCCAGGCCTCTCCAGGAGCCCACGGCATGGAGCCTTCCATGACAGTGTTCTTTGCAGGAGATGCGTTTTGCCAAATGCATCTTCTGCTGGGATTAAGTACGTACAAGGCATCCGGGTCCAGCCAGCTCTAGCAATTGCTGGGCAAGATTTCCAGGAGGTCTAACAAGACCTCCACCCTTAATCCCTTAATGGTTGCTCATTTGCTTGTCCAGTGATTGGCTGTTTTGAGGAGGCAAAACTGATGGGAACTGTGGAGTACAGAGAGGGCAGCTTAATAAAGTTGTTTATTTGAAAAAATTTAAATTAAAATCTAGTTAAAAAATGCATGTTAAAGTGTCAGCTTGCGAGCGGAGGGCACTCTTTACCTAATGTATGGGTTTGACAATGCTGTCAATGTTTGTCAATGCTAGTTTTGTCATACTCTTTGAATATGTGTATTGTATGAAGCGACACTTAATTAGTTGGCACTATATAAATAATAATAATAATTATTATTATTATGTAGCTGAGTACTTTAACATGCATTACATGCTTGGTGAGGCTGTACAGTACAATAGACTGTCTCTTTAAGTCTTTGCTGGTTGCAGGGATCGCAATTTCATTATGATATATCTGTGCAAATACTCAGATGCAATCATGTCAAACTATTTTAACATTTCTCTATATGTTAGCTGTATGGAAAAAAAAACGATATCATTTATAATTTGCTTATTCAAGTACTTCTTTTTCCTCATATAGGGACATTATAATGTTATTGTTAAGGTCAGCAAATGATTGATAGCAGCTCCTTACAAGAAATTATATTAATGTTTTAAACATCTCATTATTGAATTGCTATACACCATTCACACCTCGCATGCTTAAAAGGTTACAATTTGGTACTTTTTCCACAGTTATTTTATTTGAGTTGTCTCAAGTTATACTCTTCTATTCCCCTTGTGATCTTGTAGCACCATCAGAGTGGGAATATATTTAATATTACAGGATAACAAGTATATAACTTGTTGCGAATGGCAAGATACATTGATCTTTTTTTATATCAGCTCACGGTTTCTGTTAATAAAAAACATGCATTTTGATATTATCTATCCCACAAGCCTTACAGGATTGTTTCCACCCCAAAGTCATTTTTATTATAATTCAACGAATAGAATAACATGAAATACATGGAATATATTTGATCCTTCAGTAGACGCTGAGGTTCTTTATTATATTTTATACAAGTTTATAAAAGTTCCTAAGACAAAATACTTTCTGAAAGACAAATATCTATAAAATGAATATTGTCTTTATCGTGTACGAGTACCCCTTCTACATAATAAAAAAGGAACCATTATTTTTAAATTTTATTGTCCTTAACCAAATTCAGTTTTTCTAGATTTGTTGCATGGAAATACAAACAGGAGACATTTCTATCCACCATTGCTACTTTTACAGTCTTGGAATTGGCCAGCAGTATCCTTCATCTATGTCCCTGCAAGCTAATGAATATTTAAAAGATTGGATTTCTTAACAGCTTTTTATTGAAATACTTTTTATAGACAATAGAAAGGAATGATCACTGAAAAACAAGCAGCAAAATAATGTGTTGATTGATACAGTGCTAGAAGGTAGCATATACAAGCGAGATTGAAAGTGTCTCTGGAGATCGAACTCTTTACAAGCATGATAGCAGGTCTGGCAATGTTATCAATTACTCTGTGAAGTGCCGTTGAGAGCAAAGGGAATTAAAAAGAGAAAAGCCATTTTAACCTATAGAATATACGTGATGGGCTGCATGTAGATTAACCGGGGTATCTCATGTGAGTCATGCTCTTTTGGCATGATGGGGACTTCCAGTGTTGACGTTTGTACAATATATAACAAAACTGTCCATAAGGGGTCAGAGACACAGGTCAATACAATCAGAGCAAGGCAGCCAAGATGGGCAGGGGCAAATGCTCCTAAAAATGTTCAGGGTCACTGGGGCATCTAGGGTAAGACAGCATTTATACTCAGACTGGATCAGTTATGTGCATCTAATATCAGCCTTCTTTGTAAAACAATGTTTCAAATATTTGCCACATTGTATGCTTTCTGTTTGTTGCCTTCTTCTAGCTCTCCATAATAATGAACAGCTTG
The DNA here is from genome assembly GCF_027358695.1 of Spea bombifrons. Taxonomy (NCBI): domain Eukaryota; kingdom Metazoa; phylum Chordata; class Amphibia; order Anura; family Pelobatidae; genus Spea; species Spea bombifrons. The sequence goes on from NC_071091.1 coordinate 72,280,499, forward strand.
GCTAGGCTTACCATCCAGCCTAATGTTACAGCATTTGTTTTGCTGCAACCACCTTGGTCACCATTGTTTATAGGGATAGTGGCACCCCAAACTGAACATTGATTCCACAAGAAGCCCCACTTGGTTTCTGATCCATCAGCTTCCTTCTGATATCACAATCAAGTTGATTCTCAGCGATCCTTTGGGAAGTTCATGAGACTCACAGCTTAATAACACCTGGAGAAGTATGGGTTGACTACTTTTGTGGCAATAAAATAATTTGCCGTCATTAAAGATGCACAGAGCTTAACTTCAGATCTTTTAATATAAATATTACAATGCTCCCAGATGCTAAATTAATGGAAAATACACATCTGGAAACTTGGCATATTGTCTCCTCCTGCTTTTATGCAACTACCTTGACTGTAGAAAAAAAAAGTTACTTAAAATTTCAGAATTCTGTGTACTGTGCCAAAGGTAAGAAGATTAATTTCCTTTTCTTTGTGTGTCATTGGGTCAGTGTAGAAACGTGTATCAATTTCATGCTTTTTGGTTACCAGATTATATTTTCCTTGCAACTATATAACTTTTTTAATTACAGAAAAGACATCGTACCATAGCACTCAGCTGCTGGTAGCTATTGTTTATTCTAGTATTAATCCTGACATTATAAATACGCGTCCTCTGAGATGAACTAAGAATTTGGAGGGGGGGGGATGCATTTGTTTTTCTGTTCAGTTGTTCAGTGTTTTTGTTTACTTTCTACTTGAATATTCCTTACAGCTTATTACAGATATATACTTTATAAGGAAAAATGCTTTATGTGGTTTTGGGGTTTTTAGCAAGAGAAAGAAAAAAAATGGGTTAAAATTAAATGGGTTAAAATTAAAAAATTTAGGGGAGGTTTAAGATGAGAAAGGAGGGGGTTAAGCCTAGATGGGAAAGAGATGCCTACTTTTAACAACCCATTCAGTCCCTGTTAGTGTAATAAATATAAGTCAACTATTAATCTCCAAGGACAACAGTTGGCTCCCAACACAATGGGATTCCTCGAGTAAACCAGTTTCAAGGAATTACACTAGTGGCGAAACCCAAATGTCCAGGAACTCACAATACATCAAAGGGCTATCTCTCTACCAGGTGGGAACAATAAACAGGAGATACAATCTACAATCTCCTACAACAAAAGGACTGCAGGAGACAATACCAACATTCCAGAGACCCACCCTGAATTTGCCCTGAGGACCATCAACTTCACTATGGGGGCAATCTAACTTCATGGACAAGAGCGGTCTCTACAGGCAGCTGGTGCAGGTACAAGATTGTGCCTTCCTAAGGATGAGTGGACACAAACTAAGAAGATGATTGGCTGGGACTGTTTGGGCATGGTGGCTATAAAGGTGTGAGCAACAAAGACAGAGAGAGAACCAGAAAGAAAGAAGGAAGGATAACATCAAAGTGACAGGGACATCCCATCCTTACATGCGCACATAGAGTCATTAGCATAGTGTAGTTAGAGTCATAGAGCCTTGTATTTCAGACGCTTCTCTATATACTCATATATATGTATTTGTTATGTTAATAAACCCATTGTTTTAAGCCACTGGTGTAAGTGGAGTTTCATACGAGGAATCTGTAGTAGTTAAAGGAAAGCCAGACGGGTGAAGGTTATATATCCCGGGATTCAAAGGGGCTTTTCTACAGTTAGTTAGAAAATAATTTAGGTATGGGCCAGCCTACAATATTATTGTTATTATTATTATATTTTATTTATATAGTGCCAACAATTTACGCAGCCCTTAATACAATATATTCAAAGGGTTACGACAAGACGAGAATTGACAGACTAAGACAAACCGATACAGTAGGCGGAGAGAGCCCTGATCGCAAGCTTACAATATGACCTATTTCAAATAGATCACTATTATAACAATTGCTGTGCTAATTGTAGATTTTTAGATATGACACCTTAGTGTATCTCTACACAACATCCATTTACCTCTTTATGACCCATGTTTGTGTAGACAATACCATGCATCCTAATACCGCAGACAAAATTAATGGTAAAATTACTAAAATGTTTGCACGAATCCCGGTGCACAAGAGCGTATAGATTTCCTTATCATTGAAAATCATTTTTCAGTGTTCTATATAAAAAGTCTATCTCGATTAGCTGCAGAGGTGCTAGGGGTTAACATTCCCTTATCATTAGAGCGCATCGCTCATTAGATTTTGATAATGAGGACATCTTAATGCATATCACATTATCTCAGACCGTCACCACCAAAGTACCTCTGCGCTGATTGCTAATGTATTAATTTTGTTGGTACCAATAGGATCGGCTCATAGACTATTGAAATTAATATTATTTTCAGTATGCTGAAAATAAAACTTTCCTTCAATATAACCGGCACAACGCTAACATTCAAAGTAAATCATAGTTATAGAAGGACATTCTTGGTGTACTGGTTGCTTTTCCATTTAGAGACAAAATTCTTTGAATGGTTTAAATAAAGCAGTAATGGTTTAAAACATCCAGTAATCTGACCCTTCTGTTCTGTAATGGTGAAGATCATAAGACATCGGCTATCAAAACGTTTTACATTTTTTCTTTCAGGAAAAGTGGGTTATATTTTTATTATTTCTACGAAATAAAGGTATTTGGATTAAAATAAGACATAGAAAACGTCCTACAATGAGGTGCAATCTCAATATTAGTGTCATGTTTTTGAAAATATACAAAACTATTAAATGTACTATGAACATAACTGGCAAGTATTAGTTTATTGCTGTAAAACAAAGTGATTAACCTTGGCCCATTTTCTAGTTTGCATGCAGGCAATTTCAGAATAATTTGACAACCTTTTGGGAAATTAGCCAGCCATAGCCAAAGGGACAATAAATAAGTAATGGTGCAACTACTCTAAAAGACACATACATTAAAACTATTTATCTCAAATATATATATATAAAAAGGACAAGATATTAAGCACTAGCAATACTTTTTAAGAAAGCTGGAGTTTTATCCACAATGTAAACCCATCATGCAATGGCGAATAACTATAGTCAAAGAAAGTAGCACTTATATGTACATATAAAATTATGTTCACAATTAAATGTTATAAGGCAGTATTAAAACAATTATATATATATATATATATATATATATATACACACACACAGATTATTTTCCTTTTAAACCGTAATTTACTTTCTTTCCCTTTGTATGTCCATCACTAACCACATTAAATTTGTCATTCTACAAAGAAACATGTTTTTCTTTTTAAATCCATATAACAATCTGTACACCTCATCACACCAAAGCAAATATACTCAAAAAAACAGTCGAAATCAATTATTTTTTGGCAACAGACAGAACAGAATCTATCTAAAAAGCACCAACCTATAAAACAAGCTGCGGTTGTTGAGTTACAAGATGCCCCATATGATTTTGGATGTCAATTCACTTCTTGTGCCTCAGCTACTAAATATTAGATTGTAACCTCACGGGAATAGAACTTATTTGTGCTTTGTCTGTTCTATCACATAGCAAAAGCAATTGCTTTTTTCATATAGTACAAGTTGCTATCTTTCATATTGTCCCCAGAATACATTGAGTTTATGTTTAGTATTCTCCAATTTCGTCTTTCTGAACTAGCTAGATTGTGGTTCAGTTTCAACATATTGCTCATTGATTTCCTGCACATTGGTGGAAGGTGGCAGCGGCAGCCATAATATTGTCGTTTAGACGGCATTAATCTGACACAAATCAATCAAAAGAAAAAAATAACAACTTTATTTTATGCTGTAAGTATGTATTCATGGTTTGCACTGATATATGCTTGTCATATATTTGATTATATGATCTTAAGGAAATACAAAAATGTAATTCCAGCACCTTGGGTATTTTAATGTTCTGTTTGTTGAAGAAAAACAACATCAAAACATACACTGCTTCCAGTGTCGGCACTGATAAGCTGAGATATTTGCCAAAATAACTGGAAATGTAGAATTCAGAATTCCAATCTAACTGTTCTTGTGCAAAATGAATGCTGACACAGTTACAATTAACTTTAACAGTTACACAATTAAATAAAATGTGAATCAAGCGCGCTTCATCATCAGCAAAATGGGAAGATAAGATATATTAATCAAAATGTATAGCAAAATGGACCCTTTGCAATTGATATTTGTAGATATCAATACACTGGGAAACCATAATGGACGAAGTACAGCACTGTTGTTGTTATCTATTATCCTCGATTAGAATGGTTCTTCGCGGATATGTATCAATTTCAACAAAGATGTACTGATATTCATATTTGCCACTTTCCGGATTCTGTAGAAACAAATCATGTTACAATAAACAGAGCACCGATCATACAGTTACTATGGTATAAGTAAAAATACGTACCTCTTTCACGTCTACGTGTACCGTTCCTTGCTTCCTTGGTTCTGAGCCTTGAATATAAAACTTCAACCGCATACATTTCATACCATCTTTTATATACTCCACGTGACTAAAACAAACGGAGGAATACTTGAAAAAAGAAAAGTGTTTAAGAATAGTGTAACACGGCTGCATTTTACTGTAGACGCCAAAACTATACAAAAAATAAAAACAAAAAAAACAAGATACATCTCACCTTCCCCAACAAGGAAAGCTAATATGTAGTGGTGGGATAGACCTACAAATGGGCCATTTGTCTTAAGGCAGACTGCCAGAGGATTATAAGAACATCATGAGGCTTAAGTTAACTAACCAGTTTGTGTTTTGTCTCTATTTTATTATTATTTGTATATATAGTATCAATGATTTGTCCAGCTCTTTTTACTAATGACAAATGCAAATTCAAAGAGACTAACTAAAAAAGAGGGCCCTGTTCAAAAATCTACAGGGACTGGGGATGCAGAGAAATAAAAAGGTATAAAAGAGGTGGGATTGCTATTTGTAAAGATGGACTAGGCAGGTGGTATTGGCCCTTAATGGAAAAAAAACATTTAAACCACAACTTTTGTGTAGTGTTGCTAAGTGTCAAATAACAGTTTTTTTTTTTTTTCTTTCAACTACAGTGTAAAGGACTTACAGATCCAGACAGCCCCGACTTATGTAGCGCTTACATAAGTAGATCCGGAAAAATCTTGCAAACAATATACGAAGTTACATAAAACTCGGCTTACGTATAGAGTTGCGGAACGTTCGGGGACTTTCTGTTTATAACTAGAACCAAAGTAGCTAATGATGAGTAGCTTTACGACTGATGTATGGAATATATAATACTATGGTAATAACTGTACAGGGATCATTAGAACTACTTTACTATATAAAATGTCTCAAGTTGCTAGTGACTTAATTATTTATGATCATGATTTAAAAGTTCTACCTAACATGCTGTCTCCTCCCGCGTCTTGTAGTCTCTCCATAGCCTTTGATGGGCTCTCCAAACACCCCGATAACCTGGTAGAAATAAACAGCAAATGCAAAAGTAGTTTAATTCCAGTTGAAAACCCTTTTTCCATTTTGTTAGATTTTTTTTGCTAATCGGCCGTGCTTCGTTTCTCTTCTCCAATTCTGAGCATTTAGATGAACAAACAAGCATTTCCAAGAGACCATTATTTGAGTACAGATTTTTTGTATATACTATTACATTGTTGCATTTATGATTATCCCTTTATGGTTTGCCCCCTGGTGATTTGCATTTCTTGGAGCAGATATTGGAATACGTGTTAAGTGGTAGCAGCATTATGAGCGAAGATAAAAACCACGCTGCTCTGGACATTTTTTTCTCCCTTGGGTAATTGATTTGGTGCACAGTGGTTATCATCCAAGAGACTCCCATAACATTAGCATCATGGGGACCCCCTTAACATTGAATCCATATAAAAGTACTTAATAAGCACTTTCTTATGAATTAATTTAACCATGTCAAGAAAAATAATACTCACCCTAAGGAGAAGCTGCAGATACAGAGCATTATGATGGGTAAAGCATATGATGACTAGAGCAACCATTTAAAGGAATAGCCATATTGTATTTTTTTGGCACATGTTTTTGTATGAGAACCAAAAGTACTTCCACTCCTGCTTGATCTGCGCTGTATTTTAAGTGAAGGACTGCCTGTAGTTGCTTGTGACCACCATCTTCGGTTTGGTGGCTCCTTGCTTTACATCGAGGTAGTCAGCTGCTGCTGGTAAACTTAAATAGCGGTGTTTCTGAATTAAACCTTGCTCTACATGTACTGAAGGGCATCAGTAAGGCGTACGCCCTATGATCTCAAACCAAAGTTTCTCAGGGTTTACCCATTAAACTGCCCTTTTTTGTTTATGCTGCTGAATGTCAGTATAATCGAATCATTATTATTTTATAATAACGTAAGTGCCAAGAAATTACGCAGCGCTGTACGAAGAGGGACAGTTAGCACATACATAAGAAATATACATTAATAAATAGACACATTGCCTATGAGCTTGCTATCTAGCCTTATGGTACGTTTACACAAACTTCCAGGCTTTGAGGGCCCCGCTTGTGAGTTTACAGTCTAAAGGATTTTTCTTTACACTTACCTCTGGATGAGATCGACACTTTTCCAAAGCATCACCATAGATTTTACTGGGACTCGAAGAAGAGAAAAGCTCTTTAAAGACAACATAAAACAATCCCCCTGCACGAAGACAAAAAAAAGAGAAAATTATAAGTTTAACATTTTCAATGGCAGAGTGAATCGCCACGTTATTCTATTCAACTGTTCTTTTCATACAAGCAGATCATTAAAAACACAAGCACACCTTATACATTTTATAATTCTCTAACCTGTAACTCCAATCCCTACAAGGACCACAATAAAATAGGTGAAGTCTTTGCCAGCTTGTGTAACTGCAATAAAGAAAAAAAAGATGAAATTAAAACATAGTCTTGTTATACTTCGATTGATCTAAAAGATGGCAGAGAGAAAATGAAATACTGGGGGCAATCATGAATCTGCAAGAAGCATTTCCAGTACCATCTGGTTCTCAACCTATAGAAAGTGTAGAACACCAGGACCTTCTTAGAAAGACCATGTCTGTTTAATAGATTAGGATATAACTTCAATTACCCATTTCAACTGAATTGAACCAGATCGCTTATTAAATTTGACATCCTGATCTATGCCAAAAACCTAATTATGATAAAATGGCAGTAATGCTTGTTTATGATTAGCAAATCAATTTAATAAATACTGACAAAGACAGAAACAATATATCTCAAGTGAAAATCTAACTTTTAATTCTGTTATGAAGAGATAAAATCAGTTAAATCCACTTGTAATAATAAGGGGGGGGGGAATCAAGCAGTCTGTGCTGAACAGGGTTAAGTAGAGTATACAGCCGCCCTGATTTCTTTACCTAAATTAGATAGAAGGTAAAGGACAGAGACTAATGTACGTTCAACAAAAAAAAAAAATTCTTCCATTGTCCCCAACTGTAGCCTCAGGCAAATCAATAGTAACTGACCCCCCTATACATATTGAATCTTATGCCTTTTGGCATCCAAAAATACAGTGTAGCTGTGCTTATTCTCTTTGACATTACAAATGTTGTGGTTATTCTAATAATGCCAATTGAAAATAATCAGGTAAGGCTGAAAATAATCTTACTCTAAAAAAAAATAAAATAAAAAAAAAATAAATATATATATATATATATATTTTGTCAAAAAAATATAAAAAAAACTACTAGAGGAAGCAAAAAAGCTATAGATACTACCGTATTTGCTAAATTATCAGATGACCCTGATTATAAGACGACCTCCAAAATTTAAATATGAATTTAGGAAAAAACTGAAAAAGCCTACTAGTTTTACTAGTAAATATTAATTCACATGTAAACAATTTTTTTATATTTAATAAAAGCTATGATTGAGAAAAATTATGTTTTGTTTTTATTTCTATTTGCCACTCTGCCCCCAGTAATGCCTTATACCCCCTATATGCCTTATACACCCCTATACGCCACTGTGCCTCCAAAAAACAATTATACCCCCCCCCCCCCGCTTACCTTTGCATCCCTAGACTTGTCCCCGTGCTTCAGACTCCCTGGTGTCTAGTGGGGCAGCCGACAGAGGTCTGTGCGATGCACGCAGACAACCTCCGCTGCTGCTGGCTGATACTTCCACCGGGGCTTCTATGACCGAGCACCGGAAGGTCATGTCATGTTACAGAAGTCCCGGCAGAAGTGTCTGCACGCATCCTGCAAACGTTCACCGGCTGCCAGAGAGTAGGATCGGGGTCCCCTGCAGCGCTGCGGGGAATCTGGATCTTAGTCTTGCAGTCAGACCTCTATTTGAGGTTTGATTAGAAGACGACCTTGAATATAAGACGAGGGATATTTTTAAGAGCATTTGCCTTATAATCGAGCAGATACCATAATTTCTTTCTCTATTAGTGTTAGGAAATCTACTCTGTCGCTCTTAATACGGTTTGTGACAAAAGTGTCAAAAATGTATCTTACGCCAAGAAAAGAAGAGGAAAATCAAAATCAAAGTAGGATTTAATAATAAATCAATGGTCACTGAAAAGGATAATGGTACATTAATTTCCTGATTGTAAGCTCCTTTGAGTAATGCTCTCCAAGCCTTTTGTTCCGTTAAGTCCAAATTGTTATGTTATGCACTACTTGATACGTCCTATGTACCCACTGTACAGCTCTGCGGCATGTGATGGCGCTATATAATTCAATCATCATAGAACACCAAAGTTTCCAACAGATGAACACTCACAGTTTGATTACACATACACATGGATCTTAGAATGAGGGCAACACACCGTGCCAGTGTGACTATTAACACACCGTGCCACTTAACACACCATGCCAGTGGGATTTAATGCCATTTGAAATACCTTTCTGGGCAGCGGTTTGTGGGGATGCCCCATCGCTCCTGGTCTGCACGGACACACGTTTGTCGTTGTGCTTCGAGTCTCTGAGCTGCAGCAAGCAGCTGCCCGTGCATATACTGTGCTTTCCGGTGATCAGGACGCAGGCTTGACCGATAACTGGCGTGTTCCTATGCGGGCTTCCCAAGCACGCTAAGCCGCCAAGGGCAGCCTTCTTACTGGAAACCCCAATGCATTTAACAGTGTGCGCCAGCAGCCTGTGCCTACACACAAGTGATCTCCACAAACACGGGGGCAGCATTGTGCAAACACAACTGACAGCTATCCCACCTAGGGATATTCACACAGACATAAACGAGTAACTATGGTTACGCTTCTTTGCATATATATATGCTTTTTGTTTAGAGAATAAAAAATAACCCTGGGTCACACATAAACCTCCACATTGCACCGAAGGCCTCCTGAGTCCCTGTAACCTCAGAGCGTCCACCAGGATTGCTGTCAGCGCAGCGATATATCCCGTGGGAACTGTAGTTCGAGTCTGCTTCTGTTCTGTACATACCAACAGTGTACATAGGCCAAAGGACTACAGTTCCCAAAGTGCATTGCGGAAAGGCGGGCTAGCCGGGTCACAAGTGCGTGTTGCTTGACGTGCCGTCGCTTTTAGCTAGCGTGGTGTGAGGTGACATTTGTGTGTAAAGGAGAGCACAGGGTGGGCATCTACACACCAATATAAGCTACAAATGTGCATCGCGGGGGACATCGATTTAATACAAGCGGCTAGTCACAGCCTGGGCTGTAATTAATAGTAATTGTGTACGGTATTCGGGGTTTGTAACACAACCTGGTGACCTGCGAGCGTTTATAATATATATGGCTACTTAATAACATGGTGGATGAGAATTACTGTGCAGAGAAAACTTTATAATGAAGTATCCTCATATATTTCTCTTCACAATAACAGAAAAGGTCTGGAACCTTCTTATCTGGTGATACCCCTTGGTGGCCATCAGATAATTATCAGCCAGGGTGTATTTCCCCCGCGTGTACAGCTTGAGGTAGTTGTACATGGTGGATGGTGATGACCACAGGCTCCGCCTCTTCCATGTGCACTCGGTATCCCATGGATACCAGATGTCCAAGCTGTAAACATACATGCAGGGATAGGACGTCGGTGGAACCATCTGGTAAAATAAATGATTTTTAGGGTGCTTTTGCCACCCATTTCACAAACTGCTGAACGTATTAAATAGTATTGAGAACTGTTGTGCATCCGGTTATATTTCTTTTCGTGTGCAGTGTCAGAAAACTGGTTTTGCATAGTTTGCAGACTATATCCTTAACATGGATCTGGCTACTGCCTCTGATTTTTGGTCTCATTTATTGTACATACAGAGGCTAGTGATCAGGTATTGCAGAGCTAGTTATTCGTTACATTCTCACCCCGATGGATAAATTAATGCAAAAAATCAGCGAGCCCTCACTCTGTTAAATTATTCATTGTGCAGGGCCAGCTGATCTTTTTTTCTGGAGAAACCTGCCTGTGTTGGCCCTTCATGATGAATTATGTCATGAGGGAGTTGAAACCACAACTCGCCTTCAAACTCTGGTTTTAGTGAATAAGACCCCTTTTTTGCCTTTCAAACAGTATAAAGCTGTGGTCGTGTTGTTAGTGTTTTTTTTTCTTCAGCAGAGCAGTGACCGTTCTTTCTTGATGATTTTGTAGTTATTTGGTCAATAACCTTTATAGAAGCTGCCGCTACATATCAAACTAAATGAAAGAGTAAGCTAATAGCAACCATTATGGATCAGACATGTTATGGCATCCCATTAATTCTATAAAAAATGATATCCAATCAGCCTCTTCCATTAGTGGGTCTTTTTCTTACTTAAGTGAATGTTTCTGAAAATTAGCATTTCTCCGTTCATAAGTGAATCAGCGGGTAGATCTCCAGTTCTCTGTCTGTGTAGTGACCATGAGATGTTAGTTCGGTTCACGGTAACTAATACTGAAATAGAAATATATTATTTATCCAGTAACTTTATTTAAGACATGTTTTATAAGTTATGTTTTTGTATCTTACATGTCTGTTTTATCTTTTGATCACCTTTAACAAATACTTCACTTTAAACACAGATACATTGTTGGATGCCTGTGGTTTTGCTTGGCTACTGCAGCAGCCTTGCAGTTCTGTTGGTCCCTAAATCATATCGCTAGCAAAGCAAATTATGAGCTAAGTAGAAAGAGCAATTCACGTGCTGACTTCAGTGCTTTTGCCACTTTGCACTAGAATTAGTGCTGACTTAAGGGCTTTTGCTGCTTTGCACCAGAATTAGTGCTGACTTAAGTGTTTTTGACGCTTTACACCAGAATTAGTGCCGACTTCAGGGCTTTTGCCGCTTTGCACCTCCTTGAGCAGCAAGGAGTAGCTTGCTGCTCAATTGTAACAATTGTGGAGAACGTTCCTTATTGGTTTGTAAGGTTGTTACAGCATTTCTGATTACTTGTAACTAGCCAAGGCAGCCTTAATCAGGGGGAGCCGCATGGCCAGTTGGAGAGGTTGTGGATCTCCCGCTATCCGGCCCAAAATAACAGGAGTGCAAAGTCTGTTCATACAGGCCTTAACTTCAATGCTCCTTCACACTTTGTGCTGCTGATGGAGGCTGAGCACCAGCATATGATGTTGTGTATTACTGTTCTGTATATATACCTCCTACAAGGACTACATCAGACATTTTTTCATAATTTATTTTAGGGCAAAACCTCTAGTTTTTCATCAACACGAAAAAATATTTGTGAGAAAAGTAAGCATTTGACTGTGCTTACACACGGTGTGTTTTAAATAAAATTGTGTTCCTGAGTAGAGTTTATTTGATAAAGACAGTTGCCTACTAGACCGTCTTACCCTACTAGCCGACCTCTAATATGTGGGTAACACAAAATATTTTGTATTATATTTCTATATCATCATATCTTATTCTTCATCTTTATTGATAAATATTGGTGACAAAACGAGGCATTCTACTGGGCAATTTAAAACCCATTCCTGATTAGTTTAAGACAGTTGTCCATTTACGCTACCAGCCAAACCTCTAGTTTGTGGACAAGTCATTTTTTTTTTATGAATTGGGGAAATTCAGCCCTGCTCCACGGGTTTGTGTGCCCATCATTTGCCATTACCTGCCCAGGTTGAGTGCCCTACTATTACCAGGGCCGGCGAAGTAGGTGACAGCCTAGGGCGCAGATCTACGTGGGGGGCAGTCCACTGCATTGAAAGCGCCCCCACAGAGGAGATCGTGCATCTCCCTCCTACCGGCCCTCACCACTCCTTTGTGATTCTGCTGACGTTAGCGTAAGACATCATATACCTGCGCTCTGCCCATTGGCGGATCCGGTGGGGGAGTGCAACTGGGAAATTGATCCCCCTCTGATAAAGACAAAAGAGGGGAGGTGGGTTCACACAACATCCCGCGGGGTAGAGCAGCAGATCGCAGGGTGCCGTAGGCTGTCACCTACTGCGATAGCTGAGGCTTCTTGGGGTAAGTGAGCTGCTTTTGTCTGCCCGGGTATGTTAGTGTGCGTGTCTGAGTATGTTAGTGTTAATATGTGTGTCTGGTTGTATTAGTTTAGTACCTGGGTATGTTAGTGTAGGTGTCAAGTGTCTGTGTGTTTTAGCGGTTAAATATTTTTAAGCATGTTATGCATCTTTATTATTAATGTAATTCCTGGGTCTTAAATATGATGGTTTACATATATACATATATACTAATACTTATTAATGCAAAAATGTAATACAATATCACAATTTTAATACCTATTTCACATATTTTAGGTGGTTTTTTTTGGGAGGGAGTCCTTGATTTTTCATCGTTATGGCTTCTGGACGTGGATGGATTCGCCAACAACACATTGACCAGCTCCATAGACAAATAGCCGAGAGAGTAACAAAGCCAGTACCTCCTTTTCCTTTATCTTCAAAGCAGGCACAACAACAAATGAGGTATATATACAGCTTAAGACATTAAATGTATGCCCATTGTGTTTGGAATTGCAGAAAGAGCAGTCATTTTGCCCTAACTCAGGGCAGTATGGCGGCATGGAGGATCGGGGGGAGAGGATGTCACCGGACGTGCTGACATTTTCACCTTAGTGCAAAATGATGGCTCTTCCGGTGACATGCTCTCCCTCGATCCCCCAATCGGGGAGAAGAACGTCACCGGAAGGCCCGTGATTTGGGTGGAAGTTTACCTTTGGGCAGAATTGTGGTGCTTTACCCTATTGGAAAGCTGCTAAAGTAGGTGAAAACCAGTTAATATGCTCAAACACCCACCTCATAGTCTTCAGGACTTATACTGCATTAAATTTAATTTCCGTCGCCTAATATAAAATAAGGCAACGATTAAGATCAATTTTATCGGTTAGCATGGGCTGGCCTTATGATTGTTATTCAAACTGAATTTTTAATCCTACAGTATCATGTAAAATAATTTTTTGTCTTAGGCATACAACTACAATCTCATTTAGGTTGTTGCAACATTAAAATAACCTTTTGTCCTTAAAAATGCAATTAATTTAATTGTTCGTAAAGGCCTGTGCTGATGATCGCTTCAGGGTTCTATATACACGTGCCAAGTGTCAGCATCCAATTTCGATAATGGTTTTCTTTTGTTTCAGAGGTCAGTAGGGCAATTTCTTAGCGGTTTTGCTCACAGTTAACAAATCATTGGAAAAGAGAAAATTACAAATTGTAGTGGTGATTTTTATATACTGGGATGTACAAAAATACAGAGATAAATTCTACCAGCATTTTTTTCTTGTAACTTTGGTTGTATTGCTTTGTATATTGTTTGATTAATCTAAGCCTACTTTTATTTTTTTCAAATGTATTTTATATATATCACTGATTAAATAAAAGGGTGACTGACATTTTAATGTTCCTGACAACCGCACCAAAGATGTATGCATATTAATGAACTGTGAGTATATTAATATGCCTTCTTAAAAATAAAAAAACACTTACGGAGAACCTTAATGTGAGTGCTTTCTGCGCATGCAAGCTCACTGCATTCACCGAGCCAGTGCTGGAGCTGACTGGTGGTTAGAATATCGTAGGCAAGGAGTTGTGTTGGTACGCAGAGGGGCAAATGCATATGGCGGGATTCCGCAGAGTCCCTCCATGCATTTGCAAAGGACATCATGTTACCTACACGCAACTATTAGGATGGCTTCCAGCTGGCTCCACGCCGAGCACAGCGCCCTGCAGCTCCACATCCGGTGCCCAATGGAGTAATGTAAACAAATTAACGTCACTCCGTTTTGAAAGTGGCGACAATTTCAACATTGGCGCCTTTTTCTTCCTGTTTCCTATATAAAAAACCCATCATAGAACCACAATACCTTGCTCTCTATGTCCACCATAGCATATCCTGTCTTAGTGAGTTCTGTTGCTTCTGTGTTTGACCCAGCTTGATCCTAACTATCCTGAATTCTGGTCTCCTGACCTCGCTTGTTACACAGCTTCCATGGTCAAAGACTCCCAGCTCAAAACCTGTTTGCGCTACCTGTGTGTGCACACTAGGAGTAAGTCCTCGGTATTTGAAAACCATCACATTGTCCCACGGTCGCTCAAACCGGCTGGAGGGTGAAGAACTCTTCTGAGAGCGACAAGCTTTCTTCTGTGGGGGACATTGTCCTACCCTTCACCAGCATCTCGTCTGCTACGCTGTGATTGACGCATGATAAAAGGTTTCTCTTTAAATTAAATCTTTAGGTATCCTTTTTTTTGTTCATATGCATGGCAATGCTATCCAAAAATACATGTTAAAAAATCAAATCACAAAACCCACCGCAAAATCCATGACTTGTGTACATAAATGTATGTATAGTCAGAAACTTGTTTTGCCACCAAAATTGCAAATATAGATTTTTTTCACCTATTGATGTCACTTTTTGCCACAGATCTCAGATTTCCTTGGTTATATATGTCCTTACTTAATCATAATCTGCTTTTTGTCAGAGTTTTACAATTTAATATAGGTGGAATTCAGTTTTACCTCCATGTATTTTCTCATTTTTCAGTGCTTAGTAATATAATGCTAAAAAAAGTGTCATCTGATATGTTTCAAGAGAAAAAAAACCCTTTTATTTGTTTGCAAATAGATTGTAATGAAGACCTCTACTGCAAAGAAAATAACATTATGTATCTTGGCAAAAGGAAGGGTAATTAGAGAAGGCCGTCCAATAAAGAGCTGATGTGTATAATGATGGCCCCGGATTCCCAGGGAGGAGGGGAATCCATCACCTGGGGAGTCATGAATCAACATTATTGTGCTTCAGCATTTCATTCAACTGATCTCACTAATGAGATCTCCTACTAGCAAGACAGTTTTCTTTGAGTCCTTGAGTTGTATTTGGCTACAAATATAATCTCATCAACCAGAAGCATTTATCCTTTATCGTATGATAGTTTCCTCAACACCACACACTGCTTAGCAGTGTTTTGTATTGTATTACATTTTCTGCTATTATGGTAAAAACAATATATATATATAATATTGTGCCCTAGCATAGTTTAGCAGGTAAAAAGAAGTGCTAACTAGACTTGGCTGCCGGCCAACTCTTCGTGTTCCTCTTCGTGGGGAAAAAAATATTTGTATTCCACGAATATTCCCCCTTTCCCGTGTTCGGTTCGGGCGAATATTAGTGTACATTCTTCGTGTTCGTTTTTTTCTTCGTTTTTGTAGAAGGGGTTAATACGGGGTTAACGCGATACGCACTATGCAGCAGCTTTGGCGCCAGGACTTTAAAGGTCCGTACGAGCAACTCTACTGGTTGCCGGCAGGGGCCTCCTCTGCTATCAACCAATGAAGTACACCTGTACTTCATTGGTTGATGGCAGATGAGCCCCCTGCTGGCAACCAATAGAGTTGCTCGTACAGACTTTTTAAATCCTGGTGCCGCAACTTAGCCAGGGGAGACCACTGGTCTCCCCACTCCAAGAGTCAAAGGTCCCTACGAACGACCAATAGAGTCGGTCGTACGGTCCTTTAACTCTTGGAGCAGGTAGACCATGGCCTCCCCAGGCCAAGTTCCGCCGTCAGGAGTTAAAGGGCCATGCGGGCGAACCATAATTGGTTCTCTATTATGTTCTGTAAATTCAAATTGTTATGTGATAGACTTTGTCTTGTTTTCCTGTTGTACAACACTGTAAGATATGATGGCGCTGTAAAAATCAAGAAATAATTGTTACTATTATTATTTGTATTGTTCATACACAAAACAAATGCAACTATATATTTGGAACCTATGAATGGGCAGGCTTACATCTTTGTAAGCTAAAATATATTAAACCATATCTTATTATATTCTTTTACACCATATTTTATTAATATATTCATAAAGTGTGTTGCTCGTTGCTGAGACATAAAATATCCAAACCTTCCATAGCCTGTCTCTTAAATCAAAGCAATGGAGTGCCTTGTCTGTCTTTATCGATGAGCTTCTGATCCCTGCAAAAGGCAGCAATAGCAGAGTTAACAAACCTGATTATTTCATGTCTTCCTATCCTGTCAAGCAAGGCTGGTTGCAGTGTTTCTTACTGCAAAAATAACCATCAATCAGCCCCAGAATATGACCTTGTGGGTCACATCTGACATGCTGTTAAGAGTTTTATGATTCCGCTGCAGCTGGAAAGTCTATTGGTGAATGGACCATGTGGAAATGAGCTGACTGAGAAGCAGGAGTGGACAACAGGGATTTTCCAAGTGATGGAAATGGGAAAGTAAATGATGTTGTTTTAATGAACCTGCTTTTTCCCCTGACCTCTGCTGTATGATCCCACTGACCATGCTGTTTCAAATAGTTTCCTTTCTGCCAGCATCTGCTGCTGCCAGATGTTAATGTCATACTACTACCAGCTATAGAGTAGCTTAGCGTATTATATATATTTTGATCTTTGTTCCTCTCAAAACAATATCTTTTATGTTAACGTGAGCTCCTGCATACAGGTGTAAAAGTTTGCCCCATGCTGTTTCTTAAAGGCAGAGTAGTAATGATATTTATCACACTTAAATGTCTTTGCTTCATATGATGAGCAACCGATGTCACGCAATTATTAAAACACATCGAAGTAAAGTTTACACTGTGGTGATTGTATAGTCAAGCCAAAAACAACCTGGATAGAAATAAATTCTTATATGATAAGTTGCGGTATTGCACCACTTTCTATGGTGGTTAAACATACATACAGTGACAAGAAAAGGAAAATGAACCCTTTGGAATTACAGACACAATGTGCTTATCACTCTGTTTTGTGAAATGGTTCATGTCTTTATTCAACAGCCATTAAACATTCACAGTGTTGGTGGAAAAGGTAAGTAAGCCCTTGGATTTAATAACTGGTCAAACCTCATTCCGCAGTAATAACCTCAAAGAAGCACTTCCAGTAGCTGTGGATCAGACCTGCACATCATTCAGGAGGATTTTTACAGAACTGTTAAGCTCAGCCACGTTCTTAGGATGTCTGGTGTGAACGGCTCTCTTGAGGTCATTCCACACCATCTCTAATGGGCTAAGGTCTGGTCTTCTGTAGTAGATTTTCATTGATGTTTAGGGTCATTGCACTGCTGCATTATTCAACTTCTACTGACCTTCATCTGGCAGGCAACCACCCTGACATTATCATGTATGACACCTTGATAAACTCGGGAATTCATTGTCCCCTCGATGACAAGCTGTCTTGAGGCAACCAAACAGCCCTGAATTATGATGGTCTCTCCACCATACTCCACCATTGGGATGATGTTTTCACGTGTGTGTGCAGTGCCATTTTCTACGCCATATGTAGTGCTGCGTGTTCTCCCCAAACAATTCAACCTTCGTTTTATCAGTCCACAAAACATTTTCCCGGTAGCTTTGTGGAGTGTCAAGGTACTCTGTGGCAAAAAAACCGAAATGTTTGTTTTCTTTTTCTTTAATGCCAAAGTAGCTCTAAAGCAGACCTCCAATCCCGTTTCATTGCTAACTCCTGACTCCAATTAGCTTTTGTTGAAGCGGTTAGCCGATGAGTTTACATACTTTTTCCAACCCACACCTTGAATGTTTGAATTATGTATTCAACATGGACAAGAACAATACAATAATTTGTGTGTTAAAAGTTACAAAAGCATTGTTTCTTCATTATTGTAAATTAGATGATGGCCGTATCATATTTAAGACAAATCTATATATAAATGCTGATAATTTAGTGAGATTGTCCTATTATACAACAGTTTGAGGCAAAGGTGATTAAAATCATACACAAAATAAAATCACAGTCAATACCCTAAATACAGCAACTCAACAATGACTTTGTGTTTCATTATTTTACGTTTGCGGTTTTCCTCCTGTTTTATATATATATATATATATATATATATATGTCAATGTTTAATCTAATTCTGTGCTTGTTTGTTGACCTGTATCTTACTAACAAGGCATTTTTTTAATTTTACAGCTTCCCAACTGTAAATTCGGCCAAGGCCGTTCCCTTAAAAAATGGATATGCTAGAAAATTATATGCAAGCAAAAAATCACAGTGCAGCCAGAGTTCATATATTGACAAGTAAGTGATTTAATTGACAAGTACTTTGTTACTTTGAACAGAGTGTGAATAATTCATGTTACAAGTGTCGCATGACACTACTGGAGCCGCTCAGTCCTGAAAGACAAGAAATAAACATTTTTAGCTAGGATACAGTGGTGTATTCACTAAGTCAGTTAAGTTAGTCCTTTATTGAACTAACATTGCGTCTAATACTTGTTTATTAATTCTATACCCTTTAGGCCCAAAACAGGAACAGTAACTGTCAGAATACACACATATGATCTACTCTTACAAATCCCTGCCCATGAACACACACACACACACACACAAACTCTTTCAAAATACAAGCACACTCTTTCTCCCCTATCTTATTAGCTCTCCTCTTTATGTCCATCTTTCCCTCTTCATGTCCATCTCTCCCCTTTCTGGTTACCCCCTTTACATAGTTACATAGGCTGAAAAAAGACATGCGTCCATCAAGTTCAGCCTTTCCTATATCTGTCAATTTGTTGCTGTTGATCCAAAAGAAGGCAAAAAACCCCCCCCCGGTTTCGCTCTTTCCAATTTGGCACCAACCAGGGAAAAAAGCTGTTTCCCTTGCCATTCCAGGTGGCACATGAGAAGAAGGCTCCGCCTACCAGGTAGGGCAGGAAACACTATAAAAAAAGGAGACCTCCCCCTTCCTCCCCAGTTTTGTTTCGTGCCCTACTCAGGTAGCGGTTAGGCTGTAGCTTACCTTTTCTCTTCTTTTTTGTTTTCTTGGAGCCCCGGGGGGCCGTCCTTTCTCTCCAATCCCCGATAGTGATCCCGGTGGATCCAGGGTGATGCGGCAGCCTCGGAGGCTGTAACTCCGCGGTCCTCGCGGTTACTCGAGGCTCAGTCCTCGTTATATGCTGCCCACAGCCCAGGGGGCTCACTGGGACGTGCATCCCCGGGCTCCGGTTCTCTCCGTCCCGGGGAGGGAGAATCCTCAGCGTGAGGCACGGCAGGAGAGCGCTCCGGAGGCACTGCGAGCAGGATTCTATAGCCGGCTGTGCCGGTTTCACGGCACCCGTTTTGCATTATCTCCTCTCTGCATTACTTCCGGCACTGCGTCCGGGGTCACGAGAGGTCAATTGACGGGGAATTTCCGGATGTGACGTTTTCCGGGCCTGGGCGCCTAAATGCCTCTATAAAAACGCCATAATGGGTAAGATCTTTCCTTGCTCTCGTTCCTGTGCTGTATTATTGCATTCTCTACTCCTTTTTTTGTGCCTGCCTGTGCCTGAGGATTGTATATTGCCTTTTTCAAGTAGGTGTTTCCCTCCTGGGTTGAAAGGAGATTTCCATTGCCTATTTCCATTGCTTTCTGTGGTCTCATCTTTGTGTTTTTTCTCCTCAGTCATGTCAGACAAAAATCCAGACATTCCTCCTGAGGCCTCCCCACATAGGAAGTCTGTGGGAAAAACGAAACACAAAGCCTGCTCTTCCTGTAAAAAGACCCTACACGACCCTACGGCCAAAATGTGCAGCTCCTGCTCTCGGCCTAAAGAAGTTTCCGCAACAGAATTTACCTCCTGGTTGAAGGGGGAACTTCAGTCTACCTTTGACTGTTTTCGGGCCATGGCAAGCTCCAGTCAGGCGCGGGTGCCTCAGCATCAACTTTACCAGCAGGGTCCACCAAATGTTCTTCCAGATACCCTGGAAGATTATTCGGCTCCTTTTTCGGAATATGACTACCAGTCGAATGACCCCCAGTCTTCGGA
Source organism: Spea bombifrons (assembly GCF_027358695.1). Taxonomy (NCBI): domain Eukaryota; kingdom Metazoa; phylum Chordata; class Amphibia; order Anura; family Pelobatidae; genus Spea; species Spea bombifrons. The sequence continues at coordinate 72,300,677 of NC_071091.1, forward strand.
TGAGGAGGGGGAAATTAAGGAGGAAACCTTTTTCTTCCCAGTCGAAGAAACAGGGAAGCTCATCTCTGCAGTCAGATCTACTTTGAATCTACAGGATGACATACCAGTCTCAAAACTGGATCCTTTTCAGGGTCACTCTAGGAAACCGCAGACCTTTCCAGTTCACGATTCACTTTCAGCAATAATCACGGAGCAGTGGAGATATCCTGACCGGAGATTCTTCACGTCTTCCAGAATCAAAAAGCTGTTCCCTTTTGATGGTAAGAATTCTGATGCCTGGGAAGTTCCGAAAGTGGACACCGCAGTAGCCAAGGCTACGAAGAAAACAGCCATTCCGATGGAGTATGCGTCCCATTTCAAAGACCCCATGGACCGGCGGGCTGAGAATGCCGCCAAGAGGGCTTTTGAGGCAGCAGCGGCGAACTTTCGTCCAGCCATTGCAATAGCGTCAACTTCTAGAGCCATTAAGATCTGGCTCCAACAAGCGGTGGAAGACCTGGCAGCTATTCCAGGGACTGAGCAGGTCGCAAGAAACCTGTCCGACACCTGCTTAGCAATTGACTTCATCTCCGATGCCTCCATTGAATCTGTCCGTGCATCTGCTAAAGCTACGGCACTTTCAGCGGTTTCTAGACGAGCGCTCTGGCTTAAGTCGTGGTCTGCAGATAATGCCTCAAAACATAAGCTGTGCAGCATTCCGTTCCAGGGGAATCACCTCTTCGGCAGCGACCTCGACACGATTCTAGAATCCACCACGGGCGACAAGCACTGGTTACCTCAGAGGAAAGGACCACCTCGTTTCAGGTCTAATTATTATAGAGCTCCAAGAGACAGGGAGTTCTACAGGCCCTCTACCTCCAATCAAGACTACTAGTCCTTTCGGGGTAAACCCTACGCAAGAGGTAGATTCCAGAGAGGAAGAGGCAGAGGCAGGGACGGTAAATCAGGAAGGTTCTGATGCCAGCAGGCTTCAAGTAGGGGGCAGGTTAACCGGTTTCTTTCATGCCTGGGAAGAGATCACCTCAGACCCCTGGGTCCTTCGCATCATCAATCAAGGCTATGCACTGGAGTTTACTCGCCTACCTGCCCAGAAATTCCTGCTGTCCATGCCTCCCGCAGATCCTTGGAAAAGAGCGGGATTTTTCTCCACACTCAACAACTTAATTCGCGAAAGGGCTCTAGTCCCGGTGCCTCATCTAGAAATAGGAGAGGGAACCTATTCCCACGTCTTTGTCGTGCCAAAACCATCTGGGAAATTCAGATTAATAAACAACCTACAGTTGGTAAATGCCTGTATAAGATACAACAGGTTTCGGATGGAATCCCTGAAGTCCGCCACAGAGATTATTTCATCGGGGGACTTCATGGTCACTATAGACCTGCGGGATGCCTATCTACATGTCCTCATCAGGGAAGACCACCAAAGATTCCTCCGTCTGGCCGTTACACTGCCTCAAGGTGTTCGTCATCTTCAGTTTCGGGCCCTTCCTTTTGGAATTGCTTCAGCACCACGGATCTTCACGAAATTCATGTCAGTGGTCGTGGCCTTCCTGAGGCAAAGAGGCATCAAAGTGGTCCCATACCTGGACGATTGGCTCCTAATTGCAGCCTCGGCATCATTGCTCCAATCCCATCTAGAGTTTTCCCTCAGGACTCTCCACAACCTGGGATGGTTGGTGAACTCTCTAAAGTCAAAGTTACTTCCAAACAGACGTCGGACCTTTCTGGGAATGATCCTCGATTCAGAAGTACAGAAGACGTTTCTCCCGCAGGACAAAATCCTAAGATTACGGGAATTCACACATGCGGTCCTACAGAGCAAGTCAGTGTCCCTCAGATCCGTCATGTCTTTGCTCGGTCTAATGACCTCCTCCATCTGGGCAGTTCCCTGGGCACTGGCTCACGCAAGACCTCTTCAACAGTTTTTACTGGATCACTGGGATCGCTCCAGGACGTCCCTATACAAGAAGGTCCGGCTTTCTCCCTTCGTTCGGGAGTCACTCCGTTGGTGGCTGTCAGCCAGGAAGCTTTCTCAGAGACTCCCTTAGCAGACAAGAGATTGGGTGGTAATCTCCACCGACGCCAGTTTGACAGGCTGGGGTGCTGTCATGGGAAGCCATATTACCCAGGGAACCTGGTCTCCTCAAGAATCAAGCCGGCACATCAATCTTCTAGTACTGCTGGCGGTCTGGAGGGCTCTAAGGTTCTGGTCTCCAATCCTGCGGCACAAGTCCATCAGGATCCTTTCGGACAACGTCACCGTGGTGGCCTACCTTTCCAAGCAGGGTGGCACCAGAAGCAGACACCTGCAGACCCTGACTGCTCAGATCTGCCGATGGGCGGAGTTCAGTCATTGTACTCACTCCGCGGTCCATATCAAGGGTTCACTGAATCAGGAGGCGGATTACCTCAGCAGGAACTCAGTACCTCCGGGAGAATGGTCCTTAAACAAAAGGGTCTTCGCCTTCATCACAAAGAAATGGGGTACTCCCCAGATAGACCTGATGGCCACGCATCTGAACACTCAGGTAAAGGAGTTTTTCTCTCTTTCACCAGTCGGCCGTCCCCGAGGCCTGGAAGCACTCTCGCAGACCTGGGATTTCGATCTCGCATACGTTTTTCCTCCGCTTCCCCTTATCTCCAGAGTGCTCCGTAAAATTCGGGAAAACCCTCAAAGAGTCATCCTGGTTGTTCCTTTCTGGCCTCGAAGAATTTGGTTCTCGGACCTTACCACCTTGTCCATAGACAAACCCATGCTTCTTCCTCAGGTGAAGGATCTTCTCGTTCAAGGTCCTGTTCTCCACCCAGATCCCTCCCGATTCAACCTCTCCGCATGGCTTCTGAAAGGGAGATCCTGACCTCTAAAGGATTAGCTGCACCAGTGGTGAACACCATTCTCTCCAGCCGCAAAAATTCTACGACCGCCAAGTACCAGAAGGTTTGGGAAACATTCATCGCCTGGTGCAATGTGCACGAAGTATCCTCTCCATCTATCCGTGAGGTGCTGCGCTTTTTTCAAGATGGCTTTGATAAAGGATTCCAACCTGCTACTATCAAGGTCCAGATCTCGGCACTGAGCAACTTCTTGGACTTCCATCTGGCTTCCCATCCTTGGATCTCCAGATTTTCTAAGGGAATGTGTAGACTTCGCCCTAGGCTCCGTCCGTCGGTCCCGCCTTGGGACCTTAACCTTGTGTTGCACCAACTCACCACGTCTCCCTTCGAGCCTCTAGAGGATACCTCTCTAAAGCTGCTCACCTACAAGGTTGTCCTCCTAGTAGCCCTCACTTCTGCTAGGAGGGTGAGCGAGCTCCAGGCTCTCTCCAGAGTAGAACCTTTTCTCAGGATTCTGCCGGACTGCATTATCCTTCGTTTGCCACCGGAGTTTCTCCCTAAAGTAGTCTCTCCTTTCCATTCGGATCAGGAGATCGTCCTGCCTACTCTCTGTCCGGATCCCAAGAATCCCAAAGAACTGGAACTCCACTCGCTAGACCTGCGGAGATGTATCCTGTCTTATCTCTCACGTACGTCTGCCTGGAGGAAATCCGATTCTCTCTTTCTGTCCTTTGCGGGGACCCGCAAGGGCAGATCAGTATCCAGGGCTTCCGTGAGCCGCTGGCTTAAAGACGCAATCACTTTGTGTTACGTCTCCGCGGGAAGAGTACCTCCCTCCGGCCTGAAGGCTCACTCGACCAGATCCGTCTCGACTTCCTGGGCTGAACTCTCCGGGGTGTCTCTGTCTCTCATTTGTAAGGCAGCGACCTGGAGGTCGATTCATACGTTCGTAAGGCACTACAGGCTGAATCTTCATCTCTCAGACGAGTCTCAATTTGGTCGTCGTGTCCTACAGACTGGAATCCTTCCCTCCCTATCTTGCTAATTCTTCTCATGTGCCACCTGGAATGGCAAGGGAAAGAAAGAATTCTTACCTGGGAATTCCTTTTCCTTGTCCATTTCCAAGGTGGCACACTTTTTCTCCCACCCATTAAATTTACTTTGTTTGGCTTTTATTTGTCTAAGTCTTTCTTTTTAACCACACTGGAGAGGAAGGATGAGGTCTCCTTTTTTTATAGTGTTTCCTGCCCTACCTGGTAGGCGGAGCCTTCTTCTCATGTGCCACCTTGGAAATGGACAAGGAAAAGGAATTCCCAGGTAAGAATTCTTTCTTTCCCCATAATTAAAGATTATATCCCTGAATAATATGTTTTTCCAAGTATCCATCCAGTTGCAGTTTAAACGTCTATACAGACTCCGATAAAACTACCTCTGCAGGCAGAGCATTCCACATCCTTATTGTCCTTACTGTAAAAAACCCTTTCCTCTGCTTTAGTCTAAATCTCCTTTCTTCCAATCTGAACGCATGACCACGTGTCCTATGCATAGTCCTGTTTATAGTTTCCACACAATGGTTTGTATTGGCCCCGAATATATTTATATAATGTTATCATATCCCCTCTGAGGCGACGTTTTTCTAAACTAAACAGATTTAAATTACCGTATTTGCTCGATTATAAGACGACCCTGATTATAAGACGACCCCCCAAAATCAAAATATTAATTTAGGAAAAAAACAAAAAGCCTGAATATAAGACAACCCTAAAGGAAAAACAGTTTTACTAGTAAATATTAATTCATGTAAACTAATTTTCATATTTAATAAAAGCTATGATTGAGAAAAATATATATTTTTGATTTCCTTTTATTTGCCAACCTGCCCCCCCCTGTTATGCACATCTGCCCCCAGGCTTGCCACTCTGCTCCCAGAAATGCCTTATACCCCCCTATTTGCCACTCTGCCCCATGATGTGCCTTTTAACCCTCTATATGCCACTCTGGCTCCAGAAATGTCTTATACCCTCCTATATGCCACTGTGCCCCATGATATGCCTTTTAACCCCCTATATGCCCCTCTGCCCCATGAAATGCATTTCTGGAGGCATATATATATATATATATATATATATATATATATATATATATATATATATATATATATACATATACATATATAACTGCTAACAGCAATCACACTCCTATCAAGCCAAGGCAGCCAGTACATGCTGGAACCTGTGGATGATAGTAGTGTGATTACAGCCTCCCTATGCCATGCTACCACCCCCACCCCCTTACACATCCATGCTATCACACACACACACACACACTCATTCACAAACATTTAAATACTCATTCATTCCATACTTGTGCAAAAACCCTCCCCCACCCCCTTACCTGAACTGCAGATCTCCCACTCGCAGACTTCTGCAGGGGTCCGGCTGTGCGAGCAACTTCTCTGGCCCCGCCCCCAGAGGAAAGAGGCGGGAGGCAGAGTTATGTGAGGACTGTGCTAGCTTCCTGTTCTCCTGGCGACCAAAGCCCGGTAAGCAGCCTGGCCCCAGCAGAATGAGGTCTGATTAGAAGACGACCTTGATTATAAGACGAGGGGGATTTTTCAGAACATTTGCTCTGGAAAAAACCTCGTCTTATAATTGAGCAAATACGGTAGTTAACCTTTCTTCATAATTAAAGTGCTCCATTCCTTTTATTAATTTGTAGCCCGCCTCTGCACCCTTTCTAGTGCTATGATATCCTTCTTTAGAATAGGTGCCCAAAATTGCACAGCATATTCAAGGTGCGGCCTTACCATTTATTTATCCCGCGACTTGATGCCCCTTTTTATACATGACAATACCTTACTGGCCTTAGCAACCGAAGACTGACATTGCACATTGTTGCCTAGTTTGTTGTCTATAACAATTCCCAAATCCTTCTCATTTGTCGTTACCCCTAATTCACTACTGTTTAGGGTGTAGGTTGCTTGTGCATTTGCTACCCCGAAGTGCATAACTTTACATTTGTCTACCTTTCTGTTAGTTTAGATTTTGCAGGCTACTCCTTTATTAAACTAACATTGTTTCTCAGCTTTTAAAGATGGAACATACATTTAGAATGCTATTTATTGACTCTCCTTAGTTTGAATGAATTTTCATTTGATTGTGTTTAATCATTTAAATGCTTTGCCCTTAAAATGTTTTTCTTTTTTTCTAGGATTCCATCTGAAATAGTGCTGAAAATATTCTCATATTTAGATACAGTCTCACTCCTGTGTGTTGGCAGTGTCAATAAGAGATTTCACGAGCTGTCCAAGGACAAGTAAGGAAGATACAGACAGTTGATTTTATGATGACACTTTTAACAATGCTTTTTTTATTTTATTTTCTTGTAACTTGTGTTTTCATGATTTATATTTTATGCTCTTACGGCTTTCTCTTTACAATGTTAGTTTTTTGAAAATATAAATACATACATTCCTAAAGGTAAATTTCACCCCCTCCCAAATATAAATATAATAATATAAATAAATAAATATACAGGTGAATACCAGTCAAGACTCATCTAAAATAATCAGTATAGTACAGCTATAGTAATAGTGCTATTAGGCCACAGCTGGTATATGAAGCGGTCAGCCAAAGAGAGATTTGAGAGATGAATGTCGAGCCTAGATTCACAAAAATCAAACGTATACATTTTAGTATCTTTTAGCTCAAAAAAACATATCTGCCTTCTCTCTCATCCAGAAATGGTATACAAGTAGAGGAAGCTTTAGTGACAACCAGGGAAAGGCTAATCAACGCACCTTTAACTGTGTATGCTTCTAATTTCTAGACACACACTCTGCTTTGTGTTAGTCATGGACCATGGTAATACCCTGGCAGTATCCTCCTAGTCTCGCCATGCCTTCGAACCTTTATTGATAGGCGCTACACACTAAAGTAACACTTAAGGTTTCTCGTTTAGATTATGCATTTGGCCTGGTTTGAACGTTTCTCTATTCTGACATCTATAACTCTATATAAATCATAAGCTGTTGTGTTTATTGTAGTTCAGAGTGATTCATTGGAGAGATATTTTGCAGCGATGCAGATAAAGGAATGGTAACATCCATCACCTAGATGAACCAATTTCCAAAATATGTAAACATTCTAAGACCCTTGTAGCTAGAACTGATAGACTTCACACTAACTGAAGATGCACTTAAGACTTATGATTGATGTATGAAGTGTTAATGATACATTAGCCAATTGTTGTGTGCCTTTTGTGTTTTTAGCTGTCTCGTAAAATAAGTCGACCACAATTGTATTCATAAAGCTGTACATATAGATTAGCTAGTAAAAATCCGGCAAGAAACCAAACCAATTTATTGAACTGCATGTAAAACTTGTGCAATAATATTGATGTGTGTATTTAGAATCAAGCTGTTAAGTTTAATGACTTTTGGTTATTGTTTATTAGATTGGCTGTGATATGCTAATCTTATAACATGAAAATTGTTTTCCTTGGCAGAGGATTATCCGCAACAGCTTTTAAATATGTATATACAGAGAGCTCTGAAATAATTATGTCGCTGTTAATATTTTAAAATGTACTGGTTCAACAATATCACCAGATCACGTGACTGCATAGCATAATACAATATTTTTAAGGATAAGCACTTGCATAATTGGAAATATAGAATTTAAGGGCAGATTAGAACAATTTGGAAAAAAACTGTTAGGCATAAAATAATTTGTTTTTGTAGTTTACCATCCATAAGACCTCCACTTACTCCAAATTGCTTCTTGACATGGCTAAGGTGCTCTCATCATGTGATGTACTCGACGCGTTTCGCCAATAGATGGCTTCCTTTTCCCACTGACTTTTTTATCTCACTGATTTATAGATCTTTTTTTTGCTTAGTTTTGCTGCACATTTAGTAAGAATAATATAGTGCTAACATTACATTACAATACATTTATTTATAAAGTGCCAGCAGATTTAATAGTGCTGTTTCAATCAGTAGGATAATTTAAAGTCACACACACAATAACAAACTGGTACAAAAGGAGAAGAGGTCAAGTTCGACACCAAGGCAGCGAACTTGGTCTGTCTGTTGGGTAGTGGAATTGCCAATAATAAGAGAGATATGTCAGGAATTGTGTACAGACGAATAGCAATGGGGAGCCCAGCTCATTCACAGCTAGACCTGTCCTAACTAAATTAAGTAAAAGCACCAAATTAGTCCTAGTGTCCAGATTGTTGGCAACATTGGAAAGAAAAGACCCAGAAAAGTGGCTTTGACAGGGGGGGAGCATGAATTGAGGACTGTTCAAAGATAATTTGTTTTGGATTCATGATCACTATTTAACTTGCTATATCTTAACTACCCCCCTTTTAGCAAATGCATGACTTGTTTATTATCAAAGATGAACATCAGCTGTACGAGTTATAAGCCACACGCTTGGTGGAAATAATAAAATATCAATGTTGAGGCCACCATGGATGGTCACTATTCCACAATGCACTGCTAACAACCGTGAGCTTCCGCATTTAACGTTTCAGTCATTTTTCTATTCATTCTCTAAAACACCTTTGTATTCCTTTTCAGCTTACTGTGGTACCAAATTTGTTCTACTTTGCCTCCTATGAAGAATTCCCGCTGGAAACCTAAGCATATGGACAAGGTAGCAGAAATATTGAATACCTCTAGTTTGCAAGAGAAGCCACCTGGTTACTGGAAGAAGACTTTTATCAATGAAATACTGGCAAACAGAAGTAACAAAATAACCCAGATACTGAAATCTGTAAAACATTCCATGGGAATTCCGAACAATATTGAAAAGGTTGTTAAGTAAGTAGAATACTGTACTTGTAATACCTTCTGTATAGTGGTAGGGAATAATGTGCACCGGTGTAAAAGTTTTGAAAAGGTTAACAACTACTACTGAGCTGAAAGGGTCTGAATGGGACGATAACTTACTACTAGGGCAACATGAGCTCATCCCTTGTTCTGCACCTGTGTGTTTTATCTGCTTATGGCTGTACTCCCTAGTAGTGCTATAGTCCTCCAAGGCCATATTCTTTTTTTTCCCTTTGGGATGTACTATTGAATAATTCTGTGTAAACATAGAATTAAAAAAAAACCTATACTATTGCCATTTACTTTTGAGGCAATGTTTGTTCTTTGAGAAGTATCTACCCTGGTCTGTTGGCTCTTTAATTGCAACACCTGTTCCCATTCAACTAAAATATTGCTTTGTAAGGGTGCTTGGCAGGGAAAAAAACATGACCCAGGCTTTATTTTGCCAAAACTGAACATAAATACAGCTTCAGTAACCTCTTCTTGACAAAAGAACTAATAGAGTGTCTCTTGAGGACCATTACACTGAGATTGTTTGAGAATTCTGAGCAGAAGTCCGGCCATTCCCTTCTTATGCTGTCTACACCAACACTGCAAGAAGTATCAATCAGCATAATAGAGACCCTGCAGGCTCTTTACTGTGACCTTTCATTACAAAGGGAGAACAATGTCAAAACAGCCTGCCTGTGCCATTTCTGCCCCCCCAAGCAGCCTGCCCGTGCCACCTCTGCCCCTGAAATAGCCTGTCCCAATTCTGCTTCTAAGCACATACATACATACATACATACATACATACAATACATTAATTCATTTATTCACTCATTCGGCCATTCATTCATTTTAGTCTACGTGGAACAACACCTTTAAAACTGCATTAAACACTATACAGTAGCAGGAAAATACTTTTGTTATACATTTTGTACATATTTAAGGAACTGAAGATAATTATAAAGTTGACACAGGTTTTAATATTCCAAAAACTTTTTAATGTCAAGAAGGATATTTTAATTTTTTACATTTTTTTTAACCTCTGTGTTTTCTTGCTGTCATGTTTGGCTGCTATTTTTCTGGTCGTGCTCTAAACATTGCCTCTTTGTGGTCCTGCTGACAGAATGTCTGGGTTGCACTGGGCCCTTACCTTCAAGGACACTAGTGGGAGAGTGAAGATCATTAAGCAAATGGATGTTTTCTTCAGGCACACTTCCCTTACATTGTTTTGGGGATGTTTGCTATGGCCTTCTCTCGAGTCTGTGACCACATTGCAGCTTCATGGAATCACACCAGTGCTGCTGGATAAATGGATGCCTCAAACTAAAAATGGGTATGTTTTAATTAAAATATATCTATTTTTAATGTAAACCTGAACTGCTAGCTTTCTTATTTGAATTATAGCTATTACTTCAGTGTAACAAGTGTTTGTTGTAGTGTCTCCATACATTTCTGATTAGTATCGACTATTAATACTGGATTTTCTCTGTTTTCTTTGAGGAAGACCTCAGAGACTGTCACTTATTGCTGAATATAACTTAAGCAACTTTAGGTCAAGCAGGATTATTGGTCAGGACGCAATGGTTGACGTCCTCCTTCTTTACCCTGGTCTGTTGCTTGGCGTCTGGAAGGTAATGTTAAATATGCAATCTTTAGAAGCAAAAATCCTGTTTATCACTATGAAATGTTGTAAGATCATTGGTACAGAAACAGATCATTCGCTGTGCTGGTATGTTTCCCTTTCTTTCTGGGGCAGATTGCAGAATTCTGAAATAAGACTGCTTCAAGTTGTGTTGTTAGTGTGTGTTTGGACCTGTATGTGTGTTGCACTGATGAAATTTGTTGCCCTATTAAATTTGTGTTATTACGTTTCTTAATACATCGTATGATTCATTATTTCTTCAGAAAGTACGTCCTGTTTTTATACGTTTATTTTAGACAACTTCGGAAATCGCATTTGTTATGGCAACTCTACATTATGATCAAATTCTGGAAATCAGTACCCTAGGATCTGCTGACCGGTAAGCTCCTATCTTTATTCAACTTACAAAATACAGTCTTTTTAATTAGTCTTTTCTATACTGATGATCATTTATATTTTCTGTAGACGGGGCACTGAGATTTTTTTTTTTCCTACACAGAGCTTGATTAATTTCACTCTTACGTGTTTTTGTACTGTTACACCTCTTGTACCAAGTGTCTTTCAGCAAAAATGAGATTACAATGTCTCATTTTTAATTCAATTATGTGCTGCCAGTTCCTGTGCTGGTGATGTGTCTGGTCTCTTAAAGTAATTAAACATGCTTTCCCATTTGGTGATTAGTTTAAATAGGTCCTTGTAAGTGTGCCCTCTTCTATGAGTTCTAATGGAACTCTTAAGTACTAATAATGTATTTCACGATAATGTTTAATTTATACAAACTCATTGTGTGCTCAGTGGAACATCTTTACTTTATCCACTTTTTGTTGTCTCAGTGGTCTTCAATCTCCCTTTAGTCAATTAGCAGAATTAATAAACAAACAATTTCACAACATGTGGTTACAGTCTTTACCAGATAGATTTACAATATCGTAACATATTTCGCACGGCAGAGAATATTGTCTCCAGCTCTGTTCCCGGTTAATTGTTTCAGCCTTTTTTGGTTTTGACCCATGACAGTATTTTGCAGGCTTTGATTCCTAAATTGAGCAAAGATGTCCCATGCCCAGTAAGATCTGATACATAACGATGAGCACAAGTGAATGACTAACTGCAACCATTTCCTGGTTGGGGTTGTCAACCTGACATGACCCTGCTGAAAGTTATCAGGTGGTCAACTACATCGAAAACCCAAAGGCCGAGTTGGGAAGCAAAATCAGTACTTTAAGGCCATCCATGGCAGCTAAGGCATGGCCCACTGGGCATTTTCTCGGTTTCCAAGAGCACAGTCTACATTTGTTGGACAACACAACTCCGAACAAATCGCATTTTACAAACCTCTGTATAGGGTTATACAGTTCTTTGATGGGAAAAGACCAACAGGAAAATATAACTGAACACAGACTTACTATTGTTTTCCAACAGGAAAACCTCACATCTTATCATTTTTGCATACATTGTAGCTGATGTGTTTGTGTCACCCTAATCATGACTTCATCAGAGCAAAGCTCATAGTCTCAAAAAGGTCTCATTAAACACCAATCATTGTAGCTTAAAAACAATCATGCGAAGCATATGAACTGAGATATATTTCCAGCTAGATGATGAAATCTAGGGATCAAATAAGCACAAGGATTTTTATTTAATCTAAATATGTCCTGATTAAAACTCAAAATATGTGCTGATTAAAACTTATTGTTTAATGCTGTATAAAATTATCCTGTGATTATCCTGCTTTTATTGGCATGTGTGTGTGGGGTATTCTGCAAGATGGTCATAGATGGTCATAGGTCCTTTTTTAAAGGTTAAGCCAAGTATAATTATATATTGCTGCCCAGAGCCACACTGTAGCTTTGTACCTTTGAATTGGTTAAACGTGTTACAGTCTTGCTTACGGTACCTGGTGCTGTTTTGTTTTTTACATTTAGAATTGGGAGTTGATGGTAACATTAATAACATGACTAAGTCTCCTGCAGGTCAAGCAGGATTTCAAGACAGCTGTTGATTCCTCTCACTCGCCTCTTTCTTTGATTCTGCTGCTGACACAGCAGAGTCGAGAAGCAGTAGCTGTCATGTATTCATTAATACGATGAACGTCATGCCATGGATCTTTATTTAATTGGCTTGTACAAAAATAGGAACATATTTTCAAGCTGTCTTGTCCATAGCTGTACTACTTAACTGAGATGACACATTTCTTCTTGCTTGGTCTGTTTAACTTCAACATTGATACCCAGTGAAATGCTTTGTACACATTGTTTTCTGTGGGGAATGGATTTGATCAGGTAGTATACATACTGAGAAAGGAGTACCGTGGACACGGGGGGGCCTAAACAGTTGTTCCTGTGTCTTCTACATTGGTATATCAGCTCCTTTCCACACAACCTATGCATTGATTTGCTTCAGTCCTGGTCAGTTTCCTTATAGCTCATCCCCAGGAATGCTGCTAATAAAAGTCATTTGTCTTAGAGGTGAAAGCTGCCTTTTGGTATACAAATAATCTGTTAAAGAGCACTTTTTGGGTTGTTTGCTTAGCTTTTAGTGGTGTGACTTTCTTACAAAGCACTACATCTTGCGTCCTAGAAGACTGCTGACAAGTCTGCATAGCCTTACTTAAGATAATTATTTAGTTATCTTATTCTGTCCGAGAGCACAATCAATTTGTTAATTACTACTTAATTTGAGAAATCCCAAAACACCAGCATTTCAGCAGAACCACAAGAATTGAAATCCACACCCATGCCTTTCTACTGTATTAAGTTAGATTTATTGATTGGGGGTTGTATTTATTCTGTTGTTCTACTTATACAGCCATAGATCAAAATATAGTTTATATGTAACCATAAGAAATTATTTTAATTTTCCTGTTTCTTGTTTTTAATCTCTTCTCCAGTCCATACATCATTCCTCCACACGTGCCAGTCCTAGATGACATTGACCCTAATTATGGGCTTCATGGTTACCAGTTGCACATTGACATGCACAGCGGACCGAGAACTTACCTGTGTGGAACGTTTCGCAACCTGTTTTGTCTGAGAGGTAAATGTAACAGACTTTCAATCAGAAAGAAATTGATGATTTGTGCAATCGTGGTGGCACAGTGGAAATGCGAGCCCCGCAAATTTGTACTGTGAGATCTCCATAGCTTTTGTAATGTTTTACTGGACTCTGCGTGATAATAACATTTTGCACCATCATCATTTTTGATTCATGATAACTAAATACTTTTGGGCCAATAAGAAGTCAAGTTAGGGACTAATGCTCACAAGACAACGTGTATATACACTAACGTGAGTTGTTTGCTTGTTTATGCGAGTGTGGGTATGTGGGAGGACGTAAAACTTGCAAGTTTTCATTTTAGTTAAAACACACCCCTCATAATACGAGAATTTAAAAAAAAATAATAAGTAAGCAAAGTATCTGGTGCGTGGTTATTAAATCAAAATCAGAAGTATATTCTGCAACATGACCGCCATTAGAGTGTGTGTTTGTATGTATGTATACTGTATTGTTAAGAGTCATAGACCATATGGTGTTAGCATGTGTGTCTTTAACTGTGTGGTGTTAGAGTATGTAAATGTACCGTATTGGCCCGAATATAGGCCGCACTTTTTCCCCCCACTTTAAGACTTTAAAGTGGGGGTGCGGCCTATATTTGGGGTCTAGCGCCCGACGCCCGGGACATGCAGTCCCGGGCGCCGGGCAGGCAGCGGGGTTAGGATACAGATCCCCCGCAGCGGTGCGGGACCTGCATCCTACTGTCTGATACGCTCAGACAGCCTCCCCTGCCAGCACTTCCCACGGGGGGAGTACCGGCACGGGAGGTTGTCTAAGCGCATCGCACGGACGTTCACCGGCAGCGGTGATGCGCCGTTGCCGGTGAACATCCGCACGATGCATTTTAACCCCCCCGACTTACCAGGGCAGACTCCCGGGTGTCTTGCAGGGCCGGCGGAAGACACCTACGCAATACGCGTATACAACTTCCGGTGCCGGTACTTCCGCTGAGTGCCGGCACCGCGAGTTGTATACACGATGTGCATAGATGTTCCCTCCGGCCCCGTAAGACACCCGGGAGTCTACTCTGGTAAGTCGGGGGGGACGACAGAGTGGCAGCATATCTCGGGGGGGGGGGTCAGAGTGGCAGCATATCTCGGGGGGGGGAGAGGACAGAGTGGCAGCATATCTCGGGGGGGGGGAGAGGACAGAGTGGCAGCATATCTCGGGGGGGGGGACAGAGTGGCAGCATGTTTTTTGGTGCTTTTTTAAAGAAAAAAACTTTTTCTTTAAAAAAGCACCAAACTTTTAGGGTGCGGCCTATATACGGGGGCGGCCTATATCCGAGCCAATACGGTATATTAGCGTATGGTGTAAGCACGAGTTTATGTTACTATGTGGTGTTAAGGTGTGTGTGGGTGCCTGTCAGTCTATGGAATTAGCGTGAGTGTGTGTCGGGTGATCCTAGGGTTAGTGGCATCTGGCAAATGGAGAGGAGGAGCAGAAAAAAGAATGTGTATGGTGTTAGAGCAAGTTTTTAGGCAGGTATAAAAAACAAAAAAAGACGCAAAGTAAAAATATGCCTTCAAACGTCTTGGAGAACTAGCATCAGTTCTTCTGTGGATTTCAGCAGCCTTAGTTGCTTCTCTCTCTTCATGTAATCCCAGGCGCAATTGATGAAGTTACAGAGCTCTGTAGGGGGCATACCATCGCTTCCAGGACTCCTTGTTCGTTGGCTGTATGTTTTGAGTTGTTGCAGGCAACAGTTTGGGGAAGGCTCTTTCCTGTTTCAGCATGACGGGGCAAACCAACATCCATAAAGGAATGGTTGGACGAGTTAGGTGTAGCGGACGTCAAGTGGCCTGCACAGAGCCCTGACCTTAATACTTTTGGGATGAAATGGAACGACTCAATTGAGAGTCAGGCATCGGTGAAAAAAATCTTTTAATGGCGTATTAGGCGCGAATTCTCCTAGATACACTCTATGGAAATCCTTCTTTTTGCGGAGGCTGTTATAGCTGCAAAGGAGGGGCCAACTCCTTATTAATGTTTATGGTTTTGGAATGGGATGCCCAACAATCACAAAGCTGAGCTAAATGCCTTTACATTGTTTAAATGTATCTACTTACTTTAATTTGAAATGATGATACAGGTGGCTTTATGTTTGACAAACTGTCCCCTACATTCCCACACACTGATCTGTTTTTTTTTTTAAATGAAATACATCCAAATGCATCGAGAAGTTCTGTCCTGTGGTCGTGGCTGCTATCCCCACCGTTTTAATGAATATATTTCCAAATTAATTAGGCTAACAGACCTCTTGACAGATTTATTTGGTCAAATATCTATGCCGGCATTTTATTCTCTGGAACATTTTGTCATGAGTAACTGCTTTTGTGATTAGGAAATATGGGGCAGCTGTATTAATTGGTGCGGAGTGCCGGCATATTCTTGACCATTAGAGGGCGCTAGTGTCACCCCACTGCAATTTGTTTTCCAGGCTATGCAGGTGAATTGCTATTCAAAGCTATTTCAAGCATGAAATTGTCACAGCGGTCCTTTTTTTTAACTGTTTTGCTAGCTTTGCCTTGGTGTAAGTGCCAGGTATAGTATTGCTTTCAGATTTGTTTCATACAAAAGAATTTAATTTGCTGCGTGAAAAGTTAAGCTCATCTGCTGCAGGATGTTTTTCAGTATCCAAAGAGGCAGAAACAGTATAGGTCGGGTTTGATTTTGCATTAAATATTATTTATTGCTGCCCTGACATTGATATCGGTCAATATGCCAGTGTTTTTTTTTTTTTACGTGCCCACTTGTGCTAATGAAAACACTTAACTTGTGTTCATAGATGGATACCCTGAAAATGTGGTTCTATTGATTTAAACATACTGTGGGTGCTCTTAGAGTTAAAGTGATTGTAAAACCTTTTAGCAAGTAAACCCTATGTCATGTGGGTGCTTTTTTATTATTATGCCTATGGTATCCTATATATAGATATGTTTTTTAGCACCTTCAGTGTACCATGAATTAAAAAAAAAAGTTTCTGATTCACAGAATTTGTATAAAAATATTCTGATTCCTTTGATAAAGCATCTACTGATTCTTGCTTTTCCTTGGTTACCAGGGTAACAAAACTGTTGTTAATGTTAGAGCTGTTAGTCTGTCTAAACCTTGGCAAAGGTAAGAAGGTTGAAGGAGGAGTTTTAAAGATGCAAAATATTTCCCAACGATTACTTTGTAACGCATGTGTTTTCCAAAAGATAAAAATGAGACATTTTTATAAATATGATTCTAAACATTTAAATTATATAACGTAGAGAGGGTGGTGCACCGGCAATTAATAGGTTATGTATTTGCCAGCTAACTTGTTTATTGTTGGTGCAAATGTACCTGTGCCCAACAGGTATGTAACCAGTCAAGTGTAGAAAAGGGGGCTGCACACAAAAAGAAAAAAGGGCAATAAAAAATACATAATGAAGATATTTAACACAGTACAGAACGGAGATTAGTTTCAAACGAGGAGAGCAAGAGGTCAGTGGTTAGAACTGGAGGTCATAATCTAAAACTAGAGGGTAGATGTCATAGAAGGACTTTGAGAGAGTGATGGACAAGTGGAACAGCCTCCCAATAGTATTTGCAAAGGCTAATGCAGGGAGCGAATTTAAACATACAGGATAGGCAAATGGCCACATATATTTAATGTAAGTAGATATGACTAGCTTGTGGCACCTTTGTTTCCCTGAGACCGGCTTCATAGAGTTCAGTTTTTACCCCACTGGGAATCCTTTGGCACCAGCAGAAAGTTTGGACAAGCTGGAGCAAATGTACCAAGAAGAATGGGCCAAAATTACTCCAAAACTGTGTGGAAAGCTGAAACATATTCACCCAAAAAACACTCAAAGCTGTTATTGCAGTGCAAGTCTCTCTACCACATAGTAACCCCGTAAAAACCTGGCCTACAAGACCAGAACAATTTCTCTTTTTTCTGCAATTCCTTTCTTCAACTATTATTTCCTTCATTCTCATTTACTGTATACACACAATTATATGATGATTTTTTTTTTTTACTATTTTTTTTAAGATATTACTATTTATGACATTTTAAAAAGTGCAATTTAAAAAAATATATATATATACAGGTATATATTATACACAGTTAGTGCACGGGAAAATAACAAAACTATATTTGTTTGCTTGCCCTGATTTTGAAACCACCTATATGATTTTCATTTATTTTAAGTTGTCTGTTTTCTCTTTTTTAACCCCTACCTAAGCTCATTTGACCGCCTGACGTGCCGGACATGTTAATTGCCATTAACAGGATGCTTCTCGGTGACGTGCCTGTCACGTCAAAAGTCAAGAAGGGGTTAACATAGACAATTCATGATTATCAGTTCTTTGTAAACTATGGTGAGATGTCAACAACATCATGCGACTTCAGTTCCTTTTCGATATTGATTATCTTGCTTCAGTTTGACTCGGCTGTCTTCATGGAGTTAATGTTCTTTGACAGATTTGTGAAGGCTGATAATTAGAAACCGGTTTGTTTGAAACTTGCGATGATAGCACAAATGCTTTTTTATTAAATGGTTGGAACTACCCCCGTGAAACATATTTCTCTATGGGTGTATGTAGAAGACACACTGGAATATGTGGTTGTGTAATTTGCTAATCTGTAACATCGTTTGTTATAATTGTTACCTTGACCATGTCATCCCCTTGCTTTTCTGAATCTATACTGCACCTTGAAAGATGCAGTATACCTGAGTGATTGAATGGTCTTATGTGCAATAAGTGGTTTTCAATTATAAAATGTGTAGTTTTCTACCTAAAATAGCTGTCCATTTTTTCTTATTTGTAATTGCTTAATCCAATTAAGCATTGGATAATTCTTAATTTAACAAACTTTGCACAATCACTGGTATAACAAATTTCTATAGTTTATGAACACCAAATCCCTACCCCAGATAGTTGTTTACGTTTTTAAGGAAAATATTATTATATGGAAATAGGGTATTATTATTATTATTGTTATTTTTACTTTCATTTATGCCTGCATTGGGTTTATGAAGCTGGTCTCTGTTTACACTGCATACCATGCTAGCCATACAAAATCTTCTATAATCCCCCCTCCAA